>NC_136268.1:80406911-80431911 GCF_964187855.1 Myxine glutinosa
TGGGTTTGCATGCCCCAGAGTTTCTGCCGGTGTGGGATGCTGGACGGAATCGATCCCGCAGGTGACTTCGGACCATCTGCCTGTCCTGCCTTGCAGTGGTGACTCTTGGCCTCCTTGATCTGATCGAGGTCTGTCATCTACAGAGTTGTGGAGGGTGTCTGTCCACCAGGGCCGATATTGTCTGGTGTGAACAGCCAAGGCGACGTGCCACCTCACGGTAGCTCAGTCCACCTGGCAGCATGCCCAGGGCACGCTGTGGTTGATCCCTTGACAATCGTGGCATGTTGTTTGAAATGCCCATTTTGCACTGGCCTTTTTGTAGCCAATATCAAGACATCACGTGCAGCTCATTAAAATCATCCCGCACCCCTTGGCTAAACACTGACAGTCAAAATGGCTGTTCAACAGCTGTGCTATGAAGTGACCATTGAAGGTTCAAGTGACCATCCGTGACCGTTACGTCTGACAGTGAGGACACTATTGTCCACAAATAAGTTCACACATTTACTACACGCAGTGTTATTGTTGATATTTAAAGGTTTCAAAGGTGGTAAGTTTCTTTTGCGTTTCAGTATACATATATATACATATATATACATATATAAACATATATATACATATATATACATATATATACATATATATACATATATATACATATATATACATATATATACATATATATACACATATATATACACATATATACACATATATACATATATATACACATATATACACACATATATACACATATATACATATATATACACATATATACATATATATATATATATATATATATATATATATATATATATATATATATATATATATATATATATATATATATATATATATAGTGGAACCTTGACTTACGAGTGCCCCAACTTACGAGTTTTTCGAGATACGAGCCGTCGCTCGGGCGGTTTATTGCTTTGAGATGCGAGCCGAGATCCGAGTTACAAGCTTTCGCCACCCGGTCACGTGGTTATCTTGCCGTGCAAGTACAGTATCTCTGTCGTATAGCGCTGCATTTTTGTTTTCGCATTTTGGTTATTTCGGAAAATTTCTTAGTTTTAACCATGGGGCCTAAGAAAGTGAGTGGCAAGTGCAGTGCTGAGAAGAAGAAGAGGATGATGTGCTTGGATATAAAACACGCAATCGTCGAAAAACATGAGCGAGGTGTCGAGGAGGAGGTATATAACAGCAGAGGAGAAGAGCATGCCAGGCCACAACTTGTGGATATAAAACACGCAATCGTCGTGTTTTATATAAAACTTGTGCTTGGATATAAAACACGCAATCGTCGAAAAACATGAGCGAGGTGCCGAGGAGGACGTATATAACGGCAGAGGAGAAGAGCATGCCAGGCCACAACTTGTTCAGAATGCCGGCGATAGCTCGCCTTCTCTTTGTGGAAAACACGGTACTGAGAAGAAGAAGAGGATGATGTGCTTGGATATAAAACACGCAATCGTCGAAAAACATGAGCGAGGTGTCGAGGAGGACGTATATAACGGCAGAGGAGAAGAGCATGCCAGGCCACAACTTGTGGATATAAAACACGCAATCGTCGTGTTTTATACTTGTGCTTGGATATAAAACACGCAATCGTCGAAAAACATGAGCGAGGTGCCGAGGAGGACGTATATAACGGCAGAGGAGAAGAGCATGCCAGGCCACAACTTGTTCAGAGTGCCGGCGATAGCTCGCCTTCTCTTTGTGGAAAACACGGTGAGATCCTTAACATCCAACAACTAATGGGACGCAAACGGGGCGCCCAGTTTAGCGGTACACCCATTGATGAATCACCCTGCCTGTGATTCACCCATGACAGGTTATAGCTGGGTCGGGATTCAAACCCAGGCTGGACAGTTTAGACTTTAGAGTCAAGTGTGCGTACCTCCAGTCCAGGCCATCCTGCCAACTTGTATGCTGCATACAGGTGAAATATAAAGCGCGAGATATTTTTATATATACTGTATATTTTTTTAAAAATTGGTGTGGTTTTTGGCGGGCTGGAACGCATTAATAGCATTTCAATGCATTTCAATGGGGAAATTTGATTTGAGATACGAGCAATTTGAGTTACGAGCTCGGTCACGGAACGAATTAAACTCGTAAGTCAAGGTTCCACTGTATATATATATATATATATATATATATATATATATATATATATATATATATATACAGTCATGTGAAAAAGTAAGTACACCCCATGTAAAGTTTTGACTTTTTCAACATACAGCTATTTGATCTTCATTTCAACAATATTTATAGAAAAAGGTGATATAACAAATATGAAACATTTACATTTTGTAGTCCATTGTATAATTTAAATAAACATAACTGCAAATTTCGCATGTGGAAAAAGTAAGTACACCCCAACATTTATCACTACTTCAAACACCTAAAATTAGAATCAGGTGCACCAGCTCAGGTGCAAATAATTAGACCATCGTTGGAGAGGATCTTGGAGGAACCTGCCTTATTTAAACCTCAGACATTTGTTTGGTTTGCTTTTCTTTTTTTCTTTTTTCTTTTTTTTTGTATACAAGATCGAGGCTCGTGAAAGAGCGAACATTAATCACACAGAAAGACAAACCGACACATAAAACATATAACATCAGGAGCGGTAGACAAGATGGGGAGAGAGGGGGAAGGACACAAACACAACATTTGAGAGCAGGGACCGAGAGACATGGAGACATCGAGAAATCTGAGAGAGGGCGAGGGCTTTGGGGGGGGGGGGGGCATGGGAAGGGGGCGGTGGGAGAGGTATAAAACATATGGACACTGCCAGGACTTCCAGGAAAGAAGTTGGAATTTCAAACAAGGTGGATCTGGGGTGAATTAGCGGGGGTAGAAAAGATCAAGGTTTTGGATGGGGGAAGATAAGAGATGGTGGTGAACAGCTGTTTTAAAGACCTGGAGGGAGGAGTGGGATTGAAGGGAGTGAGGGAGTTTGTTCCAGAGGCGGGAGAAAAGAGGAATGAAAGAGTGAAGGTGAGCAGAGAGCCGAGATTTCGGCAGTTTAACCATCAGAGGGTTGCTGGCAGATCTTGTGCGACCTGTAGGAATATTTGGGGGACAGAGCACAGAGAGAGCTGGGGGTGCAAGGCCGGGGAGGAGTCGGTAGAAGACAGAAACACCACCTACCTGCCTGCGGTGAGTGAGTGAAAGGCCCTCAGAGATAGCTTCATCGTGGGAGATTCCAATAATTCTGAAAGCTTTGGTTTCAACAGCGTGAAGCCGAGCTAGGTGTGAGGCAGGAGCACCGGCCCATAGGGGAGAACAGTATTCCATTGAGCTGCGGATGAAAGCCTTGTATGTGGTGAGGAGCTCAGGTGTGCCGAGGAAGGACTTCGCACGACGGAGGATGCCCAGTCGGCGACTGGCTTTGGAGGCCAGCTTGGAAATGTGGTTTTCCCAAGAAAGATCATGGCAGATAGTGAGACCCAAAAGCTTGAGCGACAGAACTTCTTGGAGAGGATTGTTGAGAAAGTAGATGGGGGGGTTGTCCAGTCGATCTTTTCGGAGAGACATAGTAAGAGTGTGAGATTTGTCAGGATTGAAAGACATGTTCCACTTGTTTGACCAGTCTGTGATTTTGTCCAAGTCTTCAGAGTGAGGATTTTGTCCAAGTCTTCAGATTTTGAGATTTTGAGATTTTGTCCAAGTCTTCAGAGAGTCTTTGTTGTTGAAGTGTGCGGCATCACCATGCCTAGATCAAAAGAGCTCTCTGAGGGCTTCAGAAAGAAGGTTATAGATGCCTACGAGTCTGGGAAGGGATTTAAAAAGATCTCCAAACAATTTGAAATCAATCATTCGACTGTCCGGAAGATCATCTACAAGTGGAGAAGATTCCAAACAACTGCCAACTTCTTCAGGCCAGGCCGCCCCAGCAAGTTCAGCCTGAGAGCAGACCGCAAGATGCTGAAAGAAGTCTCTAAGAACCCCAGAATGTCATCACGGGACCTACAGGTAGCTCTTGCCACAGTTGATGTCAAAGTGCACGAGTCTACCATTAGAAAGAGGCTGCACAAATTTGATCTACATGGGAGGATTGGGAGGTGTTCCCAAGAGGAAACCTTTGCTGTCCAGAAAAAACATCAGGGCAAGACTAAAGTTTGCCAATGAACACCTAGGCAAAGACCAGCACTTCTGGAACAATGTGCTCTGGACAGATGAGTCAAAGTTAGAGCTATTTGGCCACAGTACCAGAAGACATGTTTGGCAAAAACCAAAGACAGCATTTGACCAAAATAACCTCATACCAACTGTAAAGCATGGTGGTGGAAATATTATGGGTTGGGGCAGCATTTGCTGCATCAGGGCCTGGGCAGCTCACCATCATAGAATCCACTATGAATTCTTCATTGTACCAGAGGGTGCTTGAGGATAATGTGAGGCCATCTGTCGGAGAGTTGAAGCTCAACCGAAGGTGAACCTTGCAACATGACAATGTCGATGACCCTAAACATACCAGTAAATCCACCAAGGAATGGCTGAAAAGAAATAAATGGAGGGTTCTGGAATGGCCAAGTCAAAGCCCGGATCTAAATCCCATCGAGATGTTGTGGGGGGATTTGAAACGAGCTGTGCATGCAAGAAACCCCTCAAACATCGCACAGCTGAAAGAATTCTGCATGGAGGAGTGGGCAAAATTTCTCCCAGTCGATGTCAGAGACTGGTCCACAGTTATAAGAAATGCCTACTTGAAGTTGTTTCTGCCAAAGGGTCAATACCACTTATTAGAGCCAAGGGTGTACTTACTTTTTCCACATGCGAAATTTGCATTTATGTATTTTTAAATTATACAATGGACTACAAAATGTAAATCTTTCATGATATTTGTTATATTATATCACCTTTATCTATCAATATTGGTGAAAGGAAGATCAAATAGCTGTATGTTGAAATATGTTGAAAAAGTCAAAACTTTACATGGGGTGTACTTACTTTTTCACGTGACTATATATATTGTTGCTGTTTGAGAACCCTCACTTTTGTAAATAAATAATAACTCTTGTAAATATCCCATCATTTAATAAGGTTAAAGGTTGCACCCATAGTTAGGCCACAGCAACACGTAGGACACCATAGGACTTTCAGTTATTTCCTTAGTATGTGTTTCAGATAAGGCTGTGTTCCCAATAGTTGAATCTGCGTTGCATTAATTAAATAAGGTAGGCCCCATTCGCTTCTTTGCCAGCCGCTCTCTCCAAGCTACGCCAGCATGCGCCCCTACAGTCGGGGCTTGTCCCTCCCAATTCTATTACACGCCTCTGCTTGACCAGCAGCATTCGCTGCCTCGCTCCAAACGTCATTGAACACGCGGTCTAAGGCCGAGGAAAAAGGGGGCGGGACACGGCAACGAGGCGTGGCCCTGTCAACTCGCCGTCAAGGGTGGAGCCAGTGAGCCCTCGCCAACCAACCAGGGCTGAGGCGAGCTCGCTACCAGGCGTGGTTTCAAAGAGCGTGGATTGATATGTGAGCGCATAATATAAGCGCCAGCGCGAGCCTTTTTACAAGAGTGAACTGAGAGTCGACTCAGGGCTGAAACGGACTGCGCCACAGACTGCGCAGGGAACCATCGATGGTAACTAACTGCACCGGGGATTGCGTTGCATGAACTGTTTATTGAAGAACTGCGCCGAGAGAGCTCGTTGTTACGAACTGCCTGTTTGATACGGACCTTGTTTGATCGGGAGAGAGTGAGCGTTTGGCATGCTATACGTACGCCGCATTCCAGCCCCTCGCATATGTAAGGTCCGCTCGCGGTTAACGCCAACGACGCGCTGCCGGCCTGTTTCCATCACCGCCACGGCACAGGTCGGGACCGGCCGAGGAGCCTGGAACCATCTGTCTGGACCTTCCTCCCCTACCACTACAATTCCGTGCGAGTCTGTCTGTTTGTCCTGGGGTCGCGATAAGTTAAGACTGTATAGATAAGCTTGCCCTGTGTCCTTTTGTTTCTTCTTGTACATGCTTTCATTTCCTCTTTGGGTTTTTGTACATAATTAATAAACTCACTCTTTGTTCTTCCCTTACTCTGGTTTCCTCTTATTCGATCGTTCGCGTCCTTTCTTTCAATTGAGTACCTGTGGCACGATTTGGAAACCGCTCAGGATCGGGTTTAGTTTTATTGTTAACGGCTCGGATCGCGGATTGCTAACCACTCGGCAATATTCCATCTTATCCGTGGTTCGAGCGGGAGTTATTTCCCTGCTCGCGGTCGGGGTTAGTAAGTAGGTATTTGGGACTTCATTGACCAATCACCCTAGCTGATTCCGACCGGGAGGAGCGTCATAATTTCCAGGATTGGGGGACGGCCAGCTTAAAAGACAAGGGGATTAACCCCACCCCCCTTGATAAGGGGAGAGCCGACCCCCAAATCCACCACATTATATATACAGACTTGGCATTTAATATGGAATTTTTTTTTTTTCTTGACTTGGGTTTACTTTCTGAACTCAGTATATCAATCTGGTGAGTTTCTTTTACGCTTCGGTGATTTCTTTGTTAAAAGAACCATGTCACTGATCGTCTTTCGCAGCAAGAAGTCAATAACAGGATATCACAGGTGGCGTGACAAAATGTAAGGGCAGGTACATTTGACGATTGGCTTCACAATTGGGGATAAGGGTTGTTACGTTCTGTATTCGTGGAAAACAACTGCTGCACGTCTTCAAAAGTTATTGCCGCTTCCTCTGGAGATGGTCCGTCAACTCGACAATGCTGTTTGTCATGGAGTGGTGGCTTTACGAAATTCCGGTATGAAACAGTGTGCTATTGCTTGGCAGTATGGCATCACTCAAGGTCAGTTGTCAAAGATCCTGAAACAAAATGCTCAGAGGGGTGTCCCTACTCCACTCCAATACCGAGGCCAGGACGTCCCCGCAGAATCACAAGGAGAGATGATCGCCAGCTGCACCGGTTAGTCTGCAATGGCCGTACCAAGTCAGCTAATCGGCTTAGGGCTGAGTGGCAGCAACTGACAAATGTGCCTGTATCCAGAAGGCTAGTTAACCAACGACTGGTTCAAGCAGGCTGTGGTGCCAGGCGTCCCCTGAGAAAGCCACGCCTGACCAGACAACACAGCCAGCACCGATTGCAGTGGACCAGAGGGCACCGTCAATGGCAGCCAGGACACTGGAATCACGTGACCTTCAGTAACGAGTCTAGATTTCTGGTCTATCGTCAAGATGGCCGCGTCCGAGTGCGCAGACAAGTGCTTGAAGCCTACAACGAAGATTGTATAGTGCCAAGAGTCCAAGCTGGAGGTGGTGGAGTGACCGTTTGGGCTGCTTTTCATGCAGGGGGCAAAACTGACCTGGTTGTTCTGAATGGAAACCTGAACCAGTTCAAGTACAGGGCCATTCTGGAAGAAACATTGCTTCCATTTGCTCGTGCAGCCTTTCGAGGAAACGTGGTCTTCCAAGATGACAATGCACGGCCTCATCGTGCGCGCATGATCCAACACTTTCTTGTTGACCATGGTGTCGAGCATATGGATTGGCCTGCCATGTCCCCGGATATGAATCCGATAGAGAACTTGTGGGCAGAATTAACGTGTCAAATCGACAACTTGGTCCAGCAGCCTACCTCTGTGCATGAATTGCAGCAGGCTATTGTCACTACATGGCAAGCAATTCCGGTCCAAACCTTGGCAAATCTCGTGAACAGCATGCCTCGACGTGTACGTGCTCTCTTGAATGCTCGTGGGGGTGACACGAAGTACTGAACTGTAATTTTACTGTCCGTAATCCCAGTCATAATTTAACTTGTTTTTGTCAAAAACAAATTTGGCTCATGTGTAAAATAAAGAGATACTTCTGGAAAATGTACAGACGTTTAACACAGTACTGTCCATGAATTGAGTTCGGTATCAGTTCACATCACTTTCAAGGATCAATTTATTTGCTTCGAAATGTCAAATGTGGTTTTTGTTTCTTTTAAAGGTCACATTAACAAAATCTAGAATAATTTCAACATAATTCCCATGAACTTTTGGTTCGAAGTCATCTTGAAAAGTAAGTTCACCCCCACAAAAAAAATATTCCATATTAAATGCCAAGTCTGTATATATAAGCAAAGGCACCAGTCAATGACAGGGGTTCGTAGATGTGTCACTTGAAATGAGCAATTCCTTTGGAGTGTGCATTGATAGAAACGGAAATTCAGTGGAAATATTTAGTGAGCTCATGTCGTGATGTGTGTAGCTGGTAACCTCGACAACCTTGTTCCAATCTGTCAGCTGAGATTTCCAATCCATGCTTGTTGTACCTCAGAAGTACTGCTCGGGAGTGAAGGCGATTTTAGGGTTTAGACATGTTTGGAAAAAATGGTTTAGGCAAAATGAAAACTGATTTAGGCATGTTTTGGGCCTACCGCCTGACGGAAGATCACCAAAGTTGTTTCCATACCAACCGACCACCTCCAGGCACCTATCCCTTTCCACATTGCTTCTTCAGTTCCTGACCTTCCACCTCTCTCTATACACCCCTTCCACATTGCTACGTCACAGAAAGCTTTGCTTTCAGCAATTTCACACAGCATTTAATGCCAATTTCCCATTCGATGATCCATACATACCTCAGTAGTTTCAGTTTAACTTTTCAACATCAGTTTCGCTTTGATATATCAGTTTAGATATATCAGTTTCGATTTGTCATTGCAACTTGTGATGTGATGCGACGCGAATAGTGCACGGAAAAGGTCATCAAAACCAATTTTGTGAGGAAATCTTTTCAAATTCTCCAAGGGGTCTAGTGTTTTTAGGGTCATAAAGGGACAAAAGTGTTTAAAGAATCAAGGCTCTTGAAAGGGCCAAATGGGGTCTAAGGTGCCTAAGGTCAAAAGAGCAAAAGGGGTCAAAAGTGTCCAAATGGTCTTAGATTATTCAAAGCGTCTGAAAACTATCGAAGATGTACATGTCTCAAAAGGGTCGAAGGTGGTCCAAAGTGGTCTAAAAGGGTCGACAGGGATTTAAGGGGTGTAAAGGGTCAAAAGGGATCCAAGGAGTTCTAGAAGGGTCTAAAGGGGGTGTAAAGGGTCAAATGGGGTCTAAAGGGGTGAAATGTATAGAATATATATATATATATACACAGGGTGGGTGGAAAGTCCCTCCCTATTTTAAAGTAGGCTACTTATAATATATTATATAATATATATATTAACCCTATCTAATTATAGATAATTCTATCTATCATAATTTATAAGTACTTTAAAATAGGGAGCGACTTTCCACCCACCCTGTATATATATATATATATATATATATATATATATATACAGTATATATATATATATATATATATATATATATATATATATATATATATATATAGTAACGAATTTGAGAAGTGTAACGGTTTTGAAAAGTGTAACAATTTTGGAGGAAGTGTAACGAATGTGAAAAGTATGGTTTTGTTGTGTGTTACACCCTTGTAATGTAAATAATGGTCGCAGCCGTCCTCCTAGTTAATTCCATGAAACTTACACACAGGCCACGATATATCTTTTTAAATAGTTTATTTCCTTATTCTATGTAGGCTAAATATGTGTTTCCCACTAGATTGACTGCATTGCATCAAACGAAATAAGCGTAGGCCCCTCCGATGATCCATGGCAGCTCAAGTGCCAGGGATTCCCCCACTTGAGCTTTCACAGCAACCGGTTATTGCAGTACTGAACTGCTGTGCAACGTGACAGCGCAGTACCTGCAGCTGCTGACCGGTTTTCGCCATTTGCGGCCATTACGAACAAGGGGAGTGGCTAAAGAAGACGGGTCGCCCCCCTCGTCATAGGGGGGAGGAGTAAGGCGGCCCCGCTCATCCAACCCAGAACAAGGGGTTTGGCTAAGAGAGGGCGGAGCGGGAACCCCCAAGAAAGTGCACGAAGGTTCGGTGAGGAAACCAATATAAGTCGCCGCGGGACGCACTCCACCCTCTTGCTCCTCTTGCTCTTGCGTCCTCCAAGCTCTTGCGTTGACCCCATCCTCTTGCTTGCTGTCCCTCGTTGTTGCTGGGGAGAAGGAAGACGCCTGAACGAGCAGGTGTGTGCGAGCCATTGTGCGACCAGCTGCGCTGCAGCTAAGGGGGCAGCTAAGGGGCCGCAGGCCACGAAAAGGACGCGCCAGGCAGCAATCGACGCTGGACCCTCCATTGCCTCCCAAAAACAACCATCCATCCTCAAGCCATACCTGCCTGCAATATCCCCCGTGTAAGTGTGAACGTCGTCTGTCCTAATCGTTGTCCTGGGGTTAAGTAAATAGACTAGTATAAGCTAACGATGCACTGTGTGACTGCTTCTTCCATCCATTGCTTGTAAATAATTTTGATCGCTCCTTCTTTTTGCTTGTGTGTATAATAAATCCTGTTATTCCTCTGTACTCTGTCTTCTTCTCTCTTCCTTCTCGTTCGGTCGCTTTAGAGGTTTCCAAATTGAATATCTGTGGTGCGATCTGGTCAACGTTGGGGGAGTCGGGCCAATCGGGGATCCTGTAACGGTCGCGGTGGACCATCCGCTCGGCCCAAAGTAACATCTAAACCGCGTCCGTAACAATATATATATATATATATATATATATATATATATATATATATATATATATATATATATATATATATATACAGTGGAACCTTGACTTACCAGTGCACCAACTTACGAGTTTTCCGAGATACGAGCCGTCGCTCGGGCGGTTTATTGCTTTGAGATGCGAGCCGAGATCTGAGTTACGAGCTTACGCCACCCGCCACCAAGTGGGTTCCGGTCACGTGGTTATCTTGCCGTGCAAGCATCTCTGCCGTATATCGCTGCTGTTTTGTTTTCGCATTTTGGTTATTTTGGAGCTTACGCCACCAAGTGGGTTCCGGTCACGTGGTTATCTTGCCGTGCAAGCATCTCTGCCGTATATCGCTGCTGTTTTGTTTTCGCATTTTGGTTATTTTGGAGCTTACGCCACCAGGTGGGTTTTGGTCACGTGGTTATCTTGCCGTGCAAGCATCTCTGCCGTATATCGCTGCTGTTTTGTTTTCGCATTTTGCTTATTTTGGAGCTTACGCCACCAGGTGGGTTCTGGTCATGTGGTTATCTTGCCGTGCAAGCATCTCTGCCGTATATCGCTGCTGTTTTGTTTTCGCATTTTGGTTATTTTGGAGCTTACGCCACCAAGTGGGTTCCGGTCACGTGGTTATCTTGCCGTGCAAGCATCTCTGCCGTATATCGCTGCTGTTTTGTTTTCGCATTTTGGTTATTTTGGAGCTTACGCCACCAGGTGGGTTCTGGTCACGTGGTTATCTTGCCGTGCAAGCATCTCTGCCGTATATCGCTGCTGTTTTGTTTTCGCATTTTGCTTATTTTGGAGCTTACGCCACCAGGTGGGTTCTGGTCACGTGGTTATCTTGCCGTGCAAGCATCTCTGCCGTATATCGCTGCTGTTTTGTTTTCGCATTTTGGTTATTTTGGAGCTTACGCCACCAGGTGGGTTCTGGTCACGTGGTTATCTTGCCGTGCAAGCATCTCTGCCGTATATCGCTGCTGTTTTGTTTTCGCATTTTGGTTATTTTGGAAATTTTTCTTAGTTTTAACCATGGGTCCTAAGAAATTGAGTGCCAAGGGCAGTACTGAGAAGAAGAAGAGGATGATGTGCTTGGATATAAAACACGCAATCGTCGAAAAACATGAGCGAGGTGTGCGTGTTGTCGACTTGGTGAGGCGGATGTGAAGGCAGCTGAAGATTTTATTATAACTTTTGCCGAACTGATAGAAGCCAAACGATACATCCCCCAGCAAATCTTCAACTGTGACTAGACAGGGCTCTTCTGGAAAAAGATGCCGAGGAGGACGTATATAACGGCAGAGGAGAAGAGCATGCCAGGCCACAACTTGTTCAGAGTGCCGGCGATAGCTCGCCTTCTCTTTGTGGAAGACACGGTGAGATCCTCAACATCCAACAACTAATGGGACGCAAACGGGGCGCCCAGTTTAGCGGTACACACATTGATGAATCACCCTGCCTGTGAAACACCGACATGACAGGTTATAGCTGGGTCGGGATTCAAACCCAGGCTGGACAGTTTAGAGTCAAGTGTGCGTACCTCCAGTCCAGGCCATCCTGCCAACTTGTATGCTGCATACAGGTGAAATATAAAGCACGAGATATTTTTTATATATACTGTATATTTAAAAAAAAATTGGTGTGGTTTTTGGCGGGCTGGAACGGATTCATAGCATTTCAATGCATTTTAATGGGGAAATTTGATTTGAGAAACGAGCAAATTGAGTTACGAGCTCAGTCACAGAACGAATTAAACTCGTAAGTCAAGGTTCCACTGTATTTATATATATATATATACACACACACACACACACACACACACACACACACACACACACACACACACACACACACACACACACACACACACACACACACACACACACACACACACACACACACACACACACACACACACACACACACACACACACACACACACACACACCATTTAATATGGAATATTTTTTTGTGGGGGTGAACTTACTTTTCAAGATGTCTTAGAACCAAAAGTTCTTTGGAGTTATGTTGAAATTATTCTAGATTTTGTTAATGTGACCTTTAAAAGAAACAAAAACCACATTTGACATTTCAAAACAAATAAATTGATCCTTGAAAGTGATGTAAACTGATATCGAACTCAATTCATGGACAGTACTGTGTTAAACTTCTGTACGTTTTCCAGAAGTATCTGTTTATTTTGCACATTAGCCAAAAAATTTTTTAACAAAAACAAAAGTTAAATTACGACTGGGATTACGGACAGTAAAATTACAGTTCAGTACTTCGTGTAACCCCCACGAGCATTCAGGAGAGCACGTACATGTTGAGGCATGCTGTTCACGAGATTTGCCAAGGTTTGGACAGGAATTGCTTGCCATGCAGTGACAATAGCCTGCTGCAATTCACGCACAGAGGTCGGCTGCTGGTCCAAGTGGTCGATTTGACGCGTTCATTCTGCCCACAAGTTCTCTATCGGATTCATATCCAGGGACATGGCCACTCCATATGCTCAACACCACGGTCAGCAAGAAAGTGTTGGATCATGCGAGCACGATGAGGCCGTGCATTGTCATCTTGGAAGACAAAGTTTCCTCCAAAGGCTGCATGAGCAAATGGAAGCAATGTTTCTTCCAGAATGACCCTGTACTTGAACTGGTTCAGGTTTCCATTCAGAACAACCAGGTCAGTTTTGCCCCCTGCATGAAAAGCAGCCCAAACAGTCACCCCACCACCTCCAGCTTGGACTCTTGGCACTATACAATCTTCGCTGTGGGCTTCATGCACTTGTCTGTGCACCCGGACGCGGCCATCTTGACGATAGACCAGAAATCTAGACTCGTCACTGAAGATCACGTGATTCCAGTGTCCTGGCTGCCATTGACGGTGCTCTCTGGCCCACTGTAATCGGCGCTGGCGGTGTTGTCTGGTCAGTCGTGGCTTTCTCAGGGGACGCCTGGCACGATAGCCTGCTTGAACCAGTCGTTGGTTGACTAGCCTTCTGGATACAGGCACATTTGTCAGTTGCTGCCACTCAGCCCTAAGCCGATTAGCTGACTTGGTACGGCCATTGCTGACTAACCGGTGCAGCTGGCGATCATCCCTCCTTGTGGTTCTGCGGGGACGTCCTGGCCTCGGTATTGGAGTAGGGACACCCCTCTGAGCATTTCTTTTCAGGATCTTTGACACCTGACCTTGAGTGATGCCATACTGCCGAGCAATAGCACGCTGTTTCATGCCGTGATTTCATAAAGCCACCACTCCATGACAAACAGCATTGTCGAGTTGACGGACCATCTCCAGAGGAAGCGGCAATAACTTTTGTAGACGTGCAGCAGTTGTTTTCCACTAATACAGAACGCAACAACCCTTGTATACCCGACTGTGAAGCCAATCATCAAATGCACCTGTCCGTACATTTTGCCACGCCACCTGTGATATAATACTGTTTACTTCTTGCTGCGACAGACAGACATGGTTCTTTGAACTAAGAAATCACCAAAGTGTAAAAGAAACTCACCAGATTGATATACTGAGTTAAGAAAGTAAACCCAAGTCAAGGAAAAAAAAATATTCCATATTAAATGCCAAATCTGTATATATATATATATATATATATACACACACATATACAACAACAACAACAACATGCATTTTAAGGCCATTTTCCCTGCAAGAGCGGCGGTTAGCCTTGCGGTCCCAATGACAATCTTCTCCATCTTGCCCTATTTTCTGCATCTCTCCTTGTTAACCCCCTTGCCCGCATTTCTTCTTCCACCATCTTTAGCCAAGTCTTTCTCGGTCTTCCCCGTCCTCTACTTCCTTCTACATTCATTTCCATCACTCTTCTCAACCAGCTACTTTCATCTTTCCTCAACACATGACCAAACAATCTCAACCTGTTCCTCTTCACAACATCAATCACAGGCTCTATTCCCATCATTTTTCGCAATTCATCATTTGTCTTCCGCTCTCTCAACGATACTCTGCACATCCATCGAACCATTCGCATTTCCACCCTTTCCAACCTTCGTTGCTGCTCTACGTTCATTACCCATGTCTCGCTCCCATAAATCATAACACTTCACACATGCAGCATACACCTTTCCCTTCAGCTTCAACGACTCCCCTCCTTATCAGCACGCCACTCAGTTACCGAACCTTTTTCCATGCACATCTCCCTCTAGCAACCGTTGCCGAGTCTGATCCACCTTCTCCATTCAGCATGTCTCCGAGGTAGCAAAATGTTTTCACACCTTCCAGCTTCATGCCGTCTCCAAGATCCAACTCAACATTTCCTTCATCTGCAGCTCCCTCTGTGCACACCTTACATTTGAATGTAGCTGCCACACTGGTTAATGACCCTCTCAGACCACTACATTTTTGATGAACCCACTCAGCGCACATTGTACATTGAATGGAGTTCACTCCGATAGTCCGACACCCTTCCTGCACACAGCACAGGACCACTTCCCAGTTCTTTCCACCTGACCACATGCTTTACCACTTACCATCACCTTCGTCTTTCCGATATTCACCTTCAGACCTTTTGTCTCCATACATTCCTTCCACTTGTTCATCTTTTCCTTCAGTCCATCCATACTTTCCGCAATCGACACCAGATCATCAACTCCCACGGTAAACCCTCCTTTACGTTCTGAGCCAGCACCTCCATCACAGCTACAAATAGTAGTGGACTTAGTACCGACCCCTGATGCACTCCCACCTTCACCTCAAACTCACCACTGTTCCCATCCTTCGTCCTTACAGCTGTGCGCGCTCTTTTGTACATTGCAATCACTACTCTGATCAACCATTCCTCCACTCCTAACTTCCTCATTGCCCATGTCAATACTTTGCGTGGAACCCTATCGAATGCTTTCTTCAGATCAACAAACCCAAGAAACAACTTCTTCCTCTTCTCCATGTACTTCTCCTGCAACTGCCTCAATAAAAAGCGCGTCTGTCATTCCTTTTCCTGGCATAAATCCAAACTGCATTTCGTCAATCTTCACTTTCTTCCTTATCCTCCTCTCCAACACCCTTTCCAATACCTTCATTCCATGCTCCAATAACTTTATCGCTCGATACGAGCCACAGTCCAGAGGGTCACGTTTCCCTTTTGGATAGAGGGACGAGGGTACTCAGGTCCCAATCCACTGGAATGCGGCCTTCTTTCACCGCCAGATTAGAGACATTATATATACAGATATGACGAGTACATTTTAATTTTAACGTTCATCTTATTTCTAGTCATGTAATCTGCACTACCGATTATACAAAATAAGTTTTTGTATCGTCGGTTCAAGTCGTAACTGAAAATAAAAGCAATTTTATTAATGGTTAAAAAAAAACATCAAAGGGGAAAATGACCAGGAACAATGCAAAATATATCATTGTACAACTAACGAACAAGGACCTATCCCAATCATGAAAATAGCAAGGAGAAAGTTAGGAAGGCATGGGGGATAAGGGGTACGGTGGAATACTCACATCACACTGCTTAGCGTTCTCATGACTGAGGCACCAGAAACCAGGACCCCAAGTACACTGTACTTCACCAACCAGGGAGTGCTTCTTCGCCGACTGACACAGGCCCAACACCTGGGTTATTGAACGGAAAATAGAAATGCTAGCTCTTCATGAAGAACATCAAACTGCTGTCCCGTCTGCTGGCATTAGTTGGTGAATGTTAGCGATCCCGAGTGTCCTTTGCGAAGAACAATCAAGCTATCGCTGGCACCATGAACAAATTATAAACTCCTCAAATCTGCAGGGGCACTGCATCAGTGGCATGGTTGCACCCCTGGCAAATGATGCTACCCACAGTGGGATGCCATACGCAAAAGGACAAGCTCTCTGTGTGGATCAAAGGAAGAGAAGTGAAGGAAGATACCTCTAAACGATGGAAAAAATTAATTTGACAGATTTGTTTTTTATCAGGAAGCAATAGAAAATAGTGCCACTCAAGTGTATGATTACCTTTTGCAGACAAATATATGAATACTCCAAATAACACGTGTTCAATGGGAATTTGATTAGTACGAAACTGCCTTTCAGGGGACCAAGACTCATGTAAACACGTCCGATGGCATGCAGATGTTAAACAACCCGTTATTTCTTTCAGATAAGACGAGTATTTGGCATGGGGGTGGCGTACTTTGAATGTTCCTATTTTCTTGTTTGTTTGGATGATCTCAGCCAGCCTTTGTGCTCGGAAGCTGAAAATTGGCCACAATAGTGAACACGTGCTTTGGCAAACACTATTTTTTTATTATTGGATTAATCAATTAATCATTATCAATTAATGAATTAATTATTCTCTCTCTCATCTGGCCAATATCTCAGGCACCTGATATTTGGACACGAAAATGGCTAGAAAGGGTATTTTTGATTTATTGATTAATCAAATAATTGATTTTATTTTTTTTGATTAATTGCTTTTCAAAACGTTAGATGCAGATGAAGCACTGGTGGTTTAGGAATACCATTAGCCAATTGATCAATTATTTTATGATCATCTATATTAATTACGCAATTAATCAATGACATTGTGCACCACTCTCTCCCAATTCCCTCCATGGAGGATATGTTATTTATTTATTTGGCATGGGGGAATTTTGAATGTGGCTTTTTCTTGTGTGTACCAAGTCGAGGCTCGGATAAGAGCCAACACATACAACATATAATAAAGAGCGGGAGACAGAGGGAAGCAGAACGACAACAGAAAACATGAAAAGGGACATCAGGAGATCTGTTGAAGGGGGAGGCCTGGGGCAAGGTGCTCAGGATAAACAAGATGGACACAAGGACTTTCAGGAAAGAATTTGAAGGAAGTAGATTTGAAGCGGATTAACGGGGGTGGAAAGGATCAAGGTTTTGGATTGGGGAAGATAAGAGATGGTGGTGAACAGCTGTTTTGAAGACCTGGAGGGAGGAGTGGGATTGAAGAGTGTGGGAGTTTGTTTCAGAGGTGGGAAAAAAGAGGAATGAAAGAGTGAAGGTGAGCAGAGAGTCTTTATTTTGGCAGTTTCACAAGAAGAGGGTTGCTGGCAGTTCTTGCGCAAGAATATTTGGCAGACAGAGCACAGCCAGAGCTCTACTTGTTTTGATTTTATAAGTGTAACAATTTAGTATTACTTAAGAAACTAATTATTTACTAATTAATTATTTACTAATTAATTTAGAAACTAATTAATTCATGTAAAATGTACATGGTTGATAAAGTGTGAAGATCATGATTACTGACGCATTGTAGCACTTGCCAAATTTTTTAGCCGCTTTTCTCAAATGGCAATTGCCTTTCCAACCCCCCCCCCCCCCCCCCCCCCATACAAGATCGAGGCTCGTGTAAGAGCCAACATTAATGACAAAAAACAAACGGACACGACGAAATAAAGAGCGGGAGACAAGAAGGGAAGAGATGGGGAAATCACACATGTACAACATTTGAGAGCAGGGACATCAGGAGATCTGCAAGAGGGAGAGGGCTTGAGGGGAGGAGGCATGGGAAGGGGGGTGGGGGAGGTAAAAAAAAAAAAAAACATTGACACTGCTAGGACTTCCAGAAAAGTGGATCTGGGGTGAATTAACAGGGGTAGAAAAGATCAAGGTTTTGAATGGGGGAAGATAAGAGATGGTGGTGAACAGCTGTTTTAAAGACCTGGAGGGATGAGTGGGATTGAAGAGAGTGAGGGAGTTTGTTCCAGAGGCGGGAGAAAAAAAAGGAATGAAAGGGTGAAAGTGAGCGGAGAGTCTTGATATTGGCAGTTTCACCAGAAGAGGGTTGCATGCAGATCTTGTGCGACCTATAGGAGTATTTGGGGGACAGAGCACAGACAGAGCTGGGGGAGGGGGTGGGCTCGGCCAGAGAGGAGGCGGTAGAAGACAGAAAGACCACCAACCTGCCTGCGGTGAGTGAGTGAAAGGCCCTCAGAGTTAGCTTCATCGTGGGAGATTCCAATGATTCTGAAAGCTTTGATTTCAACAGCATGAAGCCAAGCTAGGTGTGAGGCAGGAGCACCAGCCCAGAGGGGAGAGCAGAATTCCATTGAGCTGCGGAAGAAAGCCTTGTATGTGGTGAGGAGCTCAGGTGTGCCAAGGAAGGACTTCGCACGACGGAGAATGCCTAGGTGACTGGCTTTGGAGGCCAGCTTGGAAATGTGTTCTTCCCAGGAAAGATCATGGCAGACTGTGAGACCCAAGAGGTTGAGTGACAGAACTTCTTTGAGAGGATTGTTGAGAAAGTATATGGAGGGTTGTCCAGACGGTATTTTCGAAGAAACATAGTGAGAGTGTGAGATTTGTCAGGATTGAAAGACATGTTCCATTTGTTTGACCAGTCTATGATTTTGTCCAGGTCTGCAGAGAGTGAGGAGGCTGCAGACTGCCGATGTGAGGGATGAGGTATGGAGCAGCAGAGTGTGGAGTCATCAGCAAAGAGATAGAGAGGATTTTCCAGAGTCGTAGAGATCATTGATGAAGACCAGAAATAGCACAGGGCCCAGAACACTGCTTTGGGGAACTCCAGCCTGAACAGGAAGGGGAGGTGAGAGAATTCCATTCAGGGCCACACGTTGATTACGACCAGAGAGGAAGTCCGCAAGCCATGCGTGGAGATTTCCATGGATACCATAGGAGGAGATTTTGGAGAGCAGAGCGGGGGTGCCAGACCACATTGAAGGCACGTGCTATGTCAAGGGAGACAGCTCTAATTTCCTGTTTGAAATTGAGGACCTCCATTTTCGCCATAATGGTACAATTGTAACTATAAATGTGTTGTCCACCAACTTTAAAAGTCAGAAAATCTGTTTGTGATAATATTTATAAGACAAAACCCAAAAAATACTTCAAATTACTCCAATTATTTCAACCTTGTCGGGTCAGCCAAGGGAAAGTTTTGGTACCGGTGTTTCACAGTCCAGCTAGGGAGGCCTGACAAATCCACTGAAACCGATTTTGGCAGGAATTTGGAACTTGGTCAGGGTGCCGACAATAACTAAATTGCCCTCCATGAAGGACACGACTTCCACTAGCTACTGCCAGCAGTTGGTACACCCAGTAAAACAATAAGACAATAAAACAATAAAACAATAAAACAAAGGATAAGAAGAATAACAAAACTGATAAAACTACAAGAAATTGGTGCAAAAAAACAAAATTGGTTGAATTTAAACGAAATAGTTCCAAGCTCGTAAATAATCTATACAACGTGGCCAAGCCACACAATAGTTAAATACGATACAGGAAACAGTGAGCATAAACCTTTCCATAATATTTGATGCTAAAAAGGGGGATAAATTAAATGATCATATTAAACAAGACTGAATTATGATCAACCTTCAACCCCCGGGGGATATTCATAAATCAACTTTGCACTCCCACGTCCCCCTCATACATTGATGCCTTCTCTTTTTCTTCAAAGATGGAAAGCAGGGCGTTCACTAAATGTAAATACCATGGTTGTTTCTATTTTCCATGTCAATCTTTTGTGGAGAAGAAACATAAGGTGGTTTGACTCACCAGCATTATTACCACCACCACCACCACCACCAAAGCCAAAGCCTGGTGTTGGCTTAACAGTTAAGGTGGGTGGCTTAAGATCTTAGGGTCATGACTTCAAGCCCCTATCAGGCAGTTGACTCAGCCTGTCATCCTTCAGAGTATGGCAAAATGAGTACGAGCATGCTGGTAACAGGGGCCTTGCATCAGTGGTACACCCACACCCCCAGAAAATGTTGCAGCCAAACAGCCATAGGTTGCATACAAATAAATAAACCACCTCTACCACTGGCCTCAATAGAGATTGAATGTTTCACCACTCAAGGATGTGCCCTCCACCCCAAAACCACTGATCACGTATTACTCCGATAATGGCAATTCCAGCACCAGAATATCACTTGGTGCACTCTTCATATCAGCACACAATCCAGTTACTCAAAATGCATGGCATATTGGCATATTGAGGACACAATCACTCGAACTCCATGACGTACCGAGCATACATAATCAGGATCAAGGCTCTGCATCAACAGCTGGACCAGCATATCTTCATACTCATCCACAAGTGCATCACACTGCAGAAAATAGGGAAAATAAATAAATAAAAGTCAATTCAAGAATGATAAAAAAACCTTTAAAGAGTAGAAAACCAATTTGAATATTCATTTATATGGACATTGAATGAATGAATGATTGTTTTAAGGCCATTTTTCCCCACTAGAGCGGGGGTTAGCCTTGCGGGTCCCATGACAATCATGGATCCCTGTTTGAGGAAATGTTTTTATGGCCGGATGCCCTTCCTGGCGCCAACCCTTGGTCGCCTCTTAACGATGCACAGGGATACGGTGTACCTATTCTAAACCGGGGTACACACCGGGATCATTCATGCCAGCAAGCTGGTACTCAATTTGCCGACCTCGGAAGGATGATAGGCTGAGTCAACCCCCCTGGTGTTAATTTAGCGATCGACCGGGATTCGAACCCAGGATCCTAGGATCCAAAGCCGGCACCCTAACCGCTAAGCCAACACCAGGACATTACATAGAAAAAAAAAGAAGAAGAAGAAAGAACCGCCTTTAGATGCCATTTTTCCCCACAGAGCAGGGGTTGGCCTTTTTATGGGCACCGTGGTCCCCTTTTTGAAGCAATGTTTTACGGCCGGATGCCCTTCCTGCCACCAACCCTGTTAGTCGCCTTTTGCGACACAGGGAATTACCAGTTAGCTGGTACTCAATTTTCTGACCTCATAAGGATGACAGGCCGAGTCAACCCCACGGCATTAATTCAGCGTTCGCCCGGGATCCTAGGATCCCAAGCCGGCACCCTGACTGCTAAGCCAACACCAGGCTATATACATGGACATTATATGCTGGTAAAATAATTTTAATGAGCTGGTGGCTTTGCCACACTGACAAATAGGCAATAGTTTTTGCTGTGGTACTACATTCAAACATTTTGGTATCAGAGAAATAGAGCACAGTAGCATCAAGCTAGCTCAAGCATTACCTTCAGCAATAAGCACCATCGGACTTCCGGGTCCTTGAGATTCGGTCGTGCCGATTTCCTCAAAGATAAGTTCGCCTGGTCGTTTTGTCAAGTTTTTGCTGTTTATTTTGCTGTCTGTTTACTGCGTGCTTCTAGTTCAGCTTTGTTTTAAAATTTATGCCAATTTGTGAGTATTCGTCGGACCTTTCATACCAGTTATTTGATGCCTACCCGATCGTTTTTATTTGTCGTCTCTACTACCTTTAGTTTACACACACACACACACACACACACACACACACACACACACACACACACACACACACACACACACACACACACACACACACACACACACACACACACACACACACACACACACACACACACACACACACGCCCCCTACTGGTGTTGTGCTTCCCCCCTCACACCCTCTTGTCTCCCGCTCATGTGTTCTCTCTTATACAAGCCTGGACACAAAAAAAAGGCTGTAAGCACCTGTCCAACATCAGATAAGTCCCAAAATTCTGCTGTAATGAGCAACACCTATTTATAAACATCACATTTAGTTCTACAGGTTTTTTTTATGCCTCCGCCGATGAAGTCGCCGGAGGCATTATGTTTTCAGGTTCTCCGTCCGTCCGATAGGTTTTCGTGGCAGCGATAACTTGAGAACGGCTGAAGGGATCTTAGGCAAATTTGGGACAGGTATGTATAATGAGGTAAAGAAGAACCGATTCGATTTTAGGGTCACGAGGTCAAAGGGCAAAGGTCAGAGATCATGTTAGGTAAACATACTGATACCACGATAACTTCTGAACCAGTGATGGGATTCTGACCAAATTTGGTAAACTTATGTAGAATGATGCAACGATGAACTGATTATTTTGAGGTCAAGAGGTCAAAGGTTAAAATCTGTAATAGGTCTATAACTTAACAGCTGAAGTGATCCCATTCAAACTTGGTACAGGTATGTATAATGTTGCAAAGATCAAGTGATTAGATTTTGGGGTCATAGGTCAAAGTCTGCAATAGGTCTATAACTTGAGAATGGCTGAAGTGATTCAATTCAAATTTGGTACAGGTATGTATTATGATGTAAAGATTTAATGATTAGAATTTGGGGTCAAGAGGTCATAGGTCAGGTAAAAATGTGCTAACATGGGCACATCTGAATGGATTTAAATCAAATTTGATACAAGTATTATAATGATGTAATAATGTGGGCGAAGGTATATCAGGCAACGTCGTGACGTCGAAGAGTACCGTTCTAGTTTATTTTAATAACCGATTCTTCACCATTGAATGACAGGGCCAAAAACGATATAGAGCTCATTTTAAAAGGTTGTGGACGAGTTGGTTAGGTAACAAGAACAAGTCGATCAGATTTTGTTTCAGGTCGGGCTCCAGATCCAGCCTATCATTGGGGTACACAATGTCAACTGTTCAGCCTGGTGGAGGCATGCACTATACAGTGTGTCATAGTTGTTCTTGTTTACCATTTAATGGTATGCATTACCTCCTGCATGTAGGCTTCAGGAAGATATCCGCAGACCTTCAACAGGGCTTCCTTGATTTCAGCTTCTGTGGCATTATTTTCCAAAATGGACTCAAGTTTCTTTACCACAAACGTGCAAATATCACATGAAGGGAGACCTTTCACAGTGACGTCAGAATGAGGAGCTGGGAAATAGATCAATATATAGACAAAATAAAGTTATCAGCATAAATCAAAATGACGAACTATTAATGAAAAAATTAAAATGACAAATGCCTAACTACACATGAAACAACTGAACGAACAGCCCACACACCTCCCCCCCCCCCCCCCCCCCAACAATACCTTGTTTTACAAGTGGCACCAAAGGAATGCCCTAAGAACAAGAAATGATAAAGTTGGAGCAGGTAAAATCAAACTTCACTTATTTTATAAATAAAAAAAAAATAAAAAAAAAAAAAATCCATTCTTATAGATACTCAATATAAAACAATCATACTCCAGCCAATAACAAGCAAGGACTTTATATATATATATATATATTTGTACAAAGACTTACCACAGGCTTAGCAGCAGTTAAAGACATCATAGGCACAGCACCTGATACACCACTGCAGAACCCACCCATTTGGCAGAGGTGACTTGGAGGCTACAAGAAAAATGATGCACCTCAGTCAACGGATGCATGACAAACTAAATATATGACAAACAATTAAACAATTGAAGCAGATTATGCTTTTTAATATTTTTAAGCTGCAGAGGAAAACAAACAAGTAACCAAGAAAGATGTCATGCAGAGCACGATAGTTGTGAAATCCATGAAAAAAATTAAGTTTGACCTTAAAAATAAGTGGCAGTTGAAATAATAAATTACTTGCAGAAGCTTATATTTCGACAAAGAATGGGAAAACATATACTAGGCAAACTTGTGTTTCTCCTTGTACCGGTTTAAAAACAAAGCAATGGTACAGAGCCACAGTCACACAAGGGACAGGATTGCTTTGATGAGCACGTGTTGCCATCAAGTTGTCCATTCGGGGTTCTAACTGTGATGTGATCAAACTTTTAAAATGCCATTTTATGTCAATGCCAGCAAGAAATGATGCATCACAAAATAAGTCATCAAATGGGAATGCAAAGCCGGCTGTCCTACCTGTATACAGCAAGGACAAAACAAAGGG
Organism: Myxine glutinosa; assembly: GCF_964187855.1. Classification (NCBI taxonomy): domain Eukaryota; kingdom Metazoa; phylum Chordata; class Myxini; order Myxiniformes; family Myxinidae; genus Myxine; species Myxine glutinosa. The sequence continues at coordinate 80,431,148 of NC_136268.1, forward strand.
TCTCAACGAATCGCTTGGTTTTAAACAATATGCTGTACTGATGAGCTCGAATAAAGGCGAAACATGTCTGCAGTGAGCAATTCTCTCTCCTTGTGGCATTTTGAAAGGCTCGAGTCCCTTAGGGGTCTAAGTATGGTGCAATGTGAAGATGACTTCATGGTGTTGCTGGTGGTTGGAGAACAGATTCCACAATATAATAATAATAAAAGGCAGTGTGTGTGTCTCCTCCATAACTCTAAAACCATGAAACCTAGCAGCCCCAAACTTTGCATGCATGCCAAGGGAACTTCAAGGTATTGCACGAATGCAAACTGGGTGTTTCGGTGTGTTTTTGAAAATAATTTACGCTACCAGGCTTACGCTTGGTCAGCCTGCATTCAGGTCGCTCTACTTGGGGTCTTAATTCTGCCATTTTGTCCACTCAACTCAAGTATGCCTTGCCTCAGAGCAGGTCAGTTTCTGTACCATACAGCTTCATATATACGAATGGTAATATAGCTGATCTTCATACCTATGAATCACTGTATACGTCACAAAGCTTTTAAACGCCAATGTTCATGCCTTTAATTTCTGCAAAGATGGAGAATAATCTGTTCACCACAAACCAAATTTCAAAATTTTAACTTTGGAATTCACCTCAGTAGCACTTCCGACTATTAAAAAGTGTTCATCTGTCTAAATCGGACATTGTGGGATACTTCAGGGATCTCAGCATTAGTGTGGGAGCGCTCAAGCAACTTGGTAATGGAACACCGCACTAGATA
>NC_136268.1:81111911-81124411 GCF_964187855.1 Myxine glutinosa
ACACACACAAACCTTCCCATGCGCCCCACACACACAAACCTTTCCATGCACCCCACACACACACAAACCTTCCCATGCACCCGACACACACCCAAACCTTCCCATGCACCCGACACACACACACAAACCTTCCCATGCACCCGACACACACACAAACCTTCCCACGCACCTGACACACACACAAACCTTCCCATGCACCCTGCACACACAAACCTTCCCATGCACCCCACACACACAAACCTTCCCATGCACCCGACACACACACAAACCTTCCCATGCACCCGACACACACACAAACCTTCCCACGCACCTGACACACACACATAAACCTTCCCATGCACCCCACACACACAAACCTTCCCATGCACCCGACACACACAAACCTTCCTATGCACCCGACACACACAAACCTTCCCATGCACCTGACACACACACAAACCTTCCCATGCACCCTGCACACACAAACCTTCCCATGCACCCCACACACACACAAACCTTCCCATGCACCCCACACACACACAAACCTTCCCATGCACCCCACACACACACAAACCTTCCCATGCACCCCACACACACACAAACCTTCCCATGCACCCCACACACACACAAACCTTCCCATGCACCCCCCACACACACACAAACCTTCCCATGCACCCCACACACAAACCTTCACCTTCACCTTCCCACACACCCCACACTCTCAAACCTCCCCGTGCACCCTACACACACAAACCTTCCCATGCACCCTGCACACACAAACCTTCCCATGCACCCGACACACACACAAACCTTCCCATGCACCCCACACACACACAAACCTTCCCATGCACCCCACACACACACAAACCTTCCCATGCACCCAACAAACACACAAACCTTCCCACGCACCTGACACACACACAAACCTTCCCATGCACCCTGCACACACAAACCTTCCCATGCACCCCACACACACAAACCTTCCCATGCACCCGACACACACACACAAACCTTCCCATGCACCCGACACACACACAAACCTTCCCACGCACCTGACACACACACATAAACCTTCCCATGCACCCCACACACACAAACCTTCCCATGCACCCGACACACACAAACATTCCCATGCACCCGACACACACAAACCTTCCCATGCACCTGACACACACACACAAACCTTCCCATGCACCCTGCACACACAAACCTTCCCATGCACCCCACACACACACAAACCTTCCCATGCACCTGACACACACACACAAACCTTCCCATGCACCCTGCACACACAAACCTTCCCATGCACCCCACACACACACAAACCTTCCCATGCACCCCACACACACACAAACCTTCCCATGCACCCCACACACACACAAACCTTCCCATGCACCCCACACACACACAAACCTTCCCATGCACCCCACACACACACAAACCTTCCCATGCACCCCACACACACACACACAAACCTTCCCATGCACCCCACACACAAACCTTCACCTTCACCTTCCCACACACCCCACACTCTCAAACCTTCCCGTGCACCCTACACACACAAACCTTCCCATGCACCCTGCACACACAAACCTTCCCATGCACCCGACACACACACAAACCTTCCCATGCACCCGACACACACACAAACCTTCCCATGCACCCCACACACACACAAACCTTCCCATGCATCCCACACACACACAAACCTTCCCATGCACCCCACACACACACACAAACCTTCCCATGCACCCCCCCCCCCCCCCCACACACAAACCTTCCCATGCACCCCACACACACACAAACCTTCCCATGCACCCCACACACAAACCTTCACCTTCACCTTCCTACACACCCCACACTCTCAAACCTTCCCGTGCACCCTACACACACAAACCTTCCCATGCAGCATGCACCCTGCACACACAAACCTTCCCATGCACCCGACACACACACACACAAACTTTGCCACGCACCCGACACACACACAATCCTTCCCATGCACCCCACACACACAAACCTTCCCATGCACCCCACACACACCCAAACCTTCCCATGCACTCGACACACACACAAACCTTCCCATGCACCCTACACACACAAACCTTCCCACGCACCCGACACACACACATAAACCTTCCCATGCTCCACACACAAACCTTCCCATGCACCCGACACACACAAACCTTCCCATGCACCCGACACACACAAACCTTCCCATGCACCCGACACACACAAACCTTCCCATGCACCTGACACACACACAAACCTTCCCATGCACCCTACACACACAAACCTTCCCATGCACCCTACACACACAAACCTTCCCACACACCCCACACTCTCAAACCTTCCCACGCACCCCACACACACACAAACCTTCCCATGCACCCGACACACACACAAACCTTCCTATGCACCCTACACACACACAAACCTTCCCATGCACCCCACACACACAAACCTTCACATGCACCCAACACACACAAGCCTTCCCATGCACCCGACACACACACAAACCTTCCCATGCACCCTACACACACACAAACCTTCCAATGCACCCTACACACACACACACAAACCTTCCCATGCACCCTACACACACACAAACCTTCCCACGCACCCGACACACACACACAAACCTTCCCATATACCCGACACACACACAAACCTTCCCAAATAAATGTGAGCTCTTTCACGAGCCTCCATTCAGTATACAAAAAAAACCCAAAACCTTGATCTTTTCAACCCCCGCTAATTTCGGTCCCCATGTGTTTTATACCTCTCCCCCCCCCCCCCCCCCCTCCCCTTCCCACGCCTCCTGCCCCCAAGCCCTCTCCCTCCCACACTTCTCCCTGCTCTCAAATGTTGTGGTTGTGTGCTTCCCCTTCTCTCCCCATCTTGGCTTCCGCTCCCTCTTTTGTATATTTTGTTTGTCTGGTTGATTTGTTTGTGAAATAAATGTTAGCTCTTTCACGAGCCTCGATTCAGTATACAAAAAAAAAAAAAAAAAAAAAATTACACCCGACACACACAAACCTTCCCATGCACCCCACACACAAACCTTCACCTTCACCTTCCCACACACCCCACACTCTCAAACCTTCCCGTGCATCCTACACACACAAACCTTCCCATGCACCCTACACACACACAAACCTTCCCATGCACCCGACACACACAAACCTTCCCATGCACCCCACACACCAAAACCTTCCCATGCACCCTAAACACACACAAACCTTCCCACGCAACACACACACACACACATACACACCTTCCCATGCACCCCACACACCCACAAACCTTCCCATGCACCCCACACACACAAACCTTTCCATGCACCCCACACACACACAAACCTTCCCATGCACCCGACACACACCCAAACCTTCCCATGCACCCGACACACACACACAAACCTTCCCATGCACCCGACACACACACACAAACCTTCCCACGCACCTGACACACACACAAACCTTCCCATGCACCCGCCACACACAAACCTTCCCATGCACCCTACACACACACAAACGTTCACCTTCACCATCCCACACACCCCACACTATCAAACCTTCCCACACACCCCACATTCTCAAACCTTCCCACGCACCCCACACACACAAACCTTCCCATGCACCCAACACACACACAAACCTTCCCATGCACCCTCCACACACACAAACCTTCCCATGCACCCTACACACACACAAACCTTCCCATGCACCTGACACACACACAAACCTTCCCATGCACCCTACACACACACAAACCTTCCCATGCACCCAACACACACACAAACCTTCCCATGCACCCTGCACACACAAACCTTCCCATGCACCCCACACACACAAACCTTCCCATGCACCCCACACACACACAAACCTTCCCATGCACCCCACATACACACAAACCTTCCCATGCACCCCACACACACACAAACCTTCCCATGCACCCCACACACACACAAACCTTCCCATGCACCCCACATACACACAAACCTTCCCATGCACCCTACACACACACACACAAACCTTGCCATGCACCCTGCATACACACAAACCTTCCCATGCACCCTGCACACACAAACCTTCCCATGCACCTGACACACACAAACCTTCCCATGCACAACACACACACAAACCTTCCCATGCACCCTACACACACACAAACCTTCCCATGCACCCGACACACACACAAACCTTCCCATGCACCCCACACACACACAACCCTTCCCATGCACCCGACACACACACAAACCTTCCCATGCACCCTCCACACACACAAACCTTCCCATGCACCCTACACACACACAAACCTTCCCATGCACCTGACACACACACAAACCTTCCCATGCACCCTACACACACACAAACCTTCCCATGCACCCAACACACACACAAACCTTCCCATGCACCCTGCACACACAAACCTTCCCATGCACCCCACACACACAAACCTTCCCATGCACCCCACACACACACAAACCTTCCCATGCACCCCACATACACACAAACCTTCCCATGCACCCCACACACACACAAACCTTCCCATGCACCCCACACACACACAAACCTTCCCATGCACCCCACATACACACAAACCTTCCCATGCACCCCACACACACAAACCTTCCCATGCACCCCCCACACACACAAACCTTCCCATGCACCCCACACACACACAAACCTTCCCATGCACCCCACACACACACAAACCTTCCCATGCACCTCACACACAAACCTTCACCTTCACCTTCCCACACACCCCACACTCTCAAACCTTCCCGTGCACCCTACACACACAAACCTTCCCATGCACCCTGCACACACAAACCTTCCCATGCACCCTGCACACACACAAACCTTCCCATGCACCCGACACACACAAACCTTCCCTTGCACCCTAAACACACACAAACCTTCACACACACACACACACACACACACACACACACACACACACACACACACACACACACACGCACCCCACACACACAAACCTTCCCATGCACCCCACACACACAAACCTTCCCATGCACCCGACACACAACCAAACCATCCCATGCACCCGACACACACACAAACCTGCCCATGCACCCTACACACACACAAACCTTCCCATGCACCCGACACACACACAAACCTTCCCATGCACCCCACACACACAAACCTTTCCATGCACCCGACACACACACAAACCTTCCCACGCACCCGACACACACACATAAACCTTCCCATGCACCCCACACACACAAACCTTCCCATGCACCCGACACACACAAACCTTCCCATGCACCCGACACACACAAACCTTCCCATGCACCTGACACACACACAAACCTTCCCATGCACCCTACACACACAAACCTTCCCATGCACCCTGCACACACAAACCTTCCCATGCACCCCACACACACAAACCTTCCCATGCACCCCACACACACACAAACCTTCCCATGCACCCCACACACACACACAAACCTTCCCATGCACCCCACACACACACAAACCTTCCCATGCACCCTGCACACACAAACATTCCCATGCACCCGACACACACACAAACCTTCCCATGCTCCCCACACACACAAACCTTCCCATGCACCCGACAAACACACAAACCTTCCCATGCGCCCCACACACACAAACCTTTCCATGCACCCCACACACACACACACAAACCTTCCCATGCACCCGACACACACCCAAACCTTCCCATGCACCCGACACACACACACAAACCTTCCCATGCACCCGACACACACACAAACCTTCCCATGCACCCAACACACACACACACACAAACCTTCCCACGCACCTGACACACACACATAAACCTTCCCATGCACCCCACACACACAAACCTTCCCATGCACCCGACACACACAAACCTTCCCATGCACCCGACACACACAAACCTTCCCATGCAACTGACACACACACAAACCTTCCCATGCACCCTGCACACACAAACCTTCCCATGCACCCCACACACACACAAACCTTCCCATGCACCCCACACACACACAAACCTTCCCATGCACCCCACACACACACACAAACCTTCCCATGCACCCCACACACAAACCTTCACCTTCACCTTCCCACACACCCCACACTCTCAAACCTTCCCACACACCCCACACTCTCAAACCTTCCCGTGCACCCTACACACACAAACCTTCCCATGCACCCTGCACACACAAACCTTCCCATGCACCCGACACACACACAAACCTTCCCATGCACCCCACACACACACAAACCTTCCCATGCACCCCACACACACACACAAACCTTCCCATGCACCCCACACACACACAAACCTTCCCATGCACCCCACACACACACAAACCTTCCCATGCACCCCACACACACACAAACCTTCCCATGCACCCCACACACACAAACCTTAACATGCGCCCTACACACACACAAACCTTCCCATGCACCCGACACACACACACAAACCTTCCCATGCACCCGACACACACACACAAACCTTCCCATGCACCCGACACACACACACAAACCTTCCCATGCACCCGACACACACACACAAACCTTCCCATGCACCCCACACACACACAAACCTTCACCCCACACACACACACCTTCCCATGCACCCCACACACACACAAACCTTCCCATGCACCCCACACACACAAACCTTCCCATGCACCCAACACACACACAAACCTTCCCATGCACCCCACACACACAAACCTTCCCATGCATCATACACACACAAACCTTCACCTTCACCATCCCACACACAAACCTTCACCTTCACCATCCCACACACCCCACACTCTCAAACCTTCCCACACACCCCACACTCTCAAACCTTCCCATGCACCCCACACACACAAACCTTCCCATGCAACAACACACACACAAACCTTCCCATGCACCCCACACACACAAACCTTCCCATGCACCCTGCACACACAAACCTTCCCATGCACCACACACACACAAACCTTCCCATGCACCCGACACACACACACACAAACCTTCCCATGCACCCGACACATACACACAAACCTTCCCATGCACCCGACACACACACACAAACCTTCCCATGCACCCGACACACACACATAAACCTTCCCATGCACCCGACACACACACAAACCTTCCCATGCACCCCACACACACAAACCTTCCCATGCACCCAACACACACACAAACCTTCCCATGCACCCCACACACACAAACCTTCCCATGCACCCTACACACACAAACCTTGCCATGCACCCTACACACACACAAACCTTCCCATGCACCCTGCACACAAAAACCTTCCCATGCACCCGACACACACACAAACCTTCCCATGCTCCCCACACACACAAACCTTCCCATGCACCCGACACACACACAAACCTTCCCATGCACCCTACACACACAAACCTTCCCATGCACCCTACACACACACAAACCTTCCCATGCACCCGACACACACAAACCTTCCCATGCCCCCCACACACCAAAACCTCCCCATGCACCCTAAACACACACAAACCTTCCCACGCACCATACACACACACACACACACACACACACACACACACACACACACACACACACACACACACACACACACACACACACACACACACACACACACATGCACCCCACACACCCACAAACCTTCCCATGCACCCCACACGAAAACCTTTCCATGCACCCCACACACACACAAACCTTCCCATGCACCCAACACACACCCAAACTTTCCCATGCACCCGACACACACACAAACCTTCCCATGCACCCGACACACACACAAACCTTCCCATGCACCTGACACACACACACATAAACGTTCCCATGCACCCTGCACACACAAACCTTCCCATGCACCCCACACACACAAACCTTCCCATGCACCCCACACACACACAAACCTTCCCATGCACCCCACACACACACAAACCTTCCCATGCACCCCACACACACACAAACCTTCCCATGCACCCCACACACACACAAACCTTCCCATGCACCCCACACACACAAACCTTCCCATGCACCCCACACACACACAAACCTTCCCATGCACCCCACACACACACAAACCTTCCTATGCACCGCACACACACACAAACCTTCCCATGCACCCCACACACACACAAACCTTCCCATGCACCCCACACACAAACCTTCACCTTCACCTTCCCACACACCCCACACTCTCAAACCTTCCCGTGCACCCTACACACACAAACCTTCCCATGCACCCGACACAAACACAAACCTTCCCATGCACCCCACACACACACAAACCTTCCCCTGCACCCCACACACACACAAACCTTCCCATGCACCCTACACACACACAAACCTTGCCATGCACCCTGCATACACACAAACCTTCCCATGCACCCTGCACACACAAACCTTCCCATGCACCTGACACACACAAACCTTCCCATGCACAACACACACACAAACCTTCCCATGCACCCTACACACACACAAACCTTCCCATGCACCCGACACACACACAAACCTTCCCATGCACCCCACACACACACAACCCTTCCCATGCACCCGACACACACACAAACCTTCCCATGCACCCTCCACACACACAAACCTTCCCATGCACCCTACACACACACAAACCTTCCCATGCACCCGACACACACACAAACCTTCCCATGCACCCTACACACACACAAACCTTCCCATGCACCCAACACACACACAAACCTTCCCATGCACCCTGCACACACAAACCTTCCCATGCACCCCACACACACAAACCTTCCCATGCACCCCACACACACACAAACCTTCCCATGCACCCCACACACACACAAACCTTCCTATGCACCCCACATACACACAAACCTTCCCATGCACCCCACACACACAAACCTTCCCATGCACCCCCCACACACACAAACCTTCCCATGCACCCCACACACACACAAACCTTCCCATGCACCCCACACACACACAAACCTTCCCATGCACCTCACACACAAACCTTCACCTTCCCACACACCCCACACTCTCAAACCTTCCCGTGCACCCTACACACACAAACCTTCCCATGCACCCTGCACACACAAACCTTCCCATGCACCCTGCACACACACAAACCTTCCCATGCACCGGACACACACAAACCTTCCCTTGCACCCTAAACACACACAAACCTTCACAAACACACACACACACACACACACACACACACACGCGCACCCCACACACACAAACCTTCCCATGCACCCCACACACACAAACCTTCCCATGCACCCGACACACAACCAAACCATCCCATGCACCCGACACACACACAAACCTGCCCATGCACCCTACACACACACAAACCTTCCCATGCACCCGACACACACACAAACCTTCCCATGCACCCCACACACACAAACCTTTCCATGCACCCGACACACACACAAACCTTCCCACGCACCCGACACACACACATAAACCTTCCCATGCACCCCACACACACAAACCTTCCCATGCACCCGACACACACAAACCTTCCCATGCACCCGACACACACAAACCTTCCCATGCACCTGACACACACACAAACCTTCCCATGCACCCTACACACACAAACCTTCCCATGCACCCTGCACACACAAACCTTCCCATGCACCCCGCACACACAAACCTTCCCATGCACCCCACACACACACAAACCTTCCCATGCACCCCACACACACACACAAACCTTCCCATGCACCCCACACACACACAAACCTTCCCATGCACCCTGCACACACAAACATTCCCATGCACCCGACACACACACAAACCTTCCCATGCTCCCCACACACACAAACCTTCCCATGCACCCGACATACACACAAACCTTCCCATGCGCCCCACACACCCAAACCTTCCCATGCACCCGACACACACACACAAACCTTCCCATGCACCCGACACACACACAAACCTTCCCATGCACCCGACACACACACACACACAAACCTTCCCACGCACCTGACACACACACAAACCTTCCCATGCACCCGACACACACACACACACAAACCTTCCCACGCACCTGACACACACACATAAACCTTCCCATGCACCCCACACACACAAACCTTCCCATGCACCCGACACACACAAACCTTCCCATGCACCCGACACACACAAACCTTCCCATGCACCTGACACACACACAAACCTTCCCATGCACCCTGCACACACAAACCTTCCCATGCACCCCACACACACACAAACCTTCCCATGCACCCCACACACACACAAACCTTCCCATGCACCCCACACACACACAAACCTTCCCATGCACCCCACACACACACACACAAACCTTCCCATGCACCCCACACACAAACCTTCACCTTCCCACACACCCCACACTCTCAAACCTTCCCACACACCCCACATTCTCAAACCTTCCCGTGCACCCTACACACACAAACCTTCCCATGCACCCTGCACACACAAACCTTCCCATGCACCCGACACACACACAAACCTTCCCATGCACCCCACACACACATACAAACCTTCCCATGCACCCCACACACACACACAAACCTTCCCATGCACCCCACACACACACAAACCTTCCCATGCACCCCACACACACACAAACCTTCCCATGCACCCCACACACACACAAACCTTCCCATGCACCCCACACACACAAACCTTAACATGCGCCCTACACACACACAAACCTTCCCATGCACCCGACACACACACACAAACCTTCCCATGCACCCGACACACACACACAAACCTTCCCATGCACCCGACACACACACACAAACCTTCCCATGCACCCGACACACACACACAAACCTTCCCATGCACCCCACACACACACAAACCTTCACCCCACACACACACACCTTCCCATGCACCCCACACACACACAAACCTTCCCATGCACCCCACACACACAAACCTTCCCATGCACCCAACACACCCACAAACCTTCCCATGCACCCCACACACACAAACCTTCCCATGCACCATACACACACAAACCTTCACCTTCACCATCCCACACACAAACCTTCACCTTCACCATCCCACACACCCCACACTCTCAAACCTTCCCACACACCCCACACTCTCAAACCTTCCCATGCACCCCACACACACAAACCTTCCCATGCAACAACACACACACAAACCTTCCCATGCACCCCACACACACAAACCTTCCCATGCACCCTGCACACACAAACCTTCCCATGCACCACACACACACAAACCTTCCCATGCACCCGACACACACACACACAAACCTTCCCATGCACCCGACACATACACACAAACCTTCCCATGCACCCAACACACACACACAAACCTTCCCATGCACCCGACACACACACATAAACCTTCCCATGCACCCGACACACACACAAACCTTCCCATGCACCCCACACACACAAACCTTCCCATGCACCCAACACACACACAAACCTTCCCATGCACCCCACACACACAAACCTTGCCATGCACCCTACACACACACAAACCTTCCCATGCACCCGACACACACACAAACCTTCCCATGCACCCTACACACACAAACCTTGCCATGCACCCTACACACACACAAACCTTCCCATGCACCCTGCACACAAAAACCTTCCCATGCACCCGACACACACACAAACCTTCCCATGCTCCCCACACACACAAACCTTCCCATGCACCCGACACACACACAAACCTTCCCATGCACCCGACACACACACAAACCTTCCCATGCACTACACACACACAAACCTTCCCATGCACCCTACACACACAAACCTTCCCATGCACCCTACACACACACAAACCTTCCCATGCACCCGACACACACAAACCTTCCCATGCCCCCCACACACCAAAACCTTCCCATGCACCCTAAACACACACAAACCTTCCCACGCACCACACACACACACACACACACACACACACACACACACACACACACACACACACACACACACACACACACACACACACACACACACACACACACACACACACACACACACACATGCACCCCACACACCCACAAACCTTCCCATGCACCCCACACACCCACAAACCTTCCCATGCACCCCACACAAAAACCTTTCCATGCACCCCACACACACACAAACCTTCCCATGCACCCAACACACACCCAAACTTTCCCATGCACCCGACACACACACAAACCTTCCCATGCACCCGACACACACACAAACCTTCCCATGCACCTGACACACACACACATAAACGTTCCCATGCACCCTGCACACACAAACCTTCCCATGCACCCCACACACACAAACCTTCCCATGCACCCCACACACACACAAACCTTCCCATGCACCCCACACACACACAAACCTTCCCATGCACCCCACACACACACAAACCTTCCCATGCACCCCACACACACAAACCTTCCCATGCACCCCACACACACATAAACCTTCCCATGCACCCCACACACACACAAACCTTCCTATGCACCGCACACACACACAAACCTTCCCA
>NC_136268.1:81129411-81244411 GCF_964187855.1 Myxine glutinosa
TACACACACACACACAAACCTTCCCATGCACCCCACACACACACAAACCTTCCCATGCACCCCACACACACAAACCTTCCCATGCACCCGACACACACACAAACCTTCCCATGCACCCCACACACACACAAACCTTCCCGTGCACCCGACACACACACACACACAAACCTTCCCACGCAACACAAACCTTCACATGCACCCTACACACACAAAAACATTCCCATGCACCCTACACACACACAAACCTTCCCATGCAACACAAACCTTCACATGCACCCTACACACACACAAACCTTCCCATGCACCACACACACACAAACCTTAACATGCGCCCTACACACACACAAACCTTCCCATGCACCCCACACACACACAAACCTTCACCCCACACACACACACACCTTCCCATGCACCTTACACACACACAAACCTTCCCATGCACCCTACACACACACAAACCTTCCCATGCACCCCACACACACAAACCTTAACATGCGCCCTACACACACAAAAACCTTCCCATGCACCCCACACACACACAAACCTTCACCCCACACACACACACACAAACCTTCCCATGCACACCACACACACACAAACCTTCCCATGCACCCCACACACACACAAACCTTCCCATGCACCCGACACACACACAAACCTTCCCATGCACCCCACACACACACACACAAAACTTCCCGTGCACCCGACACACACACACAAACCTTCCCACGCAACACAAACCTTCACATGCACCCTACACACGCAAAAACATTCCCATGCACCCTACACACACACACAAACCTTCCCATGCAACACAAACCTTCACATGCACCCTACACACACAAACCTTCCCATGCACCTTACACACACACAAACCTTCCCATGCACCCGACACACACACAAACCTTCCCATGCACCCCACACACACAAACCTTAACATGCGCCCTACACACACACAAACCTTCACATGCACCCCACACACACACAAACCTTCCCATGCACCCCCCACACACCTTCCCATGCACCTTACACACACACAAACCTTCCCATGCACCCTACACACACACAAACCTTCCCATGCACCCCACACACACAAACCTTAACATGCGCCCTACACACACACAAACCTTCCCATGCACCCCACACACACACAAACCTTCACCCCACACACACACACCTTCCCATGCACCCCACACACACACAAACCTTCCCATGCACCCCACACACACACACAAACCTTCCCATGCACCCCACACACACACAAACCTTCCCATGCACCCGACACACACACACAAACCTTCCCACGCACCCCACACTCTCAAACCTTCCCATGCACCCCACACACCCAAACCTTCCCATGCACCCGACACACACATAAACCTTCCCATGCACCCTACACACACACAAACCTTCCCATGCACCCGACACACACACACACAAACCTTCCCACGCACCCGACACACACACACAAACCTTCCCATGCACCCGACACACACACACAAACCTTCCCATGCACCCGACACACACACACAAACCTTCCCATGCACCCGACACACACACACAAACCTTCCCATGCACCCGACACACACACACAAACCTTCCCATGCACCCGACACACACACAAACCTTCCCATGCAACCTGCACACACACAAACCTTCCCATGCACCCTACACACACACAAACCTTCCCATGCACCCCACACACACAAACCTTCCCATGCACCCGACACACACAAACCTTCCCATGCACCTGACACACACACAAACCTTCCCATGCACCCTACACACACAAACCTTCCCATGCACCCTACACACACAAACCTTCCCATGCACCCTACACACACACAAACCTTCCCATGCACCCTGCACACACAAACCTTCCCAAGCACCCCACACACACACAAACCTTCCCATGCACCCCACACACACACAAACCTTCCCAAGCACCCCACACACACACAAACGTTCCCATGCACCTCACACACACACAAACCTTCCCATGCACCCCACACACAAACCTTCACCTTCACCTTCCCACACATCCCACACTCTCAAACCTTCCCATGCACCCTACACACTCAAAGCTTCCCATGCACCTCACACACTCAAACCTTCCCATGCACCATACACACACAAACCTTCCAATGCACCCCACACACTCAAACCTTCCCATGCCCCCTACACACTCAAACCTTCCCATGCACCATACACACACGAACCTTCCCATGCACCCTACACACACAAACCTTCACCTTCCCACACACTCACACATTCCCCCGCACACACAAACATTACCACACACCTCACACACACACTAACATTACCACACACCTCACACACTCAAACCTTGCCACACACCCCACACTCTCAAGCCTTACCATGAACCCCACACAAACAAACCTTGCCACACACCCCACACTCTCAAACCTTACCATGCACCCCACACACTCATACCTTGCCACACACCCCACACTCTCAAACCTTACCATGCACCCCACACTCTCAAACCTTACCATGCACCCCACACTCTCAAACCTTGCCACACACCCCACACTCTCAAACCTTACCATGCACCCCACACACACAAACCTTCTTCCGCACCCCACACACTCACACATTCCCCCGCACACACAAACATTACCACACACCTCACACACACACAAACATTACCACACACCTCACACACTCAAACCTTGCCACACACTTCACACACTCAAACCTTGCCACACACCCCACACTCTCAAACCTTACCATGCACCCCACACACACAAACCTTGTGACACACCCCACACTCTCAAACCTTACCATGCACCCCACACACTCAAACCTTGCCACACACCCCACACTCTCAAACCTTACCATGCACCCCACACTCTCAAACCTTGCCATGCACCCCACACTATCAAACCTTGCCACACACCCCACACTCTCAAACCTTACCATGCACCCCACACTCTCAAACCTTGCCACACACCCCACTCTCAAACCTTACCATGCACCCCCACACTCTCAAACCTTGCCACACACCCCACACTCTCAAACCTTACCATGCACCCCACACTCTGAAACCTTGCCACACACCCCACACTCTGAAACCTTGCCACACACCCCACACTCTCAAACCTTACCATGCACCCCACACTCTGAAACCTTGCCACACACCCCACATTCTCAAACCTTACCATGCATCCCACACTCAAACCTTGCCACACACCCCACACTCTCAAACCTTACCATGCACCCCACACTCTCAAACCTTGCCACACACCCCACACTCTCAAACCTTACCATGCACCCCACACACACAAACCTCCTTCCGCACCCCACACACTCACACGTTCCCCTGCACACACAAACATTACCACACACCTCACACACACACAAACATTACCACACACCTCACACACTCAAACCTTGCCACACACTTCACACACTCAAACCTTGCCACACACTCCACACAATCAAACCGTTTCCCATACCCAACACACTCAAACTGTACCCTACACATGAAAACCTTCCCCCTCATTCAACCCCCCTCAAAGCCTCACCTTTCCCCCGCAAAGCCTCTCCCCATTGTGCACCACCCTAATGCATCCCTCCCCCACCCCCCACCCCCAACCCCACTTATCTCTAACTGTGTGGACCTCAAACATCTGAGGCCTCAGCTATAACCTGACAGGTCTCTCAATGTAGGCCGCTGCTGATAAACCAGACACCATCTGTTTAACGGAATCCTTCGTTCCACAGAATGTCCCCGACTCCTTATTGTATCTCCCCAAGTTACAGTCTCCATCGATTTGATAGGCCTGAATCACGCCCCTTGGCAGAGTTACTCTTTGCATCAATTACAATTTTCCATTGCCCTTGTGCTGACCTTACTTGTGCTGAAAAATACTAAATGAAGAGTATTTTTAAAATATAATATATAAATTAAAGAATATCCTGAATGTTGTAGTCATCTTGTCTTTACAGAGATCTTTTAACTAGACAAGATGATTAAAACAATTATTAGGCTATACTCTAATAAAATTGGATAATTGATTTATTTGTTGTACATAATTATGAAATGACATTATTGTTACTAATACTACCTTTTTCTTTCAGATAAAACAATGGATGGCACAGTAAAGAAAGCATCTGTTGCAACAAGAGAGTCCACCAAGGTGTTTGGTCTTGGAAGTGCCATAACTGAACAAGATTCCCAGATCAATGGCACCAGACTTCCAACTTGTTTACAAGTACTACGTTGTTTCATGTGGCACACGGAAGATGGCAAACTTGAACGACGCTCTCGGTGGGAATCAGCAAAGCTTGTACTGCAGAAAGTGACACCATTTTATGGCAAGGCTAATATTCCTATCATCTCTGAACGCAAGGCTATTGAGAAAATTATCAAACTTGCAGATGATAATTCCAAGCTTAGATCAATCCCTATCAACCGAAGAACAACTCCAGCAAGCATCACAAAGGTGAATCAAATGGAGATGAAATTTATGGAGACATTTCCCTTGTGGCCCAATGATGCTAGTTCTCACATCAAGAATCCTGAAGACTTAGCATTCCTGGAATCTATGAAGACAGATCGCTGTGCAACATTTGGCTGCCAAGATAAACTGTTGGCAGATAAGATGCAGCGTAAAGTGAACCGCGGGGAAAAAGAATCAGAGAGGCGAGCAAGTATGGAGCTGGAGTTCAACATAAATACTACAACCACTGTGTATAATATTAGTGACAGTGATGAAGAAGTAACTCTTGGACCTTCAACAAGCACACCAACAACCTCAAGAAGTCATCATCGTTTAGTTAGACCTGGCACATCAGTTTTCATTCCACATGACATCCTGAAGAGACCCAGTCTTGTTTCACTGGCAACAAGGATGAAGATGACACCAACCCAACAGGCTGCTTTCACAGAAGCTCTTATTGAAGAAACAGGAGGGGATGTAGCGAAGGTGTCAACATCATATGCTACAGCAGATAAATCAAGACGCAAAATTGGACAGCATATTGCTACTACCTGTAAGGACAAATGGATACCTCCGAAGCTTGCTACGTTGCACTGGGACTCAAAGCTGCTTCCATGCTTAACTAACCAAAACACTTTTGAAGAACGCCTGGCTGTGCTCTTGGGTTCTCAAACTGATATGAAGCTGCTGGGTGTTCCATCCTACAAGCCTGGAACAGACCGTAAATCTGGAGATATAATTGCTCAGCTGACTAATAACCTACTTGAATCATGGAACTGCCAAGAGAATGTTGTCAACTTGACATTTGACACAACTGCATCTAACACCGGCCACATCAGTGCAGCTTGTGTAACAATTCAACAACGGCTTAACAAAGCTCTTCTGTGGTCAGGCTGCAGACACCACATTGGTGAAGTCATTCTTACGCACATTTTTACTGATCTTAAAGTTGAAGCATCTAAGTCACCAGATATCTTCCTCTTCTCAAGGTTTCGCAAGAACTTTGAAATGTTTCCACACACATTCAATGAACCACTTTCACGATTTGATCCATCTCAACTAAATGAAGCAGCAACAAGTTTGACAAGTGACTGGCAAAATAATGTTCTCAGACTCTGTCACCCCGAGCAATCTCTAAGACGTGATGATTATTTGGAATTTGTTGATCTGTGTACTGTATTCCTTGATGGTGAAGTAGCTGAACATCAAATAACCTTCAAGCGTCCTGGTGCACTGCATAAAGCCAGATGGATGGCGAAGCTCCTCTACTCAATCAAATTATGTCTCTTCGAAAAACAAATCGCTGATCTTCCAGCAGGTACAATTACCACAGAAAAACAAGTGCCAAAGATCAGAGAATTTGTCACTCTCGTATACAGCTCCTGGTGGATGACATGTACCTCTGTCACCGATGCCCCATGGAATGACCTGCAGCTCATCTCCAAACTGAAACAGTATGAAGCTGTCAATGCTGGAATCTCAAGAAGTGCCCTGAAAGCCTTCAAACGACATCTCTGGTACCTCACAGAAGAGATGGTTCCACTTGCCCTCTTCAGCTCAGTTGTTCCTCATGACCATCGCCGTGCTCTGGCAGACAGACTTCTGGAGGTTCAGCCAGATTTTCCAGTCACCAACCCACAAGGACGGTTTGGTACTGGGTTTGGAAAGCCCAGATTTCCTGATGACTTGACTGAGAAGACCACTCTGGCTGATTTTGTTGGACCAGATTCATGGTACCTATTTCATCATCTGAAGCTTGACTGGGCATTTCTAGTTACCGATGTTCAAGAATGGACTAACTCTGCAGCCTACCAGACATCATGGACTAATGTTGAAGCCTTGAATGTGGTGAATGACTCTGCAGAAAGGGGAGTTAAGCTTAGCTCTGACTTCCTTTCAGCAGCCAGAAGTGAAGACCACTACCAAAATGTGCTACATGTTGTTGAGCACAACCGCAAGGAGAAACCGAATCTTCGAAAGCGAGCAGCTCAAGACTAAACTGTCAGAAATATCCATGAAAACTACAGTATCTTTGTTTTGTTTCTATTTTCATGTTCATCCATAGTCAGATGTACTCGTATTAAGATGATAAATGCTAAGATTGTGTATATATGATTCTACTGTAATAAAAATTATATCATTCTGGTATCTATAATACATATGATTATACCAATAAAATCATGATTTTGACTATTTGTGTATAAGTGAATTATATCCCTATCCCTATGATGATTATATATTGCTACAGAGCACAATAATACCTTTCCAAAGAGCTATTGTATGTAGCAATCGGTCAATCCTTTCATTTTTATTTATGGGCCTCAAAACAGCTGCGTGTCAAATTTCTGACTCTGATACTACCGACTCAAAATCTAATTTGCTGAGGTGGACCCAGAAGATGATATCAAAACCTTACCAAATTTTGCATAGGAACTTTATTTTATGACTGGAACAAAATAAAATTGGGGACAGATTGTTTTCTTGACATAGGGGCGTTTGATGCACCCCAGCTCTCACTCATGCACAAATAAATGCCATCTCGTCTTCAATTATCCTACCCTTCTTCCCACCAATGAATGCTGTGGTGAGGCAGTTACATGGAGGGTGGGGGGGAGTGGGCAAAAAAAATAATGGTTCAGGGCATAACAGTATATACCACAAATGATGTATGAGAGCACCGACCTCGGAATTGTCATTTTGTTTGAACTCACCTTGTGCATAAGGATTTTCCTTTGGGCAGGTTCAGCTACATCAATCATTTTCTGGACAACATAGTTGGCATACTGATCTTTCATCATTGTGTAGAGTGGGCCATGGGGCCCATCACCGGCAGAGCAAACCTCATCGATAAGAAGAGCCCTCTCAGCACGTGATGAGTGAGAAACACACTTCTCCACGACATTGCTGGCCAACAAATGAAAGAGGTGGGGTGGATGTCAGACTTACTTTGTAGAACATTTGCTTTTACTAGAAAGCAAAGTTCACAACTGAAAGTACCAGCATCATCATACCTAGCAAATTTGTGCTGGCTCAGCACCAGCACCTTCCCCCGAAGCTCTGCTACAATTTTGCTCTTGTCCTCCGGTCGGCCATGTTCCAATACATGTTGAATGACATAGTTCCCGTACTGATCCTAGCAACGGAAAAGACATAAGCGTACAATTAATGGAGAGATTATAATTTTGCCAATTATTTCCTGAAATACAAAATAATTTCCACCTTCGAAAGAAAAATAATAATAATGCACTGGCACAAGCTAATGCCTTCTGGATGGGAGTGGCTTAAAATGATAATACATGAAACGCTATGCAAAACAATCTTGACATGCAAAGCCAATTGGTCGCAGAGACACAGGAGGAAGTAGACCGCATACCTCCGTCAGGCTGAACAGTTTACGTTTTGTATCCCGCCGATAGGCCGGATCTGCATCCAGACCTTAACCAAAATCTAATCAGCTTGTTCTTGTCACCTACCCAACTCATCCACCAGGTTTTGTCATAATCCATCCAAAACTTTTTGAGATATCGTGTTGTATATATTTTTTGGTCCCATTTCTCAAATGGTGAAGAATCACTTTAAAATTTCTCATCTCCAGATCCGGATCTTCACCAACATCGAATCAATTCGCCCATGTCAAATACTCAACCTCTCCACCAAATTTCATCCAGATCTATACATTTTTTGGAGATATCCTTCTCACAGAAAAACAGACAGGGGTGAAAACATAACCTCCATCCACCATTGGTGGCGGATGTAATTATTTTAATTCAAAAGGCATAAATAAGTACAGAATATTGCTCTACAGTTTGTCACACAAGTCAATGTCTGTCTGCCCGCTCCAATTTTGTTGGGAAGCAGGCCTGGCCTTGCATGTTGCCAACAACAAAAAGACTTCTGTCCTCGGTGTCTTATCTCATGGGATTACGGAAAGTGATGTCCACTGGCCTCAAAACTCATACATATATACAACATGCAAGCCAAAGAAATATCTTCAGCCGAGTATGTATTTACTCTCCTTTCTCCAAATAGTTCATGAGCGTCATTCCTGACCTGCCACAAGCTGCCATTATTGGAGCACAGAGATAAAATTCCAAAGCAAACCACACAGAGATGAAGCTCACAACGAACACACCAACACGCTCTAACAAAACACACACACACACACACACACACACACTAGATCGTACCCCACCCACCTGCACCAATGATTCTGTATGCTGGTGAAGTTCCTCAAGAATGGTGATTGTTTGCTCGGGGGTGCAGTGCTCCAAGATCCTTTGGATCACTCGACAACCGTATGGATGAGTCGAGAGGGCAAACACCTGCATGGGCAAAGGAAGGCCTCGTATTAAAAAGCCTAATCCCAAATACACCAGAGAAGAGATTAAAGAGTACATAACACAAGCAGTTAATTGAGAAGGTACAGAGCCCCAGCAGGTAACAGATGGTGAAGAGGAGCTGTACCTGGCCATGGAAGGCGTCAATGATAAATTGTAGAACTTGCGGTTGTACACACTCAATACACTTCTGCACCACGTGATTCCCATTCTGATCCTTCACGCACTTAAGTACGTGACCATCCAACTCCGACACCATTTCAGTCTGCAGAACAAAGAGGGCAATTTTATAATTTACCCATGTCTTTGACATGTTCTCGCACCCAGCGACCTGTCCTTTTGCCAATGTGGGAGATTACATTCCTCAGGCAAACACGACCCATGTGGAAAGGCCCTCACCTCGAGGACTGACTGGTTCTCGATTTTAAGTTAATTGAAACCAATAAGTTGGAGTCAAACTTGCGTCATAGTTCTTCCAAATTTCCAGGCATGGACCAACATTTCTTCAGGCAGACACTGCCAATTAATGGTGCTTAAAGAGCAAGGTAATCGTAGAATGTCAAAGGTTACAGTGCATTCAGAAAGTATTCAGACCCCTTCACTTTTTTCACATTTTGTTATGTTGCAGCCTTATGCTGAAATCGTTTAAATTCATTTTTCCCTCATCAATCTACACTCAATACCCCATAATGACAAAGAGAAAACAGGATTTTAGAAAGTTTTGCAAATTTATTAAAAAGAAAAAACTGAAATATCACATTGACATAAGTATTCATACCCTTTGCTATGACACTTGAAATTTAGCTCAGGTGCCTCCCATTTCTCTTGATCATCGTTGAGATGTTTCTCCACCTTGATTGGAGTCCACCTGTGGTAAATTCAATTGATTGGACATGATTTGGAAAGGCACACACCTGTCTATATAAGGTCTCACAGCTGACAATGCATATCAGAGCAAAAACCAAGCCATGAGGTCGAAGGAACTGCCTGCAGAGCTCAGAGACAGGATTGTGTCGAGGCACAGATCTGGGGAAGCCGACAAAAAATCTCTGCTGCATTGAAGGTTCCCAAGAGCACAGTGGCCTCCATAATTCTTAAATGGAAGAAGTTTGGAACAACCAGGACTCTTCCTCAAGCTGACCGCCCGGCCAAACTGAGCAATCGGGGGAGAAGGGCCTTGGTAAGAGAGGTGACCAAGAACCGATGGTCACTCTGGCTGAGCTACAGAGATCCTGTGTGGAGATGGGAGAAACTTCCAGAAGGACAACCATCACTGCAACACTCCACCAATCTGGGCTTTATGGCAGAGTGGCCAGACAGAAGCCTCTCCTCAGTGAAAGACACATGAAATCCGCTTGGAGTTTGAAAAAAAGCACCGAAAGGACTCTCAGACTGTGAGAAACAAGATTCTGAAGACTGATGAAACCAAGATTGAACTGTTTGGCTTCCGTCTGGTTAAATTTATTAAAAGTTAAATTTTTACTGGAAGTTAAATTACTGTGCACTCGAAACACCTGCTACTTACAGGCACCAAGGGTGTGGGGAGTGTAATGAAATTGTATCTAAGTTGCACCCAGGTGTTATGCTCTCTCCAACCACTGAGAGGCGTCTATAAGAACTCAGACGGCCATCGCTCCGAATCATTCCTGTGACATTTAATCGTAGACACGTATACTCGAATGGTGCGTATATGTAGATGATCTAGGCTTGCTTGCACTGATTGATAATTGCTGAACTTCCCCTTGATTATATAATCCTGATATATTGCTTGATCGTATTTTTACAGGATGTTGCCAGAGATCGAATTGTCATTAAGCCTACTATTAGGACAATGTTGTGGATTTGACTTTCATTACAATTAATGACAATTCGTCTCTTCGTCTGAACGAGAACAAGAGGCGAACGAGAGCGACATGACGAGTCACAAAATGATCCAGGTGCCGATCTTCGCAGCAGACCCTCAAGCGGCGGACGCGGCTGCCGAATTGACACACTGGCTGAAAATCTTGGATAACCAATTCAAGGCTCAGGAAGCCGTCACCGATGAAACGAAACTAGACGTACTGCAAACAAAGGTACACCACAATGCGTACCGGGCAATCGAACAATGTGTAACGTTCGATGCAGCCATGGCTGAGCTGAAGCATATTTACATAAAAAAACGAAGCGCGGTCTATTCCCGGCATTTGCTCGCAATACGACAACAGCCCACGGAGACTTTAGATCACTTTGCTCAAGACCTCCGACGTCTACTGAACGAGAGTGCCCCGGAGGTACGTACTCATGAACAAGTCTGTGATGATCTTGTTCGCGATTCTTTCGTCGCCGGACTTAGGTCCCCAGTCGTAAGACAGAGACTTCTTGAAGAAGCCGATTTGACACTCGCCGAAGCACTCCGGCTATCTCACGTTTATACCCAAGCACGGGAACAATCCGACGCGTATGAACACCCATACGTCACTGCGGGGACATCTCGACAAACTTGACCGGAGAGAGCTACCGCCGAGGTCGTGGATGCAGCCTCGGCACCTCCGCCGGAATCGGACACCCCGGCCACTCCCGAGGATCCCGATCCGGGCTTGATGGCAGGTGCTGCAGCTGGAACCAAGCCCGGAAGTAACGCTACGTGCTACTTCTGCGGGAATCGGAATCATTTCAGGTCTGTTTGCCCAGCTAAAAATGCGACGTCATTTGTGCTCAAAGCGGGGTCATTTTGCAAAAGTTTGCCGATCATCGCGGGGCAAACGAGCCTGCTCGACGATGAATGTGCTTATCGCCGAGCCAGCGGACCTAGCAGTGCGCGGGGCGCCTCGCCCGACTTTGATGGGGATCGCCCCTTCCCGTGGGCCCCTAGCTGAGAGCTCGACCTTGGTGAGACTCGCCACGCCAACTAAACAAGTGGCGCAAACACGACAGTACACGGTGCGACCGTCCTTGGCCGGCATTCTTCCGACACCCTGCCAACTTCCTGGATCGGCCACCCGAACGGCTAATGTTGGCTTTGAAACTCCACGCGTGACACGAGCGCCATCCGGAGGCTGCATGTATGATCTACAAGGTACTGCAACGGCATGAAAGCTGGGAACTTCACGCGTGGCACGTGCGCCCTCTGGAGGCGGCACGACTGGCCTACAAGCAATTTCAATGGCACGAAAGACTTTAGCTGGCGTTGGATCCACACGCGAGGCACGAGCGCCTCGCCTTGACGACTCGATAACTACAGGTCCACCTGGCCTGGCTCGTGCTATAATCCCACTTATGATCGAGGGAATTTTTGCGAATGCTTTGATCGACACAGGTTCCACGGATAGTTATGTTGATTTTCGACTTGTGCAAAAACATGCATGGCCGATTCTTGGGACAAGATGCCGAATCTTTATGGCCTCTCAGGGGCTATGGCTCAGCACAAAAGGGGAATGTTCACTGAAGCTTGTGATTAAGGGACGAATGTTTCCGGATGTGCATCTCATGGTCTTACCAGCATTATGTGCAGAAGTTTTGCTAGGACATGATTTTCTCAAGCAACATGGACGCTTGGAAATGGAGTTTGGTGGCACTGATACTCTTGCTGTGTGTGCACTTGCAGGGATGGAAATTGAGCCGCTGTCGCTGGTCCCCAATATGACCACGGACTGTACACCTGTAGCGGTTAAATCGCGACGCTACTCACGAGCTGACGCGCAATTCATTGCGGAAGAAACGGCCCAGCTATTAAAGGAAGGTATCATAGAACCTAGTCGGTCGCCATGGCGGGCCCAAGTTCTGGTGGTACGAAGCGAAGCGCATCGCAAACGCATGGTAATCGACTATTCGCAGACGATTAATCGGTTTACACAGCTGGATGCCTACCCCCTTCCGGGAATGGACTCCCTGGTTCAACAGGTGGCACAGTATTCGGTCTGTAGCACTCTCGATCTGCGTAGTGCGTATCATCAAATCCCCATCTCCGAGGCCGATCGCATCTATACAGCATTTGAATCGGGTCAAAGGTTATACCAGTTCACCCGGCTACCTTTTGGGGTCACGAACGGGGTCTCTTGTTTTCAGAGGGCTATGGACGACCTCATCGCTAAGGAGAACTTGACCGATGTCTTTGTATATCTGGACAATCTCACGGTTTGCGGGTATGACCAGGAACATAATGATGCTAATCTGAAGTGCTTCCTCGAGGTCGCGCAGAGGTATCGCTTAACTATGAATGAGGCGAAATGTCGTTACTCTGCTCGCACGATAGATCTTTTGGGGTACACCGTGACCCACGGCTCTGTCGCTCCGGATAAGGAGCGTCTGCGACCCTTGCTCGACATGGCCCCACCCTGCGATCGTGCTTCGTTGAAGCGTGCTCTCGGGCTGTTCGCTCATTATTCCAAGTGGGTTCAAAATTTCTCCGCGAAGCTCCGCCCACTTGTGGACTGCGAAGCGTTCCCCATGAGCCTTGCCGCCAAGGCCGCTTTCCATAGCCTTAAGTCCGACATCGCTGGCGCCGCTGTGGCGACAATTGACGAAAATAAATCTTTTGTTTTGGAAAGTGATGCATCGGATCATGCGATAGCTGCAACTCTCTCCCAAGGGGGGCACCCTGTGGCCTTCTTTTCGCGAACTCTCTCCTCCACTGAGCGGAGACATTCGTCTGACGAAAAGGAGGCGTATGCCATCGTCGAGTCGATTCGGCGTTGGCGTCCCTATTTGCTCGGACGATGCTTCCAAATTATCACGGACCAACAGAGCGTTGCGTTTATGTACGACACCCAGCATGCTCAACACATTAAGAATGATAAAATCACTCGCTGGCGGATCGAACTCGCCGATTTCTGCTACACAATCAAATATCGCCCTGGGAGGGATAGCCTGGTTGCCGACGCCTTATCGCGGCCAGCGACGTGTGCGGGCCTCATCTCCTTGGAGGATCTACGCGCTTTGCACGACACTTTGTGCCATCCCGGGGTGACACGTTTCGCTCATTTTGTGCAGAGTCGTAACTTGCCCTACTCGGTTGAAGATATTCGTCAGATCTGTCGCACTTGTTCTGTATGTGCTGAACTCAAACCGCGTTTTTACAACCCTCCTATGGGAACACTGGTCCGAGCAACTAGTAGTCCTTGAGCCCAGACCCCAATTTTCACATATTGGTACCACCCAGAGGGACCAAACCAAATTGCTATTTTCAGCTTGCTAGATGTCCCTAGTTTACATTTTGGTATGATAACCTTTGTAGATGAGTAGCTTAATGGTGGTTATCACCTCATATGTAAACATACCCTGCGCAAAAAATACGAAACACACGTTTTTCCTTGTACTTTACTCGAAGAATAACAACTTTATTAAGATAGTTAGGAAAGAGTCAAAAGTAATAATAATAATAATAATTCATTTATTTTGTATAGCGCTTTTCAAGAAGCCCAAAGGCGCTTACATTTTGAGTTATTTTTCAGTAGAAAACAATCTTAAAATGTGTCTTTTTATGAGCTGGGATGTTTCACACACTTGAAGGTAAATTGAAATAAATGTGTTCATACACTCAATGTTGTCACTTCTGGCAATGTCATTTCAAAGAACTTTTTATATTTACATGGATTCACACCCTTATTCTGTTTAGAAAAGCCTAAATAATAAAATTAAACCAATATGTCACTTATCATGTCATCACTTAATAACCCAAGTCAAAATTGAAATTTCTGTTACCATGATACACACTCTCATACATGACTGTACACTGCCAAGTTAATCAGTGTCATCATCAGTGTCCGAGTCTGACAACTCTACTTCCAGCTCTTTTTCTCTGGCTTGGTTGGTGCAGGTTTGTAGTTTGCACATGTCTGTGCACTTCAAGCTATATGCCAGGCAGGTACAGTCCGGTAGTTTGCATGAGCGCACACATTTGCAGGACAGCAACTGGAGCACAGCTTCTGGTGCAGGTTATCCACGCATCCACTGCACAGCAAGCTTGCCCTCTTCATCTGTGGTCCAACCACAGTCCTTGGGGTCAGGGATGAATGGGTGACTCTGCAAACATCTCCTCCAGATGGCCGCTTGATAGTTCGCATGGAGGGCATGCAGGAAGAGACAGTCCTCACAGGGAGGCAGCTGGCTAGACTCCACTTCACCACGTCTCGCACAGAACAGTTGGTAGCGAAGCTTGTTGACTGTGGCAGTCTGTGCAGAAGGCATGTAGAGACGGCAGGTGACCTTTTGGAGTTTACTGAACAGCTCCCCAGATACCTCCCATGACTGACCAAGTTCAGCAAAGGCCTCCAGATAGGTCTTGTCAGACTTCATTCGCTTGAAGGCAGCCAACTTGCCACGTCCAGCAAATGCGCTGACTGTATCACAGCCTGTGTAGCCATGCATACCAATCAGTGCCTCACACACCTCACCTCCCAGAGCATGGCTCAGCTTCTGGATGTCAAGGTATCTTGTCCTGGCCTTGGTTCCGCACTTCATGTACATGGGACATGGGATGGACTTGGCAACAGCCAGGCACAGCACGAGGACATCTGTGTCTTCTGCACTGATCACAACGGACCTGATGCCAGATTCTGCTGCATGAACACCATGTAGTAAGATGCGGGTGTCAGCTTCTTCCTGTGAGGACTTTAGCTCTGTGGCCTCCTCCCAGTGCTCTTTCGACAGTTTGTAACATTGATGTCCACAGGTCACATACAGTAACTTGTTGTCAAGCTTCTGCCTGTGTTCTGGCCCCTTCCACGTCTGCACAAGGAACTCGATCAAGCTGGTCTTGTTAGATGAACTGGAGATGAACTTTCTCCACTGTTGAATGTTGTGCCCAGGTGCTATGGTCTTGAACTGCAATGCTGTGTCTCCTCCCCTGTTGACCCTTTCCGCATTTTTGATGGATGTGTCTCTGTAGACATCGAAGACGACATCAATGCGGTGGCTCCTTCCACCTTCGTGGAGGACTTGAGACAGTGCTGATTCTGCCAGCTGTGAGAAGGTCTTTTCATTTCCTTTCAGTTTATGGACTAGGCTCATCCCATCAATGACTGTTGCTGAGGTCTCTGGGATGACTTCTGCTGGAGAAACATTCTTTTCCAACTCCCTGGCAAGGGCAGCTTTGTTGGTCTTGCGGAGAGACCCATCACCATTGGCCAGAGCCCATGGCAGGGGCCCCAGTGGATGAGCCAGCACGTCACTCATGTGTAGTTTCCTGCTTTCGGCAACAAGTATCATCTGGCCAAACAGTTTCCTGTCAGCTTTGATGACTACTTCTTTGGCAGAGCTTTTACTACATGACTTCTTTCTGATGTCTGAAAACGTCTTCAGCTTCTTCTTTGACATCTTGTCATGAAACGTTGTAGCTGGGGCAGCTGCTTCCAAGCGCTCTTGTTTGAATGTTTGATATGCCTCCTCTCCTACCTTGCGGGCATCGAGAAGGTCCTTGGCAACTTCTGCTGGGGCCACCGCACCAGTTGACAGACTGACAAGCTCTCCATGGTCAAGGTTGAATGGATTCAACCAGCTGGTTTCCATCAGTGGAACCATGGACTGGATGTCAGCCTCATCTCTTCTGATTCTTGGCATCTGTAGGTCAGGATGACTGAAGTTGTCATGTTGGCTTACATGAACCATGTCCCTTAGCTGTCTCATATAAGTGCTTCGGTACTCAGATGTCAGGTAGTATCTAGCCACAGCTCCAGGTTTCAGGCTGAACCCTTTTGTGCCTCCAGGTGTCTGGGTGTCCTTGTTGACAGTCTCTTCGATCGTCTGGTCCACAGGTATCCGCCCAAAGGGATTCTTGCAGCCGATCTGCACAGAAAACCCACCTTGCATAAAGTGAGCATGGATGTCAGGATGTTCGATGGGTAGTCGAGACATTGTGGCATAGTAGTAGGTCAGGAACCGGGCGTAGTTCACCTTGTCATAGGCAAAGCACCAGGGAATCATCTCTCGAATAGCTGCCAGGTGAAGCATCCAGTTACCTTCTCGAGATGCTCGGATGAGGCCCAGCATAATCTCAACCATGTCTAGGTAAGACATCCAAAAGGCTGCAAGGCTGTTCTCATCTCTGAGGGAGTTCAGGTAGGTTTCAAACAGCTCCAAGATACGTGTGCATGATTCATCCTGAAGCAGGTCCTGGAAGGATGCTTGGCAAACATTGTTGTGGAACTCTCCAATGCTCTTCAGGGCTTCTTCTAGGTGTTGGCTGTCTTCAGGATGAGTGTTCTCTATCCACAGAAGGAAGCCTTTCCAGGCAAGCCTCATCAGTGCTTCATATGCAGTCTTGTGTGCTCTAACTGCCCGGTTGTACCTGCGACCTTCCATCAGCCCAGCCACAGACCCTTCTGCAATGACACCTGATTCAACAAACACATCTCTGAGTCCTGCATCTTCAAATCTCTTCCCTAGGATGGACAGGAGGTTGCAGATTGTGTGGAAGACGCCCATCCTGATGATGATGTTCTTGAATTTGTCATGTTTCCACACTATCTCAGCAGCCTTGGCAAAGAGTGCTTGGTCAAACACGCAGACTATCTTGTCCAGCTGCAGGGACTGCATGATGTGAAACGTTTGCTCCAGTACGTCATTCACAGTTGACATCTCAGTTGCAGGAGCATCGATTGTGGGAAGGTAGCTCACAGTGTCCTGGATCACTGTCACATCATTGCGGAGCTGGATGTTGAACCCTGTCCAGCTGCTTATGGTCTGGTTCTCAGGATCTGACATTCGAGTCAGGAGCCATACATGGTTCTTCTTCTTTGCATCTTGAACTTCTTTGTTTGTGTCGGAATCAAGGGTCTCAGTCTTAGGTGGCCCAGTTCGCTGTCCAACATTGTAGGTTGGTAGCATCAATGGGGCAGGACTGATGCTCCTCTTCTTGGATTTGCTGACTGCAGGCAGGACCTTCTGTGGCATGGGCCCTGCAACTTTGGGTTGGACAGCAATGCCATTGACCCTGTGAGAGGTGCCTTCTCCACTCAGTGTCTCTTCAGGACGGTCAATGTTATCCCAGGCCAGGGTGGTAAACACACCAGGATGCATGTCTTCTGGCAGTGGTATGTCCTCTGCTGAGCGTTCCAGCTTCTGGACACAAAGAGCTGTGTCAATCTCCTCTACTTGGGAGTAGGAAATAGCATGGCCAAGACGATTCAGACTTCGTATCAGTTCTGTGTTTCCTGTCAGTGACTTCACAGCAAATGGGAGGAGTATGTGCTTGGGTGGCTTCATCTTGCCACAGGTGACAGCAAAGACTAGATCACTGCCAAAAGAAGCAGCAAGACGCTGGACTCTTTCAGAGGGATTTGCACACTCAGTATCCCCAGTCAGCAGGGTATACAGGAACTTTGTGACAGCTTCAGGGATGACACTTTTCTGTGTATCAGGTGGCCATGACTGTTGGACATCTTGTTTCTTGATCTGTCCTCAGCTGTATGGCTGCTTTGGTGAGGACATCCATGGATTTGATAGACTGTGCTTCACGTAGATCTTGCTTCATGTTGTGGGCTTCCTTGACAAGGTCATCCATTGACAGGCTGTCTGGATAGAGAAGCACCCTTCCTTTCTCATTTGAGACAAAGTGAAGTGACCCTTCCAGCTCACTTTCAAGCTTGCGACGAACATGCTTCTTTGTCGAGGGTTTGATCTTGGTGATGCCATGGGAGTTCATGGATCTCTCAAGCCTGGCTGTGAGGTCTGTTAAAGGCAATATTTCAGGGTTTGGGAGGAATTCAGTCCTCACATGCATGAACAGTTCCTCATAGGCTTGTCTCTCTGTCTCCTCATAATCTGCTGCCTCACTCTCTTCCTGTTGTACTTCTGAAGAGCTGGTAGAAGACACTCTTCTTGTGTACTCTTTGTAGCACGCCTTGTGGTAATTCCCCTCTGCGGCAACTAGGTCTCTGCTCAGCAATGCAAGCACTCTTAGATCACATTTCTTTATTGCTGCCTTGCGGATGGTGTCGTCTGCTCGTAACTCAAGACACTGCATAAGAGGTTCCCTTGATTTTTGTCCTTTGATGTATTTCGGCTTCTGGCAAAAGATGCAGATCTTGTCATACAGTCTTGAAGTAGGCCTACTTGGTGCATCCCTGGTCCTGGATGATGATCTTCTGGAAGCAGCTTCTGTGGGTTCAGCACTGGCACCTTTGGAGAGGATCGAGTCCAAAGACTTCTTCATGGTAAACATGCTGCGGCATTTGCGATGGTACTGTACCTGAGGTACTTCCCCTTCTTTTAGTCCTTTTGCCAAGTCAAGGACTGGGGCATGCTGTCTGATCTCTGCAGCCCAGAGCAAAGCCTTCCATGAATCCAGGTCCCTCAATGTCACCAGGGAATCAGAGTCATCGTCTGAGCAATGAATAAGACAGTTTGTGCACGGCCGCTTCTTCGGCAGGGTGGTACCTTGATCCATCGACATCACTCTGATCACTGTACAACACTATCTGCAACATACAAAAAGATAATATTGGTTAAGATATTAGTTTTGAAAGAAAAGATAATATAAGTATAATTGGTGAAAAAAAAACGCTTAAATCTACCTGTAATTCAAAATGTTAAGTTTCCAGCTGAAGATAAATACAATTATTGCAGGCAGTAAACACAATACAATGTAAAAAATAGTGTGAATCACATTTATTTTGCATTTTGCTTTTTAATCAAAAGGAAATAACCTTATTTGCATTGTTTTAATCCACATTGGTGGAGATAGAAATTTGACACTGGCGTATCTTTCATTTTTTGCAAATTACACAATGGCGCTAATGACAAAAAAATGAGTTTTAAAAATTATTGACAAAGCTACCTATCTCAAAAGGCTATCATATCTTATTACACTCATATCAACCCTATAAACATTTTAGTACTACTTTGGTTTGGTCCCCCCAGGTGGTACCGATATCTGCTCTGGCCCATGGACTATAGGCCGTGGGAGAGATTGGCGATGGACTTCAAAGGGCCACTGCCGGCATCACCGGCATCGAGTAACTCTCGTTACCTGCTCACTATCGTTGATGAGTTCTCGAGATTCCCTTTTGCTTTCACGTGCGTAGATATGACAGCCGCCACGGTTATCCGGTGCCTGCAGAACTTGTTTTCTATGTTTGGGAATCCGGCCTACGTGCATACCGATCGAGGTGCAGTGTTCCTGTCCCAGGAGGTGAGGGACTTCTTACTCCAGAATAATGTCGCTTCTAGCTATACCACTCCGTACCGACCGCAGGCAAATGGACAGGTCGAACGCTTCAATGGTATTATATGGAGAGCCGTTACGCTAAGCCTTAAGTCCCTCGGCCGAGGCCTAGATAAATGGGCTTGGTCGTTACCTGCGGCACAGAACTCGATCAGGACTTTACTGTGTACGGCTACCAACCAAACTCCCCACGAACGGATGTTTCATCACCCGAGGAGTTCGGGTAGTATCCGATCTTTACCTGGTTGGCTTGCAGAGCCGGGACCGGCTTACCTCAAACATGCGGTTCGCATGAGTAAGTATGACCAACTAGTGGATAAGGTGCAAGTACTCCAAGCTAAACCCGAGCATGCTCGTGTGTTGATGTCTGACGGACGCAAGTCAACTGTCTCCGTACGCCACCTGGCCCCTTGCGGGGAAATCGACGAACCAATTTACGAGTCAATGGACTCTCCCGTTGCTCCGCCTATGGAGCATCTGCCAGCCATCTCGCAGCCAAATACACCCCAACCTGTAGGTTCTGTGGTGCCACCTTCGTCACCTGACTTAGGCGGCTACTCCGATGCAGGGGACTCCGGACTTGGGGATGTAGTACCCGGTAGTTTCCGGACCCGTGCTGGAAGGAAAATTTGTCGCCCCGATCGCTACGGATGGGCCGACTGACATGGACGGACAATCGTTGCCCCTACTATTGCTGCTGCGTGCTTGATTCCTGCCTTAGCGGAAGTGTAGTTTTAACGGCAGGGAGAATGTAATGAAATTGTATCTAAGTTGCACCCAGGTGTTATGCTCTCTCCAACCACTGAGAGGCGTCTATAAGAACTCGGACGGCCATCGCTCCGAATCATTCCTGTGACATTTAATCGTACACACTGTTGTGGAAAACCAATCAGGTCCACACAACTTTAGTCCAACTGGTGGTTTAATTCCATTTAGATCATAACATCATCCTGTAATGCAGGAAATACAATAAGTATACGATAATTTTTTTATTTTATTTTATTTTTTATTTTTTATTTTTTTTGTATACAATATCGAGGCTCGTGAAAGAGCGAACATTAATCACATGAACACACAGAAAGACAAACCGACACATAAAACATATAACATAGGGAGCGGTAGACAAGATGGGGAGAGAGGGGGAAGGACACAAACACAACATTTGAGAGCAGGGACCGAGAGACATGGAGACATCGAGAGATCTGAGAGAGGGCGAGGGCTTTGGGGGGGGGGGGGGCGTGGGAAGGGGGCAGTGGGAGAGGTATAAAACATATGGACACTGCCAGGACTTCCAGGAAAGAAGTTGGAATTTCAAACAAGGTGGATCTGGGGTGAATTAGCGGGGGTAGAAAAGATCAAGGTTTTGGATGGGGGAAGATAAGAGATGGTGGTGAACAGCTGTTTTAAAGACCTGGAGGGAGGAGTGGGATTGAAGGGAGTAAGGGAGTTTGTTCCAGAGGCGGGAGAAAAGAGGAATGAAAGAGTGAAGGTGAGCGGAGAGCCGAGATTTCGGCAGTTTAACCATCAGAGGGTTGCTGGCAGATCTTGTGCGACCTGTAGGAATATTTGGGGGACAGAGCACAGAGAGAGCTGGGGGTGCAAGGCCGGAGAGGAGTCGGTAGAAGACAGAAAGACCACCTACCTGCCTGCGGTGAGTGAGTGAAAGGCCCTCAGAGATAGCTTCATCGCGGGAGATTCCAATAATTCTGAAAGCTTTGGTTTCAACAGCGTGAAGCCGAGCTAGGTGTGAGGCAGGAGCACCGGCCCATAGGGGAGAACAGTATTCCATTGAGCTGCGGATGAAAGCCTTGTATGTGGTGAGGAGCTCAGGTGTGCCGAGGAAGGACTTCGCACGACGGAGGATGCCCAGTCGGCGACTGGCTTTGGAGGCCAGCTTGGAAATGTGGTTTTCCCAAGAAAGATCATGGCAGATAGTGAGACCCAAAATCTTGATGTGACATCACATGGGACCATTCATAACATTCAATGCAAGCAAGCTGGATATTCTATGCTGGCGTACCGTTAGCGAGTCTACCAGATGTAACGTGTCACAGGAGAAATCTCGGAGCACCGTCCGCAGCAGCGGGTCTTATAGTCACGCCCCTAGCGGTGTCAACGAGCAGCGAGCATCACCCCCGGGTTCAGTACGAATACGATTTCACTACATTCTCCCCCCCCGTCAGAATTATACGGCGGTGCGGCTAGAAGCGAGCGAGCGTCAGCACGAACAAGGTACGGAACGTCAGTCGACCCAACCGTATCGGGCCGGGCGGCGAATTTCTCTGCCAGCACGCGTCCGAAATTCCCCGGGTACGGCATCACGCATCCCTGTGTCCCCGGCGTCGGAGGCGCCATCAGGGTCGGGTGACGAAGGGGGTAACTCCAAGTCGTCGGGCCCAGGTAGACCCGGCGTGGGGAGAGTCGGTAGACTTTCGGCGATGGGAGCGTCGGGAGAGGCCATAGTCTCATAGATGGGTTCGGTCGGTCCGTCCGATTCCCTACTCAGGTCGGCGACCCCGCAAGGGGCAAGGTGACGGACGGAGACAGTAGTCTCACGGCCATCAGTCGTCATCACACGAGCATGCTCAGGATTAGCCTGGAGAATCTGCACTTTGTCCACTAGGGGGTCGTACTTGCTCGCGCGAACCGCCCGTTTAAGGTAGGCCGGCCCGGGCCCAGCGAGCCAACTGGACAAAGACCGTATACACCCCGTGCTCCTGGGGTGGTGGAAAAGTCGCTCGTGGGGAGTTTGGTTGGTTGCCGTACACAGGAGAGCCCTGATCGAGTTCAACGCCGCAGGTAGCGACCAAGCCCATTTATCGAGGCCCCGGCCAAGGGTCCGGAGGTTGAGCATGACGGCCCTCCAGATAATCCCGTTGAAGCGTTCGATCTGCCCATTAGCCTGGGGTCTGTACGGCGTGGTGTAACGAGAAGCAATGTTATTTTGGAGCAGATAGCCGCGCACCTCCTGAGACAAGAAGACCGCACCCCGGTCGGTATGGACATAGGCCGGGTACCCGAACATTGAGAACAAGTTCTGTAAGCATCGCATCACCGTGGCAGCAGTCATGTCCGCGCACGTATAAGCAAAGGGGAATCGCGAGTACTCATCGACGATAGTGAGCAGATAGCGAGAGCCGCTCGACACCGGCAATGGGCCCTTGAAATCCATCGCCAAGCGTTCCCACGGTCGCGTAGCCTTAACCAGAGTCCCCATGGGAGGGTTATAGAAACGCGGTTTGATTTCCGCGCAGATAGCGCAGTCGCGACAGATACGGCGGATATCGTCAATCGAGTATGGGAGATTGCCACACCGCACAAAATGAGCGAAACGCGTTACGCCGGGATGGCCCGCAGTGGCATGCAGCACCCGTAGGCCCTCCAAAGAGGTGATACCCGCGCATGTAGCCGGTCGTGATAAGGCATCGGCGGCCCGGTTATCCTTCCCCGGGCGATATTTGATGGTGTAACAGAAGTCGGCGAGTTCGATACGCCAGCGAGTGATTTTCTCATTCTTAATGCGCTGGGCGTGTAAGGTGTCGTACATGAACGCAACGCTTTGCTGGTCCGTGATGATTTGGAAGCACCGCCCGAGTAAGTACGGGCGCCATCGCCGAATAGACTCGACGATCGCATACGCTTCCTTTTCGACGGACGAGTGTCTCCGCTCAGCGGTGGTAAGAGTCCGTGAAAAGA
The DNA here is from genome assembly GCF_964187855.1 of Myxine glutinosa. Lineage (NCBI taxonomy): Eukaryota > Metazoa > Chordata > Myxini > Myxiniformes > Myxinidae > Myxine > Myxine glutinosa. The sequence goes on from NC_136268.1 coordinate 81,153,054, forward strand.
AAGCCACGGGACGCCCCCCTTGGGAGAGGGTCTCTGCGATGGCCTGATCCGAGGCGTCACTTTCGAGGACGAAAGAGCCGCTCTCGTCGATTGTCGCCACGGCGGCTCGGGCGATGTCGGCCTTAAGGCCTTCAAAGGCCGCCATTGCGGCCGGACTCAGTGGGAAGGTGTCGCAGGCCACGAGGGGGCGAAGTTTCGCGGAGAAACTTTGCACCCATTTGGAGTAATGGGCGAATAGCCCGAGGGCGCGCTTCAGGGACGCCCGATCACAGGGAGGGGCCATGTCGAGCAAAGGTCGCAGACGCTCCTTATCCGGAGCGACAGAGCCATGGGTCACGGTGTACCCCAGAAGATCTATCGTGCGCAGGGAGTATTGGCACTTATCCTCGTTCATAGTTAAGTGATACCTCTGCGCGACCTCAAGGAAGCGCTTCAGATTAGCATCATGGTGCCCTTGGTCATATCCACAAACCGTAAGATTATCGAGGTAGACGAAAACATTGGTTAAGTGCTCCCGCGCAATGAGGTCATCCATGGCCCTCTGGAAAAAAGCGACCCCGTTCGTTACCCCAAAAGGCAATCGCGTAAATTGGTACAACCGCTGCCCCGACTCAAATGCGGTATAGATACGATCCGCCCTAGAGATAGGGATCTGGTGGTACGCACTACGGAGATCGAGAGTGCTATAGACCGAATACTGGGACACCTGTTGCACCAGCGCGTCCATCCCCGGAAGGGGGTAGGCATCCAGCTGTGTAAAGCGGTTAATCGTTTGGGAATAGTCGATTACCATGCATCTGCGGTGGGCCTCGCTGTGCACCACCAAGACCTGGGCGCGCCACGGCGACCTGCTAGGTTCTATGATGCCGTCTTTCAAGAGCTGAGCCGTTTCGGCCGCAATGAATTGCATGTCTGCGCGAGAGTAGCGCCGTGATTTCACTGCGACAGGGGTGCAGTCGGAGGTTAGATTGGGGAACAGCGAAAGCGGCTGGATGTCCATTTGCGCTAGGGCGCACACCGCAAGCGCATCGTCCGCCCCCACAACAAGCGTGTCAGGCCCACCAAACTCCATTACCAGACGTCCATGCAGCTTAAGAAAATCGTGTCCTAACAGAATATCAGCACATAAAGCGGGTAAAACCATAAGGTGTACATCAGGGAAAACCCGTCCCTTTAGCACGAGTTTCAATCGGCATTCCCCCTTCGTGCTGAGTCGAAGCCCCTGGGAAGCCATGAAGATCCGTCTCGTAGACCTCCAGATCCGCCATCCATGCCTGAGCACAAGTCGCTGGTCGATAAAACTATCCGTAGACCCTGTATCCACCAAGGCCCGAACACAATGGCCTTCAACCATGAGGGGAATAAGGGCTTGAGCCAGGCCAGACGAGGCTGCTGGGAGTGGGACTGAGCCCCCCGAATGGGTCGGACAAGCCTCGCGGGTGGATCCTATGCCAGCAGCAGTTTTGCGGTCGTGGCCGGAGTCTGCGTTGTCCATGGGGAATCCATTAATGCCATCAGAGGGCTTTCCCAAGCATTCCGGTGTTTCGCGATTCAAAATCTGACAATTCTGACGGGAAAAGGCCTCCGTAGTATTTGAAAACGCCTTTTGACCCTTTTGGCAGGAAAAGGCCTCCGTAGTATTCGAAATCGCCTTTTCCGGGGTGAGGGCCACCGTTAGCTCGTGGACGACACGAGGAGAACGTTCCGCTGGGGCTTGGCGAGGCTTCAAAACCCTTGCGTGGCCCGGAGTTTGGTCAAGGACACGTACTTCGTGCCCGATTGAGGATGAGACTGTGGTGGCTGTCCGGTGACGCCCGCCAAGGACGTCTGAGCGCCCAGGGGCCCGCAGAGAGGGGCCCTCCCCTTCGAAGACGGGTAAGGCGCCGGGTTTCGGGCTCGGCTCGCAGGCTCCGCAATGAGCCCATTCAAGGTCGCCGCGACCGCGACCGCGCGATTCAATGAGCCGCGAGCCGCGTGCCGTTTTCCTGCACACTTTCGCGTAATGTCCCTTTTGCGAGCACAAATGGCATATAGCGTCTCGTGCCGGTCACACGGGCCGGGCATGGCGTGGCCCCCCACAGAAAAAGCATGCGGCCCCGCGTAAGGCCTTGGGTCTGGTCGTAACGGCAGCCGTCAGGACTGGGTCTTCCTCCGGAGCATCCCGGAGTTCCGCGAGCAGGTCCGCGTCCTCGGCGGTAGCACTCTCCGGCCGGGCGTGTAGTGTAGTGCCCGCCAAGAGGCGCGTGCGATCATAGGTGTTCGATTGCATCCGCGCTTCGGTGTATACTTTCCCTTGCTCGAGTGCCGTAGCGAAGGTCAGGTCGGTCTTCTCTAAGAGCTTGAGCCTTAGTTCCTGGGAGGAGACCCCTGCAATGAAGGCATCTAAAAGAAGATCATCCTGAGCCTGCGCGGGAGTCCGTGGCTCCTTGATGCTGTCCAGCAAGAGCTGCCGGAGCTCCTGGGCATAGTGGTCCATCGCCTCGTTGGGTTGCTGACGTCGCGTTAGCAGCAAATATCGTGCATACACCGGGCTTTTTTCCTTTATGTACAGCCGTTTGAGCTCCGCGATCGAGAGGTCATACGTCGCGAATTGAGCGATGGAATTGTACACCTTGTAGTCGATTTTTGAATGAAGCGTTGCTAGCTTCGCGGCAGCCGTCGGCGCGGTCTCAGGCTCGTCGAAATGATTCTCCAATGTTCTGAGCCAGTGCTTCAGTTGCAAGCCACCATCCGGGGCTTGCGGGTCGGCGCAGAATACGGCAACCGCCAGCGTCTTGTTGCCAGCCATGTCGGTAGATATAAATGGAATTAAGTGTTGTGGAAAAACAATCAGGTCCACACAACTTTAGTCCAACTGGTGGTTTAATTCCATTTAGATCATAACATCATCCTGTAATGCAGGAAATACAATAAGTATACGATGTGACATCACATGGGACCATTCATAACATTCAATGCAAGCAAGCTGGATATTCTATGCTGGCGTACCGTTAGCGAGTCTACCAGATGTAACGTGTCACAGGAGAAATCTCGGAGCACGGTCCGCAGCAGCGGGTCTTATAGTCACGCCCCTAGCGGTGTCAACGAGCAGCGAGCATCACCCCCGGGTTCAGTACGAATACGATTTCACGTATACTCGAATGGTGCGTATATGTAGATGATCTAGGCTTGCTTGCACTGATTGATAAATTGCTGAACTTCTCCTTGATTATATAATCCTGATATATTGCTTGATCGTATTTTTACAGGATGTTGCCAGAGATCGAATTGTCAATAAACCTACTATTAGGACAATGTTGTGGATTTGACTTTCATTACAAGGACAGACAGGGGGGTGGGGGGGCGGCAGGGGAGTCCCCAAGGTTTTCATTCTGTCCAGTGGGGTAAGAGTGCCTTAGCAGGTATGATAATTCAACCACTTCTTATGACATTTCCCCACTTTAACATAAAAAGTAACAAGAATGACCACACTGTGATCACAACATGCGACAAAATCATGCAACATGCGGCCAAACCACGTGACCGATGACGTCTTAATTCAACAAGTACAAAACTTCATCCGATCAAGATGAAATTTCTTGAGTGTCATGTGGGCATAAATTAGTGGAGGAAAAAATAATGACGTCATCGGTCACGTGGTTCAGCCGCCATCTTGTAAAACCCGAAAACATTTGCACCTCCATATCTCTGAAAGCGCTGCATAGAAAAGATTGACATGGCTCATTGTAAAGAACTCTCCATGTGGAATAACATCTGTTAATGATGATGTCATAGGTGTTCGCTCTCGCTGTTCGCTCTCGGATCGCTCCATGTACGCTCTCTCGCCCAGCGCTGCCCGACTCAGCTCAACGTCGCCCAGCACAGCTCAGAGTGGATCAGTGCAGCAATGCTCCAGGGCAAGCGCAACCACGACTTTCAATGATGTCTTCCCAGACAAGTAGGTCGGAAGATAGAGACCAATTGCTCGGCCACCTCATTTGCCTGATCCGTCCCCATAGGATTACATTCTATGGGGCTATGGAAACTGTTTACTCATCAAAACCACATTTTTTTAGATGAATGAAGGGCTATCAACGTCCACCTCGTCTACTTATTGCATACGGCCGAGCGAAACTGTTAGGCGGAGGTTAGGTATTCTACTGGAGCGAATCACTGGGGGTACATCATCCCGTCTAATACAGAAACACTATGCTGAACCAATGAAGGAAAACACAACCAAGCAAGTTTGAAAGGAGTTTACCAAGTTAATAAAGCTGGCATGTAATTACAAACGTATGTACAAGCAGGCAATGATCACAAGCATGTCTTTACAAAACAATAATCACAAACATGTATTTACAAAGCAATCAAAGACACAAAAGGAAAGTAATTAGGCCTGAGCTCATAAGCCCCTTACACAATCTTACTTGTCCACAAAACAGCAGACAGGCGCACAATCACTCAACCAGGAATGTGGAGAGAAATGAGAAGATAGAGGAAGAACAGAGCGTGGTTTCATCTCCTGACTCACCCGACAGACAGGCGGACCCGTGTCAGTCCCAAGTGGGAAGTGGGAAAGGAGTGGGGAGTCGGAAAGGAAGGGGGAAAAGGGAGTACAGTGGTGTATCAATGCCAATCCGGGAGAGGCGTAGCATAGGCGATGATGTAAGCTTAAGGGAAGGGTGTGAGGTGCAAATCCGTACCATGTCCACTTGGGACCGGTGTTAATTGTCGATAGTTCTTTCCATCGCTGATACTCTTTCTTTGTGCATCCAAAGCAGACGATTAGAGGGTTTTAGATATGGGGAGGAAAGATTATGCAAGTCAGTGCGGAGTTGCGGTATGCTTGTAGTGCTGTTCGCTTTCGAATCGCTCCATGTACCCTCTCTCGCCCAGCGCTGCCTGACTCAGCTCAACGTCGCCCAGCGCCCAGCTCAGTGCAACAATGCTCCAGACCAGTGCAACCACGCTCAATCCCAGCACAGCTTTGTTTTGCAAAGACAGGCAATTTCACTCCACAATATCCCAGCTCGCACAGAGAGCACTGAACCATACTTGCTGTCCCTCTAGCTTTCATCTCCCCCTGGGCCAGGAGTTGCCTCCAGGGAGAAAAGTTCAGCAAAGCCTTCTTTGATCCTGTGTGGGCCGTGTTTTCAGGGAGCAATGATCACCATTCGCGCTCTGACCCCCGCAAAGCCTGTGCTCATTGGTCGCCGCATGGCGGGCCCTCCTAACTGGGCGGGTACCACTGTGAAGTAGCAGAGGTGTTTCTCCAAGGATCCTCCACGACTGCGCAGTGAACACGTCCATTAATGTAGATGGCTGGTCTGGCAGCTATGCTGCCACGATGCTCTTTCCATTAACGCTGCGAGCATGATTCAAGAAGGTTGGTCTAGCAGTTATGCCACCACAATACTCCCTTTCCCTTAGCGCTGCGAGCGTGACTCTAAAAGGCTAGTGTCGTGAAACAATTTGGGAACATAAACCAAGTCATGTTCACTCACTGAATACGTGTAAAATTTAATAACACTGGGAAAAATACTCATTCTGTTACAACAGAAATACATGGTATAACCAACTCACACAGCACAAGGACCGCGGGTCGACACGACTATTCTTCCTCGATCACACTTATTTGGCTTCATTTATAGCAATTGAAGACAATGAGAGATTTGATCGAGTCCTCAGAGTGAGAGGTGGTAGGAAGGAGTAGATCGGGGTTCGAGGAATTACTGATAAGGAACTAGAGAGTGGGGAGAGGATAGATCGGGGGATGAGGGATCCCTGATTAAACCGTTATCTTCTCAGTGGGTCACTTGAACCAAAAGATAATTGTCTTTGTACAACAGCTTTCACAAACCTTATCCCCAATTAGTATTTCCACAGAACTGGAAATGAATATCTTTCTACCACAAAGGCAACTCTTGAGTCCACCAGAGTCTGAATTATACTCTTGAATTCCAAAGTTTGAGATAAATAACTAAGATTTAATAAAGCTTTAAGCTAACTTCGAGGGCCTTTCACTTACTCACCGCAGGCAGGTTGGTGGTCTTTCTGTCTTCTACCGACTCCTCTCCGGCCTTGCTCCCCCAGCTCTCTCTGGGCTCTGTCCCCCAAATATTCCTGCAGGTCACGCAAGATCTGCCAGCAACCCTCTTATGGATAAACTGCCAAAATCGACTCTCTGCTCACCTTCACTCCTCTTTTCTCCCACCTCTGGAACAAACTCCCTCACTCTCTTCAATCCCACTCCTCCCTCCAGGGCTTTAAAACAGCTGTTCACCACCACCTCTTATCTTCCCCCATCCAAAACCTTGACCTTTTCTACCCCCGTAAATTTCACCCCAGATCCACCAACTTCTTTCCTGGAAGTCCTTGCAGTGTCCTTGTGTTTTATACTTCTCCGACCACCCCGCCCCCCTTTCCCACACCTCCTCCCCCCCAAGCCCTCTCCCTCCCAAATATCTCCCGATGTCCCTGTTCTCAAATTTTGTGATTGTGTGCTTCCCCTTCTCTCCTCGTCTTGTCTACCACTCCCCTTATTATATGTTTTGTGTCTGATTTTTTTGTGTGATAAATGTTAGTTCTTTCACGAGCCTTGATCCTGTATTAAAAAGAAAAAAATAAAAAATCATATATATATCATATATATCATATATATCATATATATCATATATATCATATATATCATATATAGATATCATATATATATATATCATATATATCATATATATCATATATATCATATATATCATATATATCATATATATCATATATATCATATGTATATATACATACATACATACATACATACATACATACATATATATATATATATATATATATGTAATGGCACAATACTCGCTATCAAAAGTGGGACACGAGGGTTGCAAAATAAATACTTCCATTTAGTGTTCTTGTAATTTTTACTTAACAGATGGATGTGTCCTCAATCAGAAAAAAAGCCCAAGAAGATAATGCAATGTTCATACTGTTCATGAAATGGCCTCAATCATGAAAAAGCTGCTTTTTTTTACGTAAGTTACATGGTGTCCACTTTCCCTCTATATCTCCCTGAAACAACACATTTGCAGGGGTTGTTAATGATTGTTAATAATGTTAAGAGTGCCTCATGATAATATACCTATGAATGCCGAGAAAATATAAAACTGCTTAATTTTATCACAAATACATCAAGTGGACACCGTAACTTACGTAGTATGGTGTATCAAAGGTCTCTGCTAAACTACATTGCTGCACTTTCAAAGCACCCTTTATTTACAAATATGTCAACCACACACACACACACACACAGACAAATGTAACTGAGCTCATTAACATCAATTTTATTTGGCAAACCATAGACATATTAACACTTGCGTCTACGTAAGTTAGAATAATGACGGTGGACACCAAAAGTCACAAGTTCAAGCAAACAACAGTTTATTGAACATGTCAACTTATTTACATGAAAGTTTCAAACACGAGATGTGCTGTACTGTACATCGTCTTTTTTTTGGGGGGGTGGGGGGGGGGGGAATTGAAGAAAACAGTGAAAAAGAACAGTTTCGTTTCTTGTTTACCTGGACAATTGTCATTTTGAGAGCATGTATTGCCTCGCCTGCAAACTGCAAGAATTTCCTGCATCTTGGACTTTCAATAATGCCATGCTGTTTCAGTCTCTGTTTTCTTCTTGGAGTGGTCTTGATTATAAGTTGTGAGAGGACTGCCGCGTACTGATCTCCACTTTTTGGCATCCCTTTCTTAGCACGGTACACTGCTTTGCGTAGGGCCTCTTTGGAGCACGAAGGCTGTGTTTGATCCGGTGTTTTATTTGTAGTGGCACTGTTGGATTTCTGCAATCGTTCCTTCTTCTCCTGATAGAGCTGCCTACGTCTTTCATTTGATCTTCTTCTTGCTTTTGCCGTTTGTTTTCCCCTCTGCTTGGTTTTCTGCTGTCTCCAGATTTCTCGCTGGCGTTCTTTCCCAAAACGTTTCCCAAAACGCTGGCGTTCTTTCCCAGGGATCAAAGCGGGGAGGCTCGGGACCCAACCATAACTGCCCGCAGTTATAAAGTATCATGTCTAGTTTATTATTAATTTATTATTAGATTTGATGGATTTCCGGTTCCTCGGGCGAGTGAAGTGAAGCTCTCCACGGCATCGAAGTTTAAGTGTTTTCCCATTCTTGTCTTTGTCAAATTTCCACTGGTTATTTTGCTGTGTACGTGTTATTGTGTGTTTCTGGTTGGTATTGGTTTGTAATTCGTACAAACTTGTGTGTAGTTAATCGTTTTCTGAGTCGTACCTCGTGCGCGGCCTGGTAACTTGGGGCTTCCCTCCCCCGTCAGTGTTTTGTCGGTTTGGGTTATTTCCTCCGCTGCATTGCTTGTTTCTTTTATTTTATTTTCTCCCCCTCACCTCACCTCCCGAGACAAAGAATTCTATATTGATTCTTTCTCCCCTCCCGGACACGTTTGTTCGCTCTCCTCCTCGTCTCGGCTTGTGCCCCGCCCCCTGTATCTCGTTTCTCTCCCGCCTCTGCTCCTTCCTTCTCAAATCCACGTTCTCGCTTGGAGACTTTTCCCAGATTGTTTTTCATGGTTTTCATGGTTCTGTTTGGATATTGTTGGAATATGTTTAAACTGCAGCCGTGATGCTGACGACGCCCCCCCCCCCCCCCCCCCCCCCCCAGAATTTCCATGTTTTAAACGTTTCCCAGTGTGTACCCTGGTCAGAATAGGTACACCGTATCCCTGCGTGTCGTAAGAGACGACTAAGAGGGTTGGCGTCAGGAAGGGTATCCGGCCATAAAAAACATTGCCTCAAAAAGAGAACCATGACAATTACAACTACATATTGGCAGGGTGCAGCCCGAAGTGGAGATCGGTTTCTGAGGTTTGGGACATGGAATGTAGGGACAATGACAGGGAGATCAGCAGAAGTGGTGGAAGTATTGGTCAGAAGAAGAGTGGACATATGTTGTGTGCAAGAGACGAGATGGAAGGGAAGTGGTGTGAGAATGGTGAAGGGTAGGCAGGGACAGAAATACAAGTTTGTGTGGCAAGGGTGCCCGGAGGGCGTGAATGGTGTTGGTGTCCTGTTTTCTGAGGAGTTTGTAGACAGTGTGGTGAGTGTGACTAGAGTGAGTGATAGGTTGATGATGGTGAAAATGATGATTGGAAAGCTCTTGGTGAACGTCATCTCGGGATATGCTCCGCAGGTTGGTCGAAGCAAGGAAGAGAAGGACAAGTTCTGGTGTGCGATAGAGAAGCTGATGGAAAACGTGAAAGATGAAGAGGTTGTTGTGGTGGGAGGAGACCTGAATGGACATGTGGGAAGGAGTATGGATGGTTTTGAGGGAGTTCATGGGGGTTACGGATATGGTGTGAGAAATGGAGAAGGTGAAAGGATTTTGGAGTTTGCTGATGGAGCTGATTTGTTGATTTGTAATACTCAGTTCCAGAAAGAGGATAATAAGCTTCTTACATACACGTCAGGTGGGTCGACGACAACCGTTGACTACCTGATGGTGCGGAGGCGAGATAGGGGGCACCTCCGGGACACAAAGGTGATCCCGGGGGAGGAGGCTGTTTCACAGCACCACTTGGTTGTCTGCGACATAAAAATGAAAGGTGCGAGGAGAGCTCGGCGGGTGAAGTACCAACCAAGAATGAAGGTGTGGAGGTTGAAAGAGGTGACAGTAAGGGAGGCATTAAAAGAGAGGCTGAGTAGGGTAGAGGATGATGTGGTTGAGCTTGAAAGTGGTTGGATGTCAATGAAAGCTAGTCTGTTGGGAGCCGTTGGTGAGGTATGTGGATGGACAAAAGGACCACCGAGGCACTCGGAAACATGGTGGTGGGATGATGAAGTTGGAAAGAGGATTGACGAGAAGAGGAAGAAGTTCAAGGAGTGGCAGAAGGCGAAGGGTACGGGAGCAGAAACAGCAGAGCATGAAAGTTATAAGGCAGCCAGGAAGGCTGCAAAGAAAGAGGTAGCAAAGGCGCAGGAGGCATGTAGGAAAATGTTCGGAGAACGCTTGGATTCAGAAGAGGGTCAGAAAGCAGTATTCAGGATTGCAAAGCACATAGCGAAAGAGAGGTGTGACGTGATGGGGGTGAGTTGCTTGAAGGATGAAGTGGGACAAATCGTTGTCGACCCAGATGGAATTAAAGGAAGATGGAAAAGATATATGGAAATGCTGTTGAATACAGAGAATGAATGGGATGGCAACATAGAGAGTAACCCAGTTTTAGGACCGGCAGAGAAGATAACTGAGAAGGAAGTTGAGGAAGCGATAACAGCAATGAAGAGTGGAAAAGCGGGAGGGCCGACGGGAGTTGTGGGAGATATGTTGAAGGCAGCAGGAAGTTGGGGTGTGAAGAGAATGACAGAGATCTGTAATCTGGTGGTGAAAGAAGGCCGCATTCCAGTGGATTGGGACCTGAGTACCCTCGTCCCTCTATACAAGGGGAAAGGTGACCCTCTGGAGTGTGGCTCGTACCGAGCGATAAAGTTATTGGAGCATGGAATGAAGGTATTGGAAAGGGTGTTGGAGAGGAGGATAAGGAAGAAAGTGAAGATCGACGAAATGCAGTTTGGATTTATGCCAGGAAGAGGAACGACAGATGCACTTTTCATTGTGAGGCAGTTGCAGGAGAAGTACATGGAGAAGAGGAAGAAGTTGTTTTTTGGGTTTGTTGATCTGGAGAAAGCATTCGATAGGGTTCCACGCAAAGTATTGACATGGGCATTGAGGAAGTTAGGAGTGGAGGAATGGTTGATCAGAGTAGTGATGGCAATGTACAAAAGAGCACGCACAGCTGTAAGGACGAAGGACGGGAACAGTGGTGAGTTTGAGGTGAAGGTGGGAGTGCATCAGGGGTCGGTACTAAGTCCACTACTATTTGTAGCTGTGATGGAGGTGCTGGCTCAGAACGTAAAGGAGGGTTTACCGTGGGAGTTGTTGTATGCAGATGATCTGGTGTTGATTGCGGAAAGTATGGATGGACTGAAGGAAAAGATGAACAAGTGGAAGGAATGTATGGAGACAAAAGGTCTGAAGGTGAATATCGGAAAGACGAAGGTGATGGCAAGTGGTAAAGCATGTGGTGAGGTGGAAAGAACTGGGAAGTGGCCGTGTGCTGTGTGCAGGAAGGGTGTCGGAGTGAACTCCATTCAATGTACAATGTGCGCTGAGTGGGTTCATCAAAAATGTAGTGGTCTGAGAGGGTCATTTACCAGTGTGGCAGCTACATTCAAATGTAAGGTGTGCACAGAGGGAGCTGCAGATGGAGGAAATGTTGAGTTGGATCTTGGAGACGGCGTGAAGCTGGAAGGTGTGAAAACATTTTGCTACCTCGGAGACATGCTGAATGGAGAAGGTGGATCAGACTCGGCAACGGTTGCTCGAGTGAGATGTGCATGGAAGAAGTTTCGGGAACTGAGTGGCGTGCTGATGAGGAGGAGAGTGTCGCTGAAGCTGAAGGGAAAGGTGTATGCTGCATGTGTGAGAAGTGTTATGATTTATGGGAGCGAGACATGGGTAATGAACGTAGAGCAGCAACAAAGGCTGGAAAGGGTGGAAATGCGAATGGTTCGATGGATGTGCGGAGTATCGTTGAGAGAGAGGAAGACAAATGATGAATTGCGAAAGATGATGGTAATATTGCCTGTGATTGATGCTGTGAAGAGGAACAGGCTGAGATGGTTTGGTCATGTGTTGAGGAAGGATTAAAGTGACTGGTTGAGAAGAGTGATGGAAATTGATGTAGAAGGAAGTAGAGGACGGGGAAGACCGAGAAAGACTTGGCTAAAGATGGTGGAAGAAGAAATGCGGGCAAGGGGGTTAAACAAGGAGAGATGCAGAAAATAGGGCAAAATGGAGAAGATTGTCATGGGGACCGCAAGGCTAACCCCCGCTCTAGCAGGGAAAATGGCCTTAAAAATGCATGTTGTTGTTCTTTCCCAAAACGCGTTTTGGGTGTGTACTTGTTTGTGGTTGCATGACTTCCATCCAACTCCAGCTTCTTTTTAGCACGATACCGCTGGACTCGCAACCGTGTTTTCTCCCTGTATTGTGCTTGCTTTTATTCACTCAGACTAATTAGGTGCAACTTTACCCGCAAACTTTCCGTTTGTTTGAAGTCTGCATAGCGTTGTGGATTAACTTTCATATTTCTTCTCCAATCTCTTTGACGCTCTGCTTTACTCTTTTTCGCTTTCACTGATTTCACGTCTGGTGCTGTTGGCTGCGATTCTTTTGGTTGCTTTAGTCTCAGTCTCAGGTGGTAACGCGTTTCCTCCATTCTGTAAAAACCAAAATTATAAGTAATCATCATTCAAACGCATCATCATTCATTCAAATCATCAAATGCGTTTCATATTTCAGCGTTCGTTCGGAACTGGCGGCTGCTTCAGGCATCTATCTGATTGGATGATGAGTGATAGGCATTCCACCACCCCACGAGGCTTGAAAACCCGTCTTTTGCTTTCGCGGTGTAAAAGCCTAAGGTGGTTCTACGTACGTTACAAAGTGGACACGGATATTATCTTCGGCGAAAGTTTTAAATTTTCATCCCCAAGGTCAGGGTTTCAGAACTTGTGTGAATACTAAGGAAAAGTATTCAATGCAAGAAGTGTTCATCATGTAGTCAGTATTCTACAGATAGTTAGGAATTGTTATAATTGATTAACCAAACTGTGAAAGTTCAGTGGACACGGAGGTAACGTACGTTCCCGGTAACAGTCTGATCGATTTATTGATTAGGTAACCACCTTTCCGGAAGTGATTGTTTGTGGATATATTTCTTTCATCCACAACCAAACTAGGGTCAAAATGTAAACAAAGACAATATCCTGTACATATGTTATTTTTCATTTTCAACAATACTTGTCACGTGATGTCCCATTTTTGGATGCCATTTTGGGCTAATGTTCGCAATAAAAATAGTGAATAAAACACACAATACACACATCAAAGTTTTTTTTTTTTTTTCTTTTATATCTTTATACATATACACATATCATATAACAAGGATACTTTCATGGTATGACTACTTTGCAAGCCAGAAGAATGAATAAACTGCAGACACAAAAGTTAGCAAATATTGTGCCATTACATATATATAGTGCTGCGGTTTTGAGATTGGCACATTGAAGTCATTAAAGGTTAAAGGTTTGCCCCCCATAGTTAGTCACACGAGCAACATGTAGGCCCATTTGTAGTATAGTTATGTCTTAGTATGTGTAAGAATAGGCCATTTCCCCTCCTAGTACCTGCGTTGTGTAGACAAGAGAGTAGGCCCCATTCATTTTGCGTCCACCCTCCAATTCTACCTCTATGGGCGTAATATGGGATGGGCGCAATTCTACCTCTATGGGCGTAATTGATCCCGCGCCCCATTCGGCTGACCACTCGTCGAGGAACACGAGGTAGGCCTGAGAAGGAGGAGCGCGGGGTCGGGGTGAGCGGCATTGAGATCGGGAGCGGCAGAAGGTGATGACGGGAAGAGCCACCAGCCAATCAGGGCTCTAGCGGCATGGTGTGAGAGGGCGTGGTGAGGCGCGTCTGGCGAGTTTGAGAAGGTTCGCGGGGCGGGCCGACAAAAGTCGCTGCGCAAAGCCCTCAAAAGGACTTACAGCGTGATAACAGGACTTACAGCGTGATAACAGGACTTACAGCAGTACGAGAACTTGAACGGCAGTGGCGAAAGGATTCGGACTCGCAAGATAAGCGCGTTGTTTTGAGAACTTGCGGAGGATACGCGCGTTGTTTGAGGACTTGCGAAGAGAGAAGACGATGCGTTGAACTGTGCCAAGTACGCGGGCGCAGCCAGACGCGCCGGTAGCACTGGTAACGCATATTGCGCTTTTCACCCACGCAAGTAAGCGCGGCCATAGCCGCAAGTGGATAACCGCCAGCTGCGTCAAAGTCCGCTCCCTACCAATTCGCCCCTTGATAACTCGCTCCGTTTAGACGACACGCGGAGAGCTCCTGACTTCACCTAATCCAAGGGACGTGCCGGGGACCGGAGAGAGAGCTGCACGGAAGCCATCCCTGGACGCGCTGGTGAACATCGTCCTGCCATCTGCAATCCCCGTGTGAGTGTGTGTGTGAGACGGGCCCGTGTCCTTGGGTATTAAGACAGACTGTTTTTAGGGATTTGCTCTGTCTCTCTGCTCATTGTATCATTGTGTATTGTGTAAATAAACCTGTTCTTCCTTTCTGATTCGTACCCGTGATTTCTCCATTGGCTAAGCGTGGTACGAATAAAACCGCTTGAATCGGGTTCCACCATCGAAACGGTGCGGATCGCGTGTACGCAACCGCTCGGCGTATCAACACACGTGGTTCGTGCGAGGCTTGTCTCCTCGCTTCAGGGCAGCGCGAGCATTTAGGTAATAACGAATTTGGTCCTGATACCCTATTTCGCGCTGTCCGGAAGGGACGTCATAGGCCTCAGGTCACGCCTGGTCAGTCAAAGACAACAAGGGGACTCATCCACCTTGGTAAGGGGAGAAGGCCGGCGGCGAACCCGCAAAGGTATATATGTATATACGTATATACGTATATATATGTAAGGCCAAAATGCCAATGGAGAAATCACGACAGAGGGCAAGCTTATATATACATACATACATACATACATACATATATATATATATATACATATATATATATATATATACATATATATATATACATATATATATATATACATATATACATATATATGTATACATATATATATATATACATATATACATATATATGTATACATATATATATATATATATACATATATATGTATACATATACATATATATGTATACATATATATATACATATACATATTGTTATGAATTTGGTAGAGCAACATCTAGAGCTAGGTAGATCTGAATAGGTAGGTATTCGGCTGTCGTGACAGGGACTCTACATGTAATAAGTTCTTGATGTTTAGGCGTTTGTCGGGGGAAGATGTATGATTGTGGACCTACCTGGAGGTTCGAGTGTTAAATAGTGAGGGATTAAAGGTAACGCCCCTGTGAGTCTCACCTAGTAGTCAAACCTTTGTCCATTATGGCACTGCAAACCACATAAACATTAGTTAGGTCCTTAGCGCAACATTAAATAATTCCTTTCCCTGACAATGACTTCGGAATAAACGGACAGAAAACCAGGCCAAAAACACCGCCACAATACACCGCCACCGTTTACACCTCCAAGGCCTACAAACCTCGCCTGGCACGTGTTACACAAGGACCGCGGGGTCGCGGATGGGGAGCGTGGAGTGGTTGTGCAGAGGGCGTGACCTGGGCGAGCCGGCGAGTTGGGAGGCTATGATTGGCTGAGCAGTGCGCCAATGTGACGTCATCGGCCAGAGATATTAGCGACGGTCGGACGCCATTACAGCAGTTCGGAGACAGTTCGTTGAACAGTTGGCAGTTCGTAGAGAGTTCGTTGGGGAGTTGGCACGGGCAGTTCGTTGGCAGTTGGCTGCTAGCAATCCCAGCGGTGCCTCCAGCGAGTTGGAAGGACGAGGCGTGCAGCTGCACCTGCGCACTCTCTCCTCCTTTTCGCCATTCCTCTTGGTTCTGGAGTTGGGCCGCGTTGGAGGTCGTCGACGCATGGTGCTTTTTGGTGCGTGGTGCTCGGCCTTGTGGGACTTGGAGCGAGGGACCTCGTGGTGTGCGATCGGGCCGAAAGGAGCGGTGTTGGACGGCCGCCACAAAGACGACGAAAGACAGACAAGATAAGCCCGGATCCGCGTACATTTTGAACGACGTGACGTATTCTTTTCGTAATTCATCTCCCTCGTTTTGTGTTTGCTGTCAGTCGTGTGGGGACATCCCGATCTAGGATATTAGATTTACCGGCGGGCTTTTTCACTGGCTTTACTTTTCCATAATAAATCCTTGTATTATTTTCTGTATATATCTGAACGCAGTTTCCTGGGTGTTTCATTTTAATAGATAAGGCGGCGGGGGGGGAGCTTCGCCGTGTCCGCCATTCCGCGCGTTTAACTTTGTGTTGAGTTTGAATCCGCTATTGAGTTTTCGCCTCGGGAGTGTAAGTCTCGCAATCGGCCATCCGTAACTGTGGTGTTAATCACGGTTGCGTAACAAGTGGTGTCAGGAGTGGGATTTGAACCCGTCGGACAAATTTTTTTTGTCCGCGGCGAGACATCGACACGGTCGGGCGTACATTGCGCCCGACGTTCGAACGCAAGATTTTTATAGTCGAGGCGGAGAAATTTAATAATCAATCGGGCAAACGGAGCGCGATATCGCGTCTTCGTCAAATTTAAATTGTTTCAGGAATTATTAAAATAAATACGCGCGCGGGAAACAATCTTCCGGAAAGCGGATGTCGGAAATTGATGAGATGGAAGTACGCAGCGAGGCCTCCGTCAGCGTTGGGAGTGAGCCGGAAATAGGGGAATTTGATGCAGAGGTGAGCCTTGGAACCTCCCTCGTCCCGAGCACCAACTTATGCCCCTCCCCTACCGGGGAGTCGGGCACAAGTGGGACGGCCCCTAGAGACGACCAGGCTTTAATGAAATTTTTAAAGGAATTAATGGATGCTCAGAGTGAGCGAGCCAGTCGGGAATTAAATGATAAAATTGATGGGTTGGAAAATAAAATGGAGTCGCAGGGGAAGGAATGGAGGAATGAAATAAAGGAAAGGAATGAACAATTGGAAGGAAAAATTGGGGAAATGGCACAGCAGCTGGGGGAACGAATTGATGGCATAGAAGGGAGAGTGCAAAACCAAATTACGGACAGACTGGGGAAATTTGAGGGTAAAGTAGAAACTCAAATGGGGGAGATGGAAAAAGCCATAGGGGTGGAAATTGAATTGAAACGGGAAGAATTAATGTCAAAAATAGAGGAGGGCGTGACCCAGGCTGTCCAAATGGGGGAAAAGTTGGAGGGTCAGATTGGTGCCACAAATGCTCGAATTGATAAAGCAAATGGGGACCTGGAAGGCTATCGGGGCCGGGTGGATGCCAGAATGCTACAGCAGAGTGAGGAATGGGG
Organism: Myxine glutinosa; assembly: GCF_964187855.1. Classification (NCBI taxonomy): domain Eukaryota; kingdom Metazoa; phylum Chordata; class Myxini; order Myxiniformes; family Myxinidae; genus Myxine; species Myxine glutinosa. The sequence goes on from NC_136268.1 coordinate 81,170,075, forward strand.
ACTGCTCAACCGACAGGGGGGCAAATTGGCCGAGGAGGTGAGGGGGTTGGAAACCCGCATAAAAGAGCAGGAGCCAGGGTTAATTGAGAAAGGCCTGTGGGGGCCACTAATGGATAATGAAAGGGTGAGTGATTTTATGCAGGAGCGACTGGAGATCTGGGACAATACCATCAAGAAGGAGGTTGGCCGGGTTCAAGAGAGCCTGAAGGAAGAGGTGAGTAGGTCGGTTAAACATCTTCAGGACCAGATTAAGGTGACCCAGGAGACCCTCACCACGAGCCACATTTGGACACCAGAGGCTCCGAAACGGAATACCCAGTTGGGGGGGTGTTTTGGCCCCGGACTGGATTTGGACAGAGAGGAATCGGGGAATAGAGTCTCTGGAAAAACAATCCCCCTCGTACATTTTGACGGATCAGGGAGCCTCGAGGCTGTCCTGACACAATTTGAGTGCGTGTCTCAGCTCAATGGTTGGGGAGAGCGGGAGCGCATGGGGAATCTGGTGGCGACACTGCGGGGGTCAGCCGCCGACGTGTTAAACGTAGTCCCAGAGGGAATATTGACCAGCAAGGCCATTTGTGAGGCCTTGAATAACAGGTACGGGACAGGCGCAAGGTGCGACCTGGTCAGGGCACAGCTGCTGCATCGCAGGCAAAAGCCTAATGAGACGTTGCAGGAGCTGGCCCAGGATATATACCAATCTGTGAGGATAGCATACAGGGACCTACCAGCACAGGCGTGGGACAAGCTGGCGATAGAAAAATTTATGGCGGCTCTCCCTGATCCTGAGGTCCGGACGTTGGTGGAGTTACAGGACCCACCCACGGTGCACCGGGCAGCGGAATGCGCGGCGAGACTGACCTTTTTGAGAAGGTCGAATCGCGCATCGGAGAGGGCACCTGTGACGGTACGGCAGGCCGAGGTGCGGGATCAGGAAAAGCCAGAGGATGACATCGGGCGAATGTTAAGGGGAATCAGCCGCCAGCTGACAAATTTGATGGGGGGACAATTTGCAGGGAGCGAGTCACGACAGGGTGGTCCAGGTTGGCCATCGGGACGGCCTGATTTTTATCGGGCTGGGCCGGGAGAAAGGGGGGCTCCGCCTGGCTACCAGAGGGGTCCGTTCTTGGGGACTTGTTTTAGATGTGGGAGAAGAGGGCACAGTCAGAGGAATTGTCGGCAACCATATGGGCCCCCACCTCCTGACAGGCTTCGCAGTCCAGAAAGGAGGGGGCCCCCAGTAGGTCCACAGGTGCCAGACAGAGGACCACCACCTCCGCCTGGGCCAATAGCGGTAGAGTGTGCGGGAAACTAGAACGAGCCGAGCATACGGGGCCATGCTCGGCTGGCAAGTGTGTGGAGAAGCGCCCTCCTTTGGTGGAAGTAGTGAATTGCGGACAAATTGGCACAGGTAATCTAAGGGTTAGATGCAAAATTGAGGGAGAATTTTGTGAGGCTGTGGTGGACACTGGAGCCAGTGACACCATTATCAATCCGGGTGTGCGAGACCAGAGTGTTGGAGGCTGGGACAAAATTGATAGGGTAGAAGGACACAGCCTTCAACTGGCTACGGGGGCAACGGCACCAATATTGGGACGCGGAGTGGTGAGGATGGAGTTGGGTGGCCTGGAGGTCAGCGTGGTTGTGTGGGTGGCGGGGGTGTGCGATCAGTGTCTGTTGGGACTGAGTTTCCTGGTGGAACATGACTGCCAATTAGACCTTGGGCGTGGCCATATGTGGTTGGGCACCGAGAGGCTGCAGTTAATGGGACTGGGGGATGACGACGAGGTGCAGGGGACGTGGCTGGAGGTGCCGCGCACTGTGACCGTGCCTCCCAGGTCCGAGAGAGTCGTGATGGCAGAGTTAGCAGCAGGTGCTCAACCCATTGGCCAGCTGGGGCTAGTGGAGTCGTGGTCCTCGCAGGGGACGGAGGAATTAATGGTGGGTCGCACCCTCGTAGACACCCGTGGGCCTATGCTAGCAGTCAGGCTGCTCAACTTGTCCGACAGCCCCCGCACTATAAGGGGCGGAGCCATCGTAGCCAAATGCAGTAGTGTAGTAGAGGTCACCGGAGGAGGTGGATCCACATGCTTGCCAGTACAGCCGGAAGGAGGGCAAAATTTGGGGAAATGTGATTGGTCAGAGGGAGTGCGGGACATGATGACACGCTCTGAAGAGGGCCTAACATCGGAGCAGGTAGAGACGTTGCACAATTTGGTTGGTAAGAACTTGGGTGTTTTTTCTCTCTCCCCCGAGGATGTTGGACGCACGAGTCTCGTCAGGCACAAAATTAGTACTGGCGAGGCTCGGCCTGTTCGCCAACCGCCGAGGCGGCTCCCTTTCGCTAAGAAAGAGGAGGCAGAGGAACAGGTGAGCAAAATGGAAAGAGCCGGATTTATCGAGCCCTCGGTGAGTCCTTGGGTGTCACCCATTGTGCTGGTGAAGAAGAAAGATGGGACCACTCGGTTCTGTGTGGACTACCGCCAGCTCAATCATGTGACACTCAAGGACTCGTATCCCCTGCCAAGGATCGATGACACCCTCGATGCCGTTTCAGGCTCAACATGGTTCTCCACGTTGGATTTAAAGAGTGGTTATTGGCAGGTGGAAATGGATAAAGAGGCGAGGGAGAAAACGGCGTTCACCACAGGAAAGGGTCTCTGGCAGTTTGTCGTCATGCCCTTTGGATTGTGCAATGCCCCTGCCACGTTTGAGCGTCTGATGGAACGTGTTTTAATTGGCTTACCGTGGCAGACTTGCCTCGTCTATTTGGATGATGTATTGGTCCACGCTCCCACATTTGAACAGGCTGTCGAAAATTTGTCAGACGTATTTGGGAGATTAAGGGGTGCCGGGTTGAAATTAAATCCGAGCAAGTGTGAAATTTTCAGGAGGGAAGTGACTTACCTGGGTCACGTGATCAGTGAGAGCGGCGTGGCCACTGACCCTGGAAAGGTAAAATCTGTAAAAGAGTGGCCCGCCCCTAAAAATGTAAGGGAGGTCCGAGGATTTTTGGGCCTCTGCTCGTACTACAGGAGATTTGTGGCAAATTTCGCGGAAATTGCAAGACCTTTGCACAAATTGACAGAGAAAGGAGCCAAATTTGTATGGTCAGAGAGCTGCATCGAGGCATTCAGTCACTTAAAACAACGTCTGGTGGAGGCCCCAGTTTTGGCATACCCGACGGATGATGGCAATTACATCCTGGACACAGATGCGAGCCAGGAGGGATTGGGAGCTGTGTTGTCACAAATGCAACAGGGAGTCGAGAGGGCTATTGCGTATTACAGTCGGGCACTTTCGAGGCCCGAACGAAATTATTGCGTTACCCGCAAAGAACTATTGGCCTTGCTGTCTGCAGTTGGACACTTTCACCCTTACCTTTATGGGAGGGAGTTTGTGATCCGAGTGGATCATGCCTCCTTGCAATGGCTCCTTCGGTTCAAAGAGCCGGAGGGACAAATTGCAAGGTGGCTTGAGAGGCTGCAGCAGTATAATTTCACTGTGCAACATCGGCCTGGCAAAGCACATGCCAATGCAGACGCTCTCTCTCGGCGCCCCTGTTGGGAGGCACAGTGTAAATTTTGTGATAGACAAGAAGCCAAGGATCCAATTGGGCAGGTCCAAATTGATGCATGCCTATATGCAGCAAAAGTGACCAGGCGAACTTTGCCACAACCCCCACAGGAATTGGGCGATGTGAATTGGCAAGAGAGTCAAAGGGAGGATCCTGTTTTGGGGCCCCTTTTTCATTGGCTAGAGGAGGACAAAAGACCCTCTTGGGAGGAGATTGCTCCACACGGAGCCCAGGTAAAGGCCTATTGGGCACAGTGGCAGATGTTGGGGTTGAAAGAGGGCTATTTGTTCAGAAAGTGGGTGACACCAATGGGTGATGTAGCTTCCTGGTTGATAATTGTACCCAACAAATTGAAGGAAGTGGTTATGGGGCACGTGCATGGGACTAGGACAATGGGACATTTGGGCGTGGCCAAGACTTTGTCCAAATTACGGCAGAGGTTCTACTGGGTGAATTCGGGCAGAGACATTCAAAATTGGGTGAGATCCTGCGACCTCTGCCGCGGTAAGAAGGGACCCCCACGTGCGCGCAAGGCCCCGCTCCAGGTGTACAATGTCGGGGCACCGCTCGAGCGGGTGGCAGTAGATGTGGTGGGGCCCCTGCCAGCCACCCGCCGAGGGAATCGGTACATTATGGTGGCAATGGATTACTTCACCAAGTGGCCAGAGGCCTACCCATTGCCCAACCAGGAAGCCCGGCTGGTAGCTCAAGTTCTAGTTGAGGGATTCTTCTCCCGATTTGGCGTCCCAAGGGAGCTACACACTGACCAGGGCCGGAACTTTGAATCTGCCCTCCTGCGGTCGGTGTGCGAGCTCCTCCAAATTCATAAGACCCGGACGACTCCCCTTAGGCCTCAATCGGATGGGATGGTAGAGAGGTTCAACCGGACACTGTTGACACAATTGGCCCTCTTTACATCTGAAAACCAACAGGATTGGGACGAGCACCTTCCCTTTATATTGATGGCATACCGGACCGCCCAGCATGCGACCACTCGGTGCACCCCCGCCTTGTTGATGTTCGGTAGGGAGATGCGAGTCCCCACAGATTTGTTGATGGGACCGTCACCAGGGGAACCGGGTGAGCCAACTGTGGAGAGCTATGCAACCAATTTGAAAGCGAGCATGGAAAAGGCTCATGAGTTTGCGAGGAAGCAAATTGGCTTGGCTTCTTCGCAGATGAAAACGCGGTATGACGCTCGGGCTCACACACCTCGTTTCCTTCCTGGAGACCTTGTTTGGCTCTATTGGCCCCGGAGAAGGAAGGGGGTGTGCCCAAAACTCACTTCACCTTGGAAGGGCCCTGGGGTGGTGCTTCGGCAGGTGACTGATGTGGTGTTCAAAATTCAGATGGGCCCGCATACCCTTCCACAGATAGTTCACGGGGATAGATTGAGCTCCTACATGGGTCGGGAGGCTCCGGAGTGGATTGGAAGGGTGAGGGGGAAATTAGGTGTGGTGGATGACACTCTTGAACCTGACCAACCTGCAACTACCTGCACTTGAGGTGAGTGTTTTGAGGAGTACTGTCCCAGGCTTCAGGACTTGCTTTGGAAATTGGGGACATGTAAATTGGAGTTGGGAGGCGGGTGAGAGTGATGACATGGCCGGTGAGGGGATGGAATGGGAGCCACAGTGTCTTGTGGGTGGCGTATGTTTTTGTATTGTGGTTAGGTGTTTTGATGTGGTCGTGAGAGTGGAACCTGGAGAGTGAGTGATGATTATTGGAGATAATGAGGGGCGATACTTGTGCTTTTGGAAATGTGCTTTTGGAAATGTGTGATGGTTTAAATGTGAACTGGGGGATTTCACATGTGGCAGGCCATGGCAAGCCTTGTAACACCTTTTACACCAAGAATTGTACTGAATTGTGCTGAGTTGTGTGGAGAATTGAATGGCAGCGGGGGAGGAAGTGTGTTTTGGGGTCTTGTGGGTGGGGAAGGTGTGTGTGTCCGCAGGTACAGAGCAAGCTCTGAGGAGCGATGCCTGCGGGCCCCCCTCTGCGGCAATTACCCCTGGCAGCCGGTGGTAACTGGAAATTGGAGCTCGTCGGTGGAGGGTCTGGTTGGGCGCCGCGGGGTGAGGAAGTCCCCCGGTGACCCGTGTTGCTGCGCGAAAGCAGGAGGCAAAGGAGCCTGGTGTGTGTGGAGACCCTCACCGGCGAGGTAACGGCGGAAAGGGGCTGTTGGGCTGTCACGGGGCCAAGAGGTAAAGGGGGGGGGGGCAATGAACTTGTAAGTCGGTTGACTTGTTTTTGGGACTGCGGGCACCACAGCCTGATGCGCCCCCACCATCTTTTTGTGCGGTACCTCCCCGCTGCCTAGTTGAGGAATGCACACACACGTGAATGACATCAATGCCATGGTCCTGCAGGGGGTGTATTGAAATAAGTGCTTTGTTGATTTTTGAAATGCCTTGATGACCTATGGAATGAGAATGAGTGGTTAAGGGGTCTGTGTTGCATGAATGTGGGCGAAATCCACCGAGCCGTGTCACTCACCTGTAACATCTGGACAGGGCCCGTGGAAATTTAGGGGGATGCATTGGGGATGGCCCCGCAGGTAAGGTTGAGTCTTGTGGCATCCACCGGGGGACGCGGTCTGTAGACCGGGGTATGTACAAAGGTTAGAGTTTTGAGTTTGGAAAGATGGTTAAGTTTTGTGGTTAAGTTAGTGTTGTGTGTTGTTTGTTTCCTCCCTCCACAGGAACAACGAAGAAAATGTACATACTTGCATGATGGTTAAGGGGTTCAGCATGTTAAGGAAGTGTAGGTAGGTAGTCCGACTCACTTCCCACAGCCCTTCCTGATTTATTTCATAGGTTAATTAAGTGTGTGACAGTAAGTGTTAAGGCTGGATTGGTAGAGCCTGCGGTGAACCTTGCAGGAGCTACGGTTCCAGGGGGGGGGGGGGGGGCTGTGTTATGAATTTGGTAGAGCAACATCTAGAGCTAGGTAGATCTGAATAGGTAGGTATTCGGCTGTCGTGACAGGGACTCTACATGTAATAAGTTCTTGATGTTTAGGCGTTTGTCGGGGGAAGATGTATGATTGTGGACCTACCTGGAGGTTCGAGTGTTAAATAGTGAGGGATTAAAGGTAACGCCCCTGTGAGTCTCACCTAGTAGTCAAACCTTTGTCCATTATGGTACTGCAAACCACATAAACATTAGTTAGGTCCTTAGCGCAACATTAAATAATTCCTTTCCCTGACAATGACTTCGGAATAAACGGACAGAAAACCAGGCCAAAAACACCGCCACAATACACCGCCACCGTTTACACCTCCAAGGCCTACAAACCTCGCCTGGCACGTGTTACACAAGGACCGCGGGGTCGCGGACGGGGAGCGTGGAGTGGTTGTGCAGAGGGCGTGACCTGGGCGAGCCGGCGAGTTGGGAGGCTATGATTGGCTGAGCAGTGCGCCAATGTGACGTCATCGGCCAGAGATATTAGCGACGGTCGGACGCCATTACAGCAGTTCGGAGACAGTTCGTTGAACAGTTGGCAGTTCGTAGAGAGTTCGTTGGGGAGTTGGCACGGGCAGTTCGTTGGCAGTTGGCTGCTAGCAATCCCAGCGGTGCCTCCAGCGAGTTGGAAGGACGAGGCGTGCAGCTGCACCTGCGCGCTCTCTCCTCCTTTTCGCCATTCCTCTTGGTTCTGGAGTTGGGCCGCGTTGGAGGTCGTCGACGCATGGTGCTTTTTGGTGCGTGGTGCTCGGCCTTGTGGGACTTGGAGCGAGGGACCTCGTGGTGTGCGATCGGGCCGAAAGGAGCGGCGTTGGACGGCCGCCACAAAGACGACGAAAGACAGACAAGATAAGCCCGGATCCGCGTACATTTTGAACGACGTGACGTATTCTTTTCGTAATTCATCTCCCTCGTTTTGTGTTTGCTGTCAGTCGTGTGGGGACGTCCCGATCTAGGATATTAGATTTACCGGCGGGCTTTTTCACTGGCTTTACTTTTCCATAATAAATCCTTGTATTATTTTCTGTATATATCTGAACGCAGTTTCCTGGGTGTTTCATTTTAATAGATAAGGCGGCGGGGGGGGGAGCTTCGCCGTGTCCGCCATTCCGCGCGTTTAACTTTGTGTTGAGTTTGAATCCGCTATTGAGTTTTCGCCTCGGGAGTGTAAGTCTCGCAATCGGCCATCCGTAACTGTGGTGTTAATCACGGTTGCGTAACAATATATATGTATACATATACATATATATGTATACATATATATATACATATACATATACACATATATATATACATATATATACATATACATATATACATATATATACATATATATATACATATATATACATATACATACATATATATATACATATATATACATATACATACATATATATATATATATACATATATATATACATATATATATATATATATATATATATATATATGTATACATATATATAACTGTAAGAAATAGTAGAAACTCCAAAGTACGAGCAGGGCGTCTCATTTGTATTGAATAAATAATCGTTAGATTAAATAAGACGCGGACGTAGCTTCAGGACGTCGATCTTTAATTGTCGACAAGCTTTCGACCAACAAAGGTCTTCTTCTGAGTCAGCCCCAAGTTCAACGGAAGTTGAATATTCCTTGAATATATATATATATACAGTGAAATATATACAGTGAAAATACAGTGAAAAATATATATATATACAGTGAAGTTGAATATATATATATATACAGTGAAACCTTGACTTACGAGTGCACCAACTTACGAGTTTTCCGAGATACGAGCCGTCGCTCGAGCGGTTTTTTGCTTTGAGATGCGAGCCGAGATCTGAGTTACGAGCTTACGCCACCCGCCACTAGGTGGCCCAACGAGCGTTCCGGTCACGTGGTTATCTTGCCGTGCAAGCATCTCTGCCGTATATCGCTGCTGCTTTGTTTTCGCATGTTGGTTATTTTGGAAATTTTCTTAGTTTTAACCATGGGTCCTAAGAAATTGAGTGCCAAGGGCAGTACTGAGAAGAAGAAGAGGATGATGTGCTTGGATATAAAACACGCAATCGTCGAAAAACATGAGCGAGGTGTGCGTGTTGTCGACTTGGCGAGGCAGTACGATCGTAGCAGTACGATCGAAACATTTTGAAAGGGAGGAAGAAACAAACCTCGTTGGACACGTTTTTATTGAAACGCCCTGCAAGTGAAAGCGAGGAAAGTGTGGCGAAAAAGGCAAAAGTCATCTCCTCCACCTCCGCCAGCATCTTCGTCTGATCTTCAAAGTAAATACACTTAATAAAACCAGTTTATTTCTTTGCATTGTGGCGGACACGGAAGCTCACTGGCGTGGTGACATCATTCCGCGCACCAAGTGGGCGGTGGTCACGCCGAGGGGTAGGCGTGGCCTCAGGATATACACCGGGCGCGCAGCCCGGAGCGCGCCAGCGCCAGTGTTACAGTGAGCTCTTGAATAAAGACTCTTACAAATTACTGTGTTGTCCGCTTCCTCCTTGTTTACAAGCAGCGCGCGTAACGCCGCTTATTATGTACAGTATATACGAGGTCGTGCTTGTTTATACATTATTTGTTATTTATAAAGTACATTTTTCTTATTTAAAAACACGTAACAAAAAAAATTGGTGTGGTTTTTTGGGGGCTGGAACGGATTAATAGCATTTCAATGCATTTTAATGGGGAAATTTAATTTGAGAAACGAGCAAATTGAGTTACGAGCTCGGTCACAGAACGAATTAAACTCGTAAGTCAAGGTTTCACTGTATATATAATATACATATATATATATATATATATATATATTGTTGCGGAACCGGGGTCGGCGCTCCCCTTACCAAGGGGGGGTTAATCCCCTTGTCTTTTACACTGGCCGATTCTCCCGGTCCTGGAAATTACACGCTCCTTTGCGGGGTGAGATCGGCCAGGGTGATTAGTCAACGGGTTCCCAGATACCTTTGCCAATCTCTCCGCAAAGCAGGGATATAATTCCCAGCTCGGACCCGGACAAGATGGAGTTTGCCGAACGGTTAGCAGTCCAAAATACGAGCCGTTAGCACGAAGACTAACCCGATTCCGAGCGTTGGCCAAATCGTGCCACGTATATTCAATTGGGGACAGGACGAAAGCGACCGGATGGAGAGGAAACCAAAAGTAGGAAGAACAAATATGATTTATTATACAGGAATGATTAAAGAGGAAACGAAAGGGCAAGAATATACAAGAAGAGGAAATAAAAGGACAGAGGACAAGCTTAGACACTCTTAATTAACATGCCCAGGACAGAACAAACACACTTACACGAAAGGATGGGATGGCAGGTCTGGTAGGAGGCGAAGGGTCCAGGTAGCTGGTAGGCGTCGAGGTTCGGGCAGGTGGCTCAGCGTTGAGGTCCGGCTCCAGGGTCACGCTCCACTCCACGCGTTGGGTTCGAGGTGAAACCCGGCAAGCAGCGCGGCCAATTATGTCGCAGTAGCGGACCGACCCTCACTCTCTCTCTCTTCGACTTGCCTCTGATAGCTCGACCCTGTCACTCTCCTTCGGTCCGACTTCCAACTCTCAACCAACTCACGAAGTAGACCCACGCGGCCGCTTATATTGGCCGATCGTGTATTAAGCCGCCTGGTTTTAGGATACGCCCACCGGTGAGCTTGCCTCGGCCGTGATTGGTCGCGAGCGCTCACCGGTCCGCCCCTTGTTGGTGCGTTTGAGGGGCCACGCCTTCGTTCCTGGCGCTTGGGTAAATCCTCCCCCTTCTTCTCCAACTCTGCCACGTGGCTTATGGCGTCTTTAGACGGGCGCTGCGGCTGGCAGAGACGCGCCATACAATTTGGAGAGGGTAAAGCCGCCAAACGAATAGGATGAGAATTTGAGAAGGGGGCTAGGTTATTTGATTAATGCAACACAGAGTCAAACTATTGGGAACAGATCCTTACCTGAAACACATACTAATGAAATAACTAAAGAAGATCCGATGGTGTTCTACGTGTTGCTCGTGGCCTAACTAGGGTGCTCTCGTTTAACATTAGAAAATGGGGATATTTACAGGGGATTATTTACAAGGAATTATTACAAATATTTACAAAGTGGAGGGTTCTCAAAACCGCAACAACATATATATATGTCTCCGATTCAGCATATGTGTGTGTATGTATGTATGTATGTATGTGTGTGTGTGTATATATATATATATACAGATATAGATATAGATATAGATATAGATATAGATATAGATGATATAGATATAGATATAGATGATATAGATATAGATATAGATATAGATATAGATATAGATATATGTATGTACAGTGGGGAGAACAAGTATTTGATACACTGCCGATTTTGCAGGTTTTCCCACTTACAAAGCACGTCAAGGTCTGTAATTTTTATCATAGGTACATTTCAACTGTGGAAGACGGAATCTAAAACAAAAATCCTGAAAATCACATTGTATGATTTTTAAGTAATTAATTTGCATTTTATTGCATGAAATAAGTATTTGATACATCAGAAAAACAGAACTTAATATTTGGTACAGAAACCTTTGTTTGCAATTACAGAGATCAGACGTTTCCTGTAGTTCTTAACCAGGTTTGCACACACTGCAGCAGGGATTTTGGCCCACTCCTCCATACAGATCTTCACCAGATCCTTCAGGTTTCGGGGCTGTCGCTGCGCAACACAGACTTTCAGCTCCCTCCAAAGATTTTCTATTGGGTTCAGGTCTGGAGACTGGCTAGGCCACTCCAGGACCTTGAGATGCTTCGTACGGAGCCACTCCTTAGTTGCCCTGGCTGTGTGTTTCGGGTCGTTGTCATGCTGGAAGACCCAGCCACGCCCCATCTTCAATGCTCTTATTGAGGGAAGGAGATTGTTGGCCAAGATCTCGCGATACATGGCCCCATCCATCCTCCCCTCAGTACGGTGCAGTCGTCCTGTCCCCTTTGCAGAAAAGCATCCCCAAAGAATGATGTTTCCACCTCCATGCTTCACGGTTGGGATGGTGTTCTTGGGGTTGTACTCATCCTTCTTCTTCCTCCAAACACGGCGAGTGGAGTTTAAACCAAAAAGCTCTATTTTGGTCTCATCAGACCACATGACCTTCTCCCATTCCTCCTCTGGATCATCCAGATGGTCATTGGCAAACTTCAGACGGGCCTGGACATGCGCTGGCTTGAGCAGAGGGACCTTGCGTGCGCTGCAGGATTTTAATCCATGACGGCGTAGTGTGTTACTTATGGTTTTCTTTGATACTGTGGTCCCAGCTCTCTTCAGGTCATTGACCAGGTCCTGCCGTGTAGTTCTGGGCTGATCCCTCACCTTTCTCATGATCATTGAGGCTCCACGAGGTGAGATCTTGCATGGAGCCCCAGACCGAGGGAGATTGACTGTCATCTTGAACTTCTTCCATTTTCTAATAATTGCGCCAACAGTTGTTGCCTTCTCACCAAGCTGCTTGCCTATTGTCCTGTAGCCCATCCCAGCCTTGTGCAAGTCTACAAATTTGTCCCTGATGTCCTTAGACAGCTCTCTGGTCTTGCCCATTGTGGAGAGGTTGGAGTCTGATTGATTGAGTGTGGACAGGTCTGGAGACGGCTTTGCGGTCGGTCTTTGCGGTCTTTGTGGTCGGAGACGGTCTGGAGACGTCTTTTATGCAGATAACGAGTTCAAACAGGTGCAGTTAATACAGGTAATGAGTGGAGAATGGGAGGGCTTCTTAAAGAAAAAACTAACAGGTCTGTGAGAGCCGGAATTCTTACTGGTTGGTAGGTGATCAAATACTTATTTCATGCAATAAAATGCAAATTAATTACTTAAAAATCATACAATGTGATTTTCAGGATTTTTGTTTTAGATTCCGTCTTCCACAGTTGAAGTGTACCTATGATAAAAATTACAGACCTTTACGTGCTTTGTAAGTGGGAAAACCTGCAAAATCGGCAGTGTATCAAATACTTGTTCTCCCCACTGTATGTATGTATGTATGTATGTATGTATGTATATACACACACACACACATACATACATACATACATACATACACACACATATACAACAACAACAACAACAACAACAACAACAACATACATTTTAAGGCCATTTTCCCTGCTATAGCGGAGGTTAGCCTTGCGGTCCCCATGACAATCTTCTCCATTTTGCCATATTTTCTGCATCTCCCCTTGTTAACCCCCTTCGCCGCATTTCTTCTTCCACCCTCTTTAGCCAAGCCTTTCTCGATCTTCCCCGTCCTCTACTTCCTTCTACATTCATTTCCATCACTCTTCTCAACCAGTCACTTTCATCCTTCCTCAACCCAAGACCTGGTGTTGTGTCTCAAACAGGTGTCTCAACCTGTTTCTCTTTTACAGCATCAATCACAGGCTCTATTCCCATCATCTTTCGCAATTCATCATTTGTCTTCCTCTCTCTCTCAACGATACTCCACACATCCACCGAACCATTCGCATTTCCACCCTTTCCAGCCTTCGTTGTTGCTCTACGTTCATTACCCATGTCTCGCTCCCATAAATCACAACACTTCTCACACATGCAGCATACACCTTTCCCTTCAGCTTCAACGACACTCCCCTCATCAGCACGCCACTCAGTTCCCGAAACTTCTTCCATGCACATCTCACTCTAGCAACCGTTGCCGAGTCTGATCCACCTTCTCCATTCAGCATGTCTCCGAGGTAGCAAAATGTTTTCACACCTTCCAGCTTCACGCCGTCTCCAAGATCCAACTCAACATTTCCTCCATCTGCAGCTCCCTCTGTGCACACCTTACATTTGAATGTAGCTGCCACACTGGTTAATGACCCTCTCAGACCACTACATTTTTGATGAACCCACTCAGCGCACATTGTACACTGAATGGAGTTCACTCCGACACCCTTCCTGCACACAGCACACGGCCACCTCCCAGTTATTTCCACCTCACCACATGCTTTACAACTTGCCATCACCTTCGTTTTTGATATTCACCTTCAGACCTTTTCCTCTGATATTCACCTTTAGTACCGACCCCTGATGCACTCCCACCTTCACCTCAAACTCACCACTGTTCCCGTCCTTCGTCCTTACAGCTGTGCGCGCTCTTTTGTACATTGCCATCACTACTCTGATCAACCATTCTTCCACTCCTAACTTCCTCAATGCCCATGTCACTGCTTCGCGTGGAACCCTATCGAATGCTTTCTCCAGATCTACAAACCCAAGAAACAACTTCTTCCTCTTCTCCATGTACTTCTTCTGCAACTGCCTTACAATAAAAAGCACGTCTGTCGTTCCTCTTCCTGGCATAAATCCAAACTGCATTTCGTCAATCTTCACTTTCTTCCTTATCCTCCTCTCCAACACCCTTTCCAATACCTAAATTCCATGCTCCAATAACTTTATCGCTCGATACGAGCCACAGTCCAGAGGGTCACCTTTCCCCTTGTATCGAGGGACGAGGGTACTCAGTTCCCAATCCACTGGAATGTGGCCTTCTTTCACCACCAGTTTACAGATCTCTGTCATTCTCTTTACACCCCAACTTCCTGCTGCCTTCAACATATCTCCCACAACTCCCGTCGGCCCTCCTGCTTTTCTACTCTTCATTGCTTTTATCGCTTCCTCAACTTCCTTCTCAGTTATCTTCTCTGCCGGTCCAAAAACTGGGTTACTCTCTATGTTGCCATCCCATTCATTCTCTGCATTCAACAGCATTTCCATATATCTCTTCCATCTTCCTTTAATTCCATCTGGGTCCACAATGATTTGTCCCACTTCATCCTTCAAGCAACTCACCCCCATCACATCACACCTCTCTTTCGCTGTCTGCTTTGCAATCCTGAATACCGCTCTCTGACCCTCTTCCGAATCCAAGCGTTCTCCGAACATTTTCCTGCATGCCTCCTGCGCCTTTGCTACCTCTTTCTTTGCAGCCTTCTTGGCTGCCTTATAACTTTCATGCTCTGCTTTTTCTGCCCCCTTACCCTTCGCCTTCTGCCACTCCTTGAACTTCTGCCTCTTCTCGTCAATCCACTTTCCAACTTCCTCATCCCACCACCATGTTTCCGAGTGCCTCGGTGGTCCTTTTGTCCATCCACATACCTCACCAAAGGCTCCCAACAGACTATCTTTCATTGACATCCAACCACTTTCAAGCTCAACCACATCATCCTCTACCCTACTCAGCCTCTCTTTTAATGCCTCCCTTACTGTCACCTCTTTCAACCTCCACACCTTCATTCTCGGTTCGTACTTCACCCGCCAAGCTCTCTTCGCACCATTCACCCTTATGTCGCAGACAACCAAGTGGTGCTGTGAAACAGCCTCCTCCCCCGGGATCACCTTTGTGTCCCGGAGGTGCCCCCTATCTCACCTACGCACCATCAGGTAGTCGACGGTTGTCGTCGACCCACCTGACGTGTATGTAACGAGCTTATTATCCTCTTTCTGGAACTGAGAATTACAAATCAACAAATCAGCTCCATCAGCAAGCTCCAAAATCCTTTCACCTTCTCCATTTCTCACACCATATCCGTAACCCCCATGAACTCCCTCAAAACCGTCCATACTCCTTCCCACATGTCCATTTAGGTCTCCTCCTACCACAACAACTTCCTCATATTTCACATTTTCCATCAGCTTCTCGATTGCACACCAGAACTTGTCCTTCTCTTCATCGCTCCGACCAACCTGCAGAGCATATCCCGAGATGACGTTCACCAAGAGCTTTCCAATCATCATTTTCACCATCATCAACCGATCACTCACTCGAGTCACACTCACTACACTGTCTACAAACTCTTCAGAAAACAGAACACCAACGCCATGCACGCCCTCCGGGCACCCTTTCCACACAAACTTGGATTTCTGTCCCTGCCTACCCTTCACCATTCTCACACCACTTCCCTTCCATCTCGTCTCTTGCACACAACATATGTCCACCCTTCTTCTGACCAATACTTCCACCACTTCTCCTGATCTCCCTGTCATTGTCCCTACATTCCATGTCCCAAACCTCAGAAACCGATCTCCATTTCTGGCTGTACCCTGCCCATATGTAGTTGTAATTGTCATGGTTCTCTTTTTGAGGGAATGTTTTTATGGCCGGATGCCCTTTCTGACGCCAACCCTTTTAGTCGCCTCTTACGACATACGGTGTACCTATTCTAAACCAGGGTGTGTACACGTACACACACACACGTACACACACACGTACACACACACACACACTAATATAATTTATCCTTTTCTACAGGATTCTTATAAACTATGGCATCGTATTGTTAAGATTCAAAGAACTGAACTACATCAGGGTTTGTTGTCATTATGATGCATTTTATCATTTAAGAGGACAAGGGACAGGTTTCAATTGGAATCCCTGCGATAACGCGCTTACCTAGAAGTTTTATACTTCTACACTAGTCTGGTGGCTGTTCCGTCACGATACTCTTTTTCCATTAGCCCTGAGAGCATGATTTTGGCCCGTCTGTGTGTGACATGCTGTCTTGTGTTTAAATGGGAAAAGTGCAAGGAAGAATGGGGAACGGAATTTGATGGGACTTGGGGATTCATCGCATTCTGCACGATGGATGATTTTTGTTAGCCCGTACGGTGTTCGAAGGGTGTTCGGGTGGTACAGGGAACAGCGACTCGAAGGCGAAAGGGTGAGGGATTGGAAATGGATGGGTGGGTAGATTTGAAGAATGGATGGAATGTCGTAAAGTGGGAAAGTTGGATGGAAGGTGGGGAAATCACACAAAGGGAAAAGGCTAGCAAAACCCACACAAAGCATTTTCTCCACCCCATGTGCAATGTGAAGGGGCCTACGTAAGCACACATACTAATGAAATAACTAACTCAGAAATAATAACCCAGATAAAACCATCGCTTTGGCCAAGCAAGTTGAATGCAAACACAAGGTCAGATGTTAGAAAATGGTCTAAATTGGAGGGGAGACTGCCTCTCTTCACCCCACCCTGCACCGGAGGGAACTGATCTGATAAGGCTGGTGTCATAAAACCCACCCTGAACAGAAGCATCGATGGGACTGGACTTTGAGGCCGTAAAATCGCACAAATATCGAGGAAAATCCCACGAATGTCAATGAAAATCCTGCAAATGTCAAGTGCAATCCCACAAATGTTGAGGAATTGTTTAAATGGGGGGAAAAGGGGGACAGCTAATTTCACTAATAGATGTGGTGGAGTGTTTTCATCCTGTAAATTAACTCGCGTGGGGATGACGTGTTACGCAAAGCTATGATGACATATCCCGCAAAGCAATTTTCACAGTGCAAATTGTGAGATATCCTGTGACGCTCGCTTATAGCCTGGCTAAAATATTTTTATGTGGCTGCGAAAAGCAGTGAAAATGCGTAGCACACGGCTGTGAATGTAGAAGCAGGTCATGCTCACAGCTCGTGGAAGATGTTTTTTGCGTATGTCCAGTTGCTTGGTGTGTGGCTGGTGGACGATAAGTTTTAGAACATGACATGCTCGCGGTTCGTGGATTTTTTTTTTTTTTTGCACCCGCAAAAAAACACGAATACATGGGACATGGGGGCGTGAATTTTGAAGCAGGTCACAATTTATCAACCGCGAATATGTGAATGTTGGGACCGCAAATGTCAGGGCCCCGCTGTATATATTAGCAACAGAACACGTACATGTTTACAGATTTTTGTAAATGTTTATAACTTTTTTCCCGTTTACATGTTTGTGTACATCTCACTCGACCGTGAGCCGAGATCTCTCAGATAAGTAAAATAAAACGGCCTGTATTTTCCATGACACTGTACAAGATGCTTGAGCAATGAAGAGTGAAAATGGAAGCGCCCCACCCCTCCACTACCAACATTGAAGGATGATCCTGCACCGGTGAAATTTGCCACAGTCATTAGTCAATATCCTATAGAAAAAAGGGAATAGCAGCAACAGTCACAAAAGCAATGAGATCAGCAAAAGAAGCAGTACATTCCTGTGCACGCACCTGTTGTTCCTGCGGCAGAGACTCGAGCGCCCTCTGGATGACACGACAGCCATACATCTGCAGCGCCAGTGGAAGCACGTGGCCTCGGATACGCTGAGCCAGGGCCAGCTTCTGCTCCAGACTGCCAAACTGGCACACATCATGAGCATGCTTGGTTCCTTCCCTACAGACAGGCCATGTAAAAGATGGTATCTCTGGGACACCCTCACGGTGTCCCAGGGTGCAGATTTTAAACTGCTCTCGACTAATATCATGCACTTAAATCGCTGAATACTTCAACTTGGGGCCACAATGTGAAAAGGAACACCTTTTTGATTTTAAAGCATAAAGTTTGCATCAAAATCAGGTAATCATAATTAAAATTACCCCAAAGCTAATCAATTCAATAATTTTTTATTTCCTTTCAAGAGAAGTCTTGAAGGCTCATAGGAGAGCTTGTACATATATTACTTGGAGGACAAGGACATCAAGACACCAGTGCACTTTGCCATGTAGCGAAAAGATACGAGGAGACCATAGACAAATCAAAAGACCATTTGCAATTTTAACCTGCATTCCCAACATCATGGGTTCGAGTAGGGTGTTCAGGTGGCAATGTCAAAAACGCCAATCCACTTTAACAAGATTCTAGTCTTGAAAGGGGACATCTACATGATGTGTCAAAAAAAGGAAAAATGGAAAAAGGAAGAGAAGAAGATTTAAAAAAAGATATAAAGGAGGTGCAATTTCAAAAAGATTTGGCAGGAAATGAGAGATTTTTCAAGCGTGCATTGCCCAGATATTGAACTGTAAATGGGAGACAAATAACAAACATAAAAACAATCCAACAACACAAGGAAGGATGCAGCTCAACCTGCCCAATCTTTATTCTATGTGAGCAAGGTGCTCACACAATGTTGTAATTTCAGCTTGTGAGCAGCATACCTCAAAGAACTTCTGGATTACGTAGTTTCCAAAAACGTCCGTCATCAGCTGGTAGGCCGCCTGCAGGATCTCGTTGAATACAAGTTGCCGTTCAGCCTGTCCTGCACGCTCGAGCTTCTGCTGTATAAACCTAGAGATCCAAACGAAAGTGAAAGAAACGAACAATAACTAAGATAACCTCCATTCAACAGGTGAAAAGATTGCAGAGGTATCACAATCTCAGGCTCAATCACCATCGATTATGAAAAATCAGCTACAAATGAAAAAACACCACCAAAGGCAATCCTTGCACTTGTTAGGTACCTTGAACCATGTTGATCTTGTGCAAACTCCACGATATGGCCAGTTAGGTCCCGTAACTGCAGGTTGGGGAAGCGGTTATTCCGAAAGTCCTCAAGCAGCCGGCTACGTCCACCGCCAAGACCTTCCAGCTTGCCACCAGCTCCGGAATAACGGAAACGCATGGCTCCACCGCCCCCAGGTAGGCTCGGGAAGAGCTGGCTGCCCGAACCGCCACCCACCCCAACTCCAGGTGCACCTCCAGCACCACCAAACAGACCGGAACCAGAACTGAGTGTCATACCGCCCATTCCTACTGAACTGCGAAACTTAGCCTCTGCCCCAGGAGCAGCCGAAACAAACCTTCCGGTACTGCTCGCCAGGCCACCTTGCATGCGGAAACGGATGGATGAGATGGAAATGGAAAACAAATCAGACAATGTCGTAAAAAAATAATTCATCATTGGAATGCAAAAGTTAAGTCTATGGAATTTAAATTCACAAGTGATCACTTTGTAAAAGGGAAGGTAAAAATAACAATACAATGATTTATTCAGGCTAAATCCATGATAACAGCACTGGTGCACAAAATCCCTACGGTCTAGATTATAAAATAATTAATGGAACCCAAATCAGTTGGACCGCGTTAATGTAAATGAGAGCTAAATGTCCAGCATACCTTTCTTTTCAGGTGTGTAAGATTCAAAAGAGCTTGTACTCATGCATGCATCAAATTAAGGAAATGACGCACATTAATGTTCTCTCCAAATTTTAAGGATATTCAACAAAATGTAAGGGACTTGAACTTGAGACCCTAGCTTAATGAGCTATATGCACAGATCGGAATCAAACGTTTCTTCAAGAGAACAGTTAAGCATCATCTACTCTTCCAATGCATCCTGCAAATCAGCTCCCAAACAATCTTCCACTTTTATCTTGAGATCAGAGTGAAGCATTTCCTTTTCGCAAGATAGAGAAGTATTTCGCTAAATCTGGGGTGACTGGCAGCAGAAGATGAAAATCAAGTGACGGATTAGTACTGGTTGAAATAATTGGACGAAGTGCAGAGGTGTGTTGTCATGTTGTGTGATAGAAAAGTACCGCTGAAACTGAAAGGAACAATTTACAAGACAGTTGTGAGACCGGCTTTGTTATACAGTGCAAAAACTTGGGCAACATCAACGAATGAGGAACAGAAACTGGATGTAAAGCAGATCCGGATGCCGAGATGGATGTGTCGAGTGACAAGAAAAGACAAGAAAGATTCAGAGCATCAGGGGGTCAGTGAAGATTGTAGGACATCAGCTGGTAGGTCGTAACATCGAAAAATAAAGATGAGAAGAGATTAAATTTGTTTGTTCATCTGATGAGGAACGAGAGTATGTGATGAGAAGAGTGATGGAGATGGGACTGCTATGAAGAAGGAGACGAGGAAAGCCTAGCAGCCCAGCTGGTAGGATGCAGTGGTAAAGATTTAGAAGTTGTGGGATTGGAAGAAGAATGATGAACTGGCAAGAGTGATCAACCAGCATTGAGAAGGGTGACAAAGTAAAAATGGGAGAATCTGAAAGAAAAAGAAGGGAAGTATTTGACCGAAATCCATGAATGGCATTAACCAAAAGTACGACTGCAGTGCAGAATTGCCTTTTAAAAGATGCTGAGATACTGTGGCGAGCCTTAAAAGAACCCTTGGAATAAAGATACGCGAATAGAATAAACTTTGGTGCCAAAGCATCATAACATCACAAGTTGGTCCTCAAAACATGATCCGAGAAAAAAAGGGGGCATTTTAGGAAAATGGCAGGGCTCCGTTCCACCTGAGACATCCACGAAAAATATCCCAACAAACATGAGCAAATCCAAGAAACAAACAAGCAAAACCAAAACAGTCTGTGATGTTCAGCTGAATGAAAAATATTCACTGAAGGCAGTGAAAGACACGCTGCCATGTCTATAGGGATTTGTGTGAGCAACTGTGCATGCTCCGAAGTAGATTATGATGGCGGTTCTCAAAGCCGAGTGTTCTCAATGGCATTCAAGGAGAATGAGAAATTGAAGCTCGTCTTGCAATGTAACAAAGCAGTGGCAACGGTTATCAATAACTACCAAATCACCAAATCCCATGATGCAAAATTCAAATCAAAATTGTGCTAGCACATATCCCCTATTGTTGATGCGGCACTGACTTCTCAAGGAGAATATGACGTACATCATGCGATATGGCTAGAATCAGTTAGCATATCATACCAAACAACAACTTAACGAACCACCCGTTAGACCCCCAGCATAAAACGAGACAAAAGTGTGAAATGTAATTCTGTATTGCCTTGTCAAAAAAACAAAAAAAGAATGTTAATCTACCTTGACTTAATTTGGCAATCAAGCAAGACCTCGGTTGTATTAAAACACCAAATACCAGCCAAATTCAAAATAACTGTCATGTGTTACCGAGGAAACGTAGATCCTATGTGGATGGACACGGACGGACAATGGATGTACACATACACGGACATACACATACACACACACACAGACGGACACACACACATGGATGGACGGATGGATGGAAAGACGAACACACACACATGCACCACACCTGGGCCAAACCCTCACCTCCCCACCAATTAGGTAATCTCCTACTCCCAAAGAGAGGAGGTGGTGGTAGTAGTGCATTGGCTAGAGCTTATTCTCCGAGTCTGGAAGATCGGCGGTTCAAGCACCGGCTGAATCATTCCAAGGACGATAAAAATGGTACATGCTACTTCCTTATTTGACATTCAGCATTTCATAGGATAAGAGCACGGACAAACAACCAAAGGTTCATGTATTCATGAGGAGGACATTCCTTCTCAGGAAATGGCCTGCTGAATGCGGGGAGAAAGGCAGTGCCATTGTTGTGGCGTCACTGGTACGAGTGCACTGGGAAGTGATGGTACTTCCCACAAGTTAAGTGGCTGTGTTTGTCTCGAACAACAGTTCTGTGTAGTGTCTTGTGTATTGGTCTGTATGTCCATCTGTGAAAGATATTTGGGTGGCAGCTCCACCTTATATCCTGTAACTTTACAGCCTTATATCCTGTAAAAAAAAAAGTAATAAATAAATAAATAAATTAGGACAAAACTAAAGTTTGTAAATATTTACCATGGATAATAAATTGTGCTATTATTGACATGGAGAAAAAAAGGATTGTTCACATAACCATTGACAGGCTCTGTGTTAGCAATACAAGAATGAAAGCTCAAAGCAAGCCTCAGAGCTAAAAAGAGAGAAAAATCTTGAATCAATCCTTTCGGCCTCAGCAGCCTCCGATCGTAAAGCAAAACAACCTGAAAACAATGCCTCCGGGACTTCGTTGGCGGAGGCATAAAAAAGTAAGCTTACAAGTATGCCCAAAACCTTTGATGGGCACCACAGAACAAAATGATGTGCATATTTGCACCATTATGTATCGTCTTTGTGCCAAGTATAAACAAACAAAATCGGTCCATACATGTCTGAGAATTGTTGTAGCAGACTAAATCCACCATGGGCTCATAATAATTAACACGCCCCCTGCTCCCCACCCATCACCCCTGTGAGCCCACATGATCCGAAATTGAAATTTTGAAGCCAGAGCAATTGTGCGGGCGACTGTCTTGTATCCACTTGTCAAGGTTCAGAACAATCAGCCCGGTGATAAGAGAGGAGTAGCAAAAATAGCAAAAAGCTAACCGATGGACGGACAGACATCAAGACCCATTTTAGAAGTTCATCTTTTCAAGAAACGAGTTGAGATGACCCAATGAAATGTCATCGTTGTTGTTGTATAACCCCGAACTGTTCTCTCTAACAGGACCATGGCACGGAGACAGCCTATCGATCTCCCAGGAGCGACACAGATCCCCCACATCCAAGAGGATGTGCCCCCACCTTCACAAAGCCAGGGCCACGAGAGAAAAAAAAAAAAAGAGAAGTAAAGAGAAGAAAGAAGAGGGAGTGGAGTGGGCTGGTCCATGGGAAACGATCGGCACTCTGACCAGTCGCGCTGCCTTGACAAATCCGGCCAGTAGGGAGGTATGTTGAAGATTTGGCCCTCGACTTGCGTTGAGGGATACAATCACCACAAAGAAGCGTCCCCAACTGTTGCTGAATGTTATTGTTTTATGAGGGCCACCAGCTTTCACACAAATTAAAAGTCTGAGGCAGCTATCTTCCATTTTCAGATCTATAACAAAAAAAAAAAAAAAAAAAAAAAAAAAAAACATTTCATGCTCTGGGCCAGCATCCAAAAAAAAAAAAGAATCTTTGCCATACCACTAAATTCACAGAACACCTCTTAACCTCTCATATCTGGCAAAAAGCACAATGATGATTGGTTGACAAACTTAAAAAAAAAAAACCTACATGCACTAAAGACCACATACCAAGACCAAGACTGGAGGCAGAGCCATGTGATGCAAGGGAAGGAGGTGGTGTGAGTGAGTGCGCCGGACCATGGTTTGGACCAAGCATGCCTAAGGGTCCAGGAGATGGTGGAAACCCCAAATCCCCATAAAAGGTCTGTCCAACGGGAGCCAAGCTGCTGTTCGGGCGCTTGTAGTCCAGTCCAGTACTCAAAGAGTCTCGCCGTAGGCCTAAAGAACAGACAGCCGCACAAGTGGCTGGGTAAGGGCAAGGGTGGTGAGTAAATTATAGTGGCATGAAGGATTATATTGAGGAAAATATAAACAACCAAAATTGAGACATAATGCAGGCCTCCCACATATAAAGGATAATCAATTTTAGGGTACCCGGAGCATTTAGACCCCTTCCATCCAATCCCCAAAGGCCCACCCGCATTCCCGTAGCCGAGTGTAGAACTGATGCCAGCACCAAGAGAACTAGCCCCGGGCTGTCCAAATCCACCAAGGGGGGAGCCAGCGTTGCCAAGTTGGGGTACATTTGGAGAAGGGCCTGGAGAGAAAAGCGACCCTCCACCACCAGCCCCAGACACACCACTCTGCGAGGGGCTCGAGAGCGAACCAGCTGCGCCGACGGCTGCACCGTAAAAACCCAGTCCTCCCTGCGAGGTTCCAACTGCATGGCCCGGCTGTTGCTGTTGCCCTTGTCCTCCGGCCATGCTGCGCAGCAAGCCGTTGGCAAGTGCTCCGGTACCTCCAAGGCTACCAGCTGCTGGAGTAAAGGCAAAAAACATGCTTGTTGAAATACTACATCAAATAGCATAGCAAGAATCATGCTGGGAAATAATCTGCAATCTTTAATTGGCCTCATTCAGATTACGTGATAGGGTTCCTTTCTTTGGCATCATACACCAGGCAAAACATATAGTTATCCTAAATCAGCCACAGCTGATGCCTGATTGCGAGCGTGACTATGGAAAACACATCAAAACGTGAGACTGTGACCAATCACTAATAATGAGACAGCCATGATGAACCGACTGGAAAATGTCCTCTGTCAGCATGCAATGTTTGTACGTTTACCCAATGAAAAGGAGATACGAGGGAGAAATACATTTGTATTTTGTTTACTCTGTGGCTGGGCTGTTTTTTCAGATATGCCACTAGAGATGAGGTGGGAGGAAGGGGGAGAGGAAAGACTAAGATATTTTATAGGTTGACAAGAAAACATGAGCAACAGGGAGGAGATAAAATAAACAAACAAACAATAAAAAGTAGACAGATAGGTACCAGCTTGAACGGCAGCAGCTGCAGCAGCTGGGTTTATAAGCACAGGCGTAGGACCCATCAGACGAACTGGAGCACCTAGGCCAGCTCGACCAGCCCCCGGGTTTACCAGCAGTGTGCCATTTGAGTCGTAATATGCCGGAGCCAACACCTGGTAACCTGAACACACACAAAAATGTAAAAAAAATGGATAAAGATTATCCTTCATTCGGAGGTGGAGTACCATTTATTGTTACTTGGGGTAAAGCTCGTCAAAATGAGGAGCACACAAAACTCAACACAACACATTTAGGACAACCATACACACAAAGTTATAATGAATAATTGGCAATATAGAACACAATCCAAGAAATTAAACTTTCTCTGTGGAGGATTAGCAGCGAGGGAAGCAATTTGTCAACAATATACAGTCAGTCACAATCAGTCAGACACCCGACTGACAGTCACCCGACAGGCAGTCACCTGACAGACAGTCACCCGACAAAAAGCCGACAGACACATACACGAGAGATGACACGCGACAGATGACACGCAACAGACGAAACCCGACAGACCGACAAAACCTGACCACGGACACGCGGACACACACAACCTGAGGCTAAAACAAAAATTACATACAAAAAAACGATCCATGGGTCCGATTCATGCATTTTGTTTTCTCAGATTGTAAAGTTTTGGGATGATCATCTATGGGATTCCCATTTATAAACACCCATTTGAGGGACGGCACACACAATGATGAATCACCATGCCTGTGAAACACCGGATGACCGGCGTGACCGGGGTGACAGTTCATATCTGGATCAGGATTCAAACCCCGGCGAGACAGCTGCGAGGAGATTGTGCATAACTCTAGGTCATCTCGTCAGCCCAATATACCAAACCACACCACTTTATTATGCCATACATCCACAACAAACCATCCCCACAACAAACCTCAGACCACACCACACCTCAGCACCATATACAACACATCAACACACACCATAACTCCAACCGTCATTTTGACACTCGTTAATTATGCTTTTCACAGCAGTGAAATCAATGAAGATTTTTATTTCGGTTTTAGCAAGACTTTGCACACCAGTAAACACATCCCTTCATTTGGGCGGTGTATAATGACTCAAATCGCTTCCATGTTGTGTCTTGAAAATAAGAAAAATAACCCAGTGTACATACATGAAGCAAAAACATGTGTACTGCTTAAATGTGCAGACATAATATACCGTCGTTATATACCTAGGATCATTCCAAATGCACTAGGCCATGAGTGGACCCAGACCTAGGGCCTGCTATCTGTGCTGCTTCACAAAATGGTGGCGCACGATATTAATTGTGGGTGGAATCAGGCCAGCTGACTAGCCAATGGGTGTACGGCAGTCCTTCATTGGTCCACCCACCGATTTACTAATACATACATACATACATACACCAAACACAGTTCGGCTATTTAGATATAAATAATTTCCAATGACAAAACCTTTCAAAAAGCAACAATAACTAGATATCTGTGATCACAAAGTGATTGCCAAGGGTAAGCCTCTCCTAACCAGGGGAATCTTACCCTTGGTGAGTGCCCGCTTCTCACCCTTGGCCTAATTCAATAATGGCCTTCTTTTTTTTTTGGACCACCATCTGACCCTGGCCTTCAGCATTTATGGATAAAGCGTGAACTAGAATGGCACTCGGTAGAGAGCATACCGAGAGCCTGTGGTTGGCCATATCACTCAATGGTGAAGAATCACTTAAAAAATTCCACTAGCTGGATCCGGATCCAGATATTTACCAAAACTGAAACGATTCTTCCTTTGTCTCACACACACAAGCTGTCCAACAAGTTTCGTCCAAATCCATCCATAACTTTTTGATATATCCTGCTATGTATCGTTTTTGGCCCGATCTCCCAATGGTGAAGAATCACTTAAAAAAATTCTAGGAGCCGGATCCGCATCCGGATCGTCACCAAAATCTAATCATTTCGTCCTTGTCACATACGCTACATCTCTGCCAAATTTCGCCCAAATCCGTCCATAACTTTTTGAGATATTGTGTTCACAGACAAACGGACAGACAGACGGACAGACAGACAGGGGTGAAAACATAACCTCCATCCACCTTTGCTGGCAGAAGTAATGAATGAAATTGTAATCTATCCAAAACAAGTACAAAAAGTTTTAATTAAAACAAAAGCCGCGTCGATGTTACACAATGCCTAGATGCAGCTGTGCCTATAACGTCGATGTTATAGGCACAGGACATTCCTATTGATTCGATTACTTGATGTTATTTTTGTGCAAAGTGAAAATATATCTCGGCAATTTCCCGTGTGTGGCGACGAATTTTTAATTTATCTCGGCATTTTCCCGTCTGTTATTTCAGGCGGTGTATGACTGACCATGCCGCGATTTAAAAAATATATATCTCGGCAATTTCCCGTATGTGGCGACACATGAACGAAGCTATGCTCCTCTCTCCACATTATTGTGACGACGTATAAATTAAATATTTCATCGTGACGATTGTCATCAAATGGACGAATTTTTAATATATCTCGGCATTTTCCCGTCTGTTATTTCGGGCGGTGTATGACTGACCATAAAAACCACCTTTTAGAGGCCATTTTTCCCCGCAAGCGGGGGTTGGCCTTTTTCGGGAACTGTGGTTGTTGTTGTTTTTCGGTCCCCTTTTTGAAGCAATGTTTTACGGCCGGATGCCCTTCCTGACGCCAACCCTTTTTGCTGCCTTTAACGACAAGCAGGGAATTACCAGTGAACTGGTACTCAATTTGCCGACCTCGGAAGGATGACAGGCTGAGTCAACCCCCCTGGCGTTAATTCAGCGATTGACCGGGATTCGAACCCAGGATCCTAGGATCCTAAGCCGGCACCCTAGCCGCTAGCCCAACACCAGGGACTCTGACAACTGACAACAACAACTGACCATGCCGCGATTTAAACAAAATATATATATCTCGGCATTTTCCCGTCTGTTATTTCGGGCGGTGTATGACTGACCATGCCGCGATTTAAAAAAAATATATCTCAATGGACTTGAAGTTACAGGCCTTTGAGAATTCATTTCGTTCTATAAAGGGCAACTTTCATCGGAATTTCTTCCCGTTTTTTTTCAACCGAGTCTAAAACTATGTTAGCGACTGTGAAAAATGAAATGATATATCGAATTTGATTTGAAATAAAACTGTGTGAGAGAGGAAGACACCACGGGCCTACAAAACAGGCCTCAAAGCTATGCGAGTTAATAAAATGGTGGATATTTGTTTATATGAAGCCTCTCCCACAATGGGTGGAGCTATGGTTCCCAGAATGGGTAGAGCTTTGAGGTTTTGTCTTCTCTGCAAGAAGAAGAAGAAGAAGAACAAGAACAACAGCAGAGGGCACTCTATGACCAGCGTCTTGTGACGTGGCTAAAAACTCCACATCATGAATATTGGAGGAAAATTACTCAAGTTATGATCAAAAACGTGTTTTTTGTTAATTAGATCACAATCAGAAAAAAACCAGATCAAGGACACGAATCAAATATCAGATGCACAACATCAGTGCAAGTCCACTATTATGATGCAAGAACAGCTTGGAAGGCCAAGCGGTCATTGAGATTCATGTTCTTTTCAGACCACCATTTGATTTTTAACCCGGAGGGGTATGATGTAAATTAAGCATAAATGTGCCTTACTGTAGGTGATTTGGAGAGGGCAATTTAGTTCTGATCTGACGAATCTTAGTCGAGTTTTAGTGAAAAATGTTAAAATGTCAATAATTTGCAATGACCTTAAAATATGGTCAAGGTCAAAAATGTCATGTCAACCCTGCATACTTTTTATTCTCATTATTTATGCAAAATTTATTTCCGAAAGTCCGAGCCGGCTCTGAGATACAGCTTCGGCAGAAAAAATGGTGGTTTAGTTGAAACCATTGACATTGGCACAAAAATCCAAATGGCGGTTTAGTACTCCTAGGAGTGCAAGAACTTGACCTTTAACCCGGAAGGGTACGACATACATTTAGCTTAAATGTACCTTGCTCAAAGCTATCTAGAGGGCAGTTTCATTCCGATTGGACAAACCTTAGTTGAGTATGGTGAAAAATACTAAAATGTTTATAATGAATGCATGGCCTTTAAAATTAGGTTAACGTCAAAAAAATTAAGTCAACACCGCGTGTTTTCTATTCTTTCTATTCGCATTATTGATGCAAAATTTCATTCCGAAAGAGCTTGCCGGCTCAGAAATGCAGCTCAGCTCAAATGGATACAGTTCGGGAATTGAGAGTGTAGAAAGTGAGTACAGGAAGGAATTTTTAATAGTTTTTAAATTTTCCAAATGGTGGTTTAGTACTCCTAGGGTTCTCAGAAACTCTGTGGTGCCATTAAAAGTTGGGGCGCTAATTGTATAAACAAACCCTACAACAGCAATACGCCTTCCCCTATGCTGTAGGCCCGTAGGGTGTGGCTTAATAAATACAATCATTGTCGAGTAACAAGAGAAAACTTTAAAAAAAAATTAGTTATGAATGCTATTTTACTAAACCTAAATAGCTAAGTGCAAATAAGATGGTATACTGTATACTGTATTGATGGTTATGTGGTATACTGTATGTGGTATACCGGAGATGCGTCACAGAGCTGAGTTGAGTTCAGTGGAGGAGGAGCACCAGAATTGAGTTCAGTGGAGGAGGAGCAGCAGAGTTCAGTTCAGTGGAGGAGTGAGCACTGAGAGAG
Organism: Myxine glutinosa; assembly: GCF_964187855.1. Classification (NCBI taxonomy): domain Eukaryota; kingdom Metazoa; phylum Chordata; class Myxini; order Myxiniformes; family Myxinidae; genus Myxine; species Myxine glutinosa. Next base: position 81,199,228 of record NC_136268.1, read on the forward strand.
TTGAGTGAACAAACCGCAGCTTTGAGTCAACCGGAGCTGAACCAACCGCAGTTTTGACCACCGCAGCTTTGAGCATCGACAGCGGTGACGGCAGTTGCGGCCACGAAGCAACGTCGCCGTGCGAAGACGATTGGGGAGAGTCGACGGCTGCTCAACTCGAGCCGGGATCACACCAACCACCCGCATCCTTTCTGCCTTGTGATCCCACCTCCTCGTCCGTCCAGCGATCCACCTCCAGCTGAACCTTCCTCCCCTTCCAGCCATTCGTTCCCGTCATTCCTATCATCATTCCCCGTGTAAGTCTGACTGTCGTCCGTCTTTTATGTTGTCCGGGGGTTTAAGTAAGACTGCATAGGTAAGTTAGTATTGCACTGTGTCTTCTGATCCTTCCATCCTTCTGTCTTTATTTTCGTTTCTTTCCTCCTCCTTGGTTACTTTTGATTGTGTACATAATAGTTAGTAATAAATTATATTTGTTCTTCCTACCTTGCCTTCTTTCCTTTACATCCGTTTCGTTTTAGTGATTTCCCCATTGGATACCTGTGGCACGATTTGGCCAACGTTTCAGAATCGGGTCTAGTTACTTGCTAATGGTTCGTGCCGCGGCTGCTAATCCGCTCGGCAATTAACATCTTGTCCGCGGTCGCGAACGAGGTTGCTCACCTGCCTCTCCGGAGGGAGTTGGGCAACTTCAGGACTCACGTCGGTCAGTCGCACACAAGGGGATTAATCCCCCCTTAAGGGGAAAAAAGGCCGACGTTGAGATCCGCAACAATTGCGGATACTGCAGTCCACCGGGTTGGAAGTTGAGTTCAGTGGAGGAGGAGCAGCAGAGTTCAGTTCAGTGGAGGAGTGAGCACTGAGAAAGCAGTAGTGTAATAATGTTGCTTCTGGGACACCTCCGTTTAACATGTGAAATCCCTATCTAATGTCATTTACCCCCTTGTCTTTTTCAAAAATCATAAACACCTCTATTTCTCCCACCCTCATCTTTATGAACCTTTTGTCTGTAGTACCTATCCTTAATGTTGTTCATTAGACCACTCAAACACTACAAATATTTGTTTTCTCTTATAGACCTATCATCCTTCTTCTACATATCATCTGGCAGATTAATCTTTGACCCACTCAAACATTGACCCATTCACTTCCATATTAATTCTTTCCCTCCCTCATTGCCCCTAAACACCTATATTTCTCTCACCCTGTTCTTTACGAACCTTCTAACCTTTTGACATGTTATCCTTATTCATTAGACCACTTAAACACCTGTGATCCTTCTGACCTCATGGACCTTTTAACCTTTTACTCTTAATATCATCTGGTGAATATAACCCACTCAAACAACGACCCTACAAATATTTGTTTATGCGTGGGAAATAATTTAATTCTCCTACAACTCTCTTCACCATCTAATATATTAACAAAAAATATGTTTGAGTTTGGTTCTTTATTAAGATATTTTAACTGAGCTAAGATAAAATGGTAAACCTCCCTCAATGTTCTTGTTTGAGCGCCTCCAGTGCCACATACCATTTTTGGTAAGCTCCGCCCACTTTTTGGTAAACCACGCCCATTTTTACTAAGCCCCGCTCACTTTTTGTTAAGCCACGCCCACTTTTTACTAAGCCCCGCCCACTTTTGCTAAGCTCCTCCCACTTTTGCTAAGTCCCACCCACTTTATAAACTCTTCAGCATTGTATCATTTCCAGGTAATACATTACATCATTTTCAGGGAATTTCCATCACATCATTTCCAGTTAAGACACGCCCAGGGAATTTCCACAGGAAGACACACCCAGTCCTTATAAAAGGCACCGACCACACAGGCTTTTTCAAACACGCTTTCTGCTTCACTTGAGAATGGACTACTATGCCGAAATGGAATGGGATAACTTTGCTATTCCATGGAGTCCTACTACCTGTGTAGAACTCAACCTTCAGATTGATGAACTGGACTCGAACCTCTTATCAATGGAGGTAAGTTTGTTTATTTATTTATTTATTTATTTAATTTTTTTTTTTTTTTTTTTTTTTTTTTTTTTAAGATGAGACTCGTGTAAGAGTTAACAAAGTTTATTTTAATATTCATAGAGCTTGATTTATACAAATAAAAAATATTGTATTAAATTAATACATTGTTATTTTCTTTCACAGGAAATTGTATCTGAGATACGAAATGAAAATTCTGCTTTTAACACAACTTGGGATGAAGTTATTTTTTTGTTTGAAGACATTTTGAACAACCAAGACCCCCAGAACGAGTTCTACCTTGATGACCCAGCCAAAGAGTTATACCTTGGAGATCCACAAAATCCTGAAAAAGAGTTTTACCATGATGATACTTGTTGTGAGTTATCAAAACAAAACCCACTGAACAAGTTCTACCTTGATGAGCCAGAATACAAGTCATACATTGGAGACCCACAAATTTCTGAAAATTGGGAAAGGAGAGTTCTCCCTGATGGTCCGCAGTTATACTATGTGAGACACATCATAGAAACCCTAAAAAATTGGGCAAGGAGAGTTCTCCCTGATGGTCCGCAGTTATACTATGTGAGACACATCATAGAAACCCTAAAAAATTGGGCAAGGAGAGTTCTCCCTGATGGTCCGCAGTTATACTATGTGAGACACATCATAGAAACCCTAAAAAATTGGGCAAGGAGAGTTCTCCCTGATGGTCCGCAGTTATACTATGTGAGACACATCATAGAAACCCTAAAAAATTGTGAAATGGGAATTCTCCCTGATGGTCCGCAGTTATACTATGTGAGACACATCATAGAAACCCTAAAAAATTGGGAAAGGGAAGTTTTCCCTGATGGTCCGCAGTTATACTATGTGAGACTTATCACGGAAACCCCCAATATTTCTGAAAATTGTGGTTTTACCTTGGGGACTTGGAAAGATGGTTATATTTTTGGAGACTCGGAATGGGGGTTTTGTTTTGATGACTCGGAATGTGATACCTATCTTGGAGGCTCAACAGGAATGTGGTTATACCTTGGGAACTTGGAAAGTTGGTTTTATTTTGGAGACTCTACCTGTGGGGTTCCTCTTGGAGACTCTTTGGATTCTAAAGCAATGAACAATGTTCTTTATTTAATGACGCTTGATTTAAGCAATATCAAGAAAGTTCGAGGAAGAAAATGCTGGAAAATTCTTTCTTCCCATTTCTACTTCTTCAAACTTAAAAGCCTTGAAAGACAGAATTGGAGGAAGAGGAAAAAAAAAAAAAGAAATACGTATTTAAAAAAGAAGAAAAGAAAGATTATGTTAGGGTTTGGGTGGGATTTTGAATGTGAGGGTTAGGGATGGGGTTGGGTTAGGGTTGGGATTTTGAATGTGAGGGTTAGGGTTGGGGTTGGGTTAGGGATGGGGTTGGGTTAGGGATGGGGTTGGGTTAGGGATGGGTTGGGTTAGGGTTGGGATTTTGAATGTGAGGGTTAGGGTTGGGGTTGGGTTAGGGATGGGATTGGGTTAGGGTTGGGATTTTGAATGTGAGGGTTAGGGATGGGTTGGGTTAGGGATGGGGTTGGGTTAGGGATGGGGTTGGGTTAGGGTTGGGGTTGGGTTAGGGATGGGGTTGGGTTAGGGATGGGGTTGGGTTAGGGATGGGGTTGGGTTAGGGATGGGGTTGGGTTAGGGATGGGGTTGGGTTAGGGATGGGTTGGGTTAGGGATGGGTTTGGGTTAGGGATGGGGTTGGGTTAGGGCTTGGGTTGGGTTAGGGTTTGTATATTATTATGACTCACTCGCACATACACACACACACAAAAGTTAAGCCCCAACTAAAAAGTTGTGGGATTCTGTGTTTGGGGTTCACAGATTTAAAAACGTATCCCCATTATACACACACAAAAGTTAAGCCCCAACTAAAAAGTTGTGGGATTCTGTGTTTGGGGTTCACAGATTTAAAAACGTATCCCCATTATACACACACAAAAGTTAAGCCCCAACTAAAAAGTTGTGGGATTCTGTGTTTGGGGTTCACAGATTTAAAAACGTATCCCCATTATACACACACAAAAGTTAAGCCCCAACTAAAAAGTTGTGGGATTCTGTGTTTGGGGTTCACAGATTTAAAAACGTATCCCCATTATACACACACAAAAGTTAAGCCCCAACTAAAAAGTTGTGGGATTCTGTGTTTGGGGTTCACAGATTTAAAAACGTATCCCCATTATACACACACAAACGTTAAGCCCCAACTAAAAAGTTGTGGGATTCTGTGTTTGGGGTTCACAGATTTAAAAACGTATCCCCATTATACACACACAAAAGTTAAGCCCCAACTAAAAAGTTGTGGGATTCTGTGTTTGGGGTTCACAGATTTAAAAACGTATCCCCATTACATTTTATTTATTTATTTATTATTTTCAAGGGTATTAGCTGCTTACTTGTGTTTTTTGTAATTCTTGTGAGTAAAATGAACCCAAGATTTCTTCTCCATTTAAATCATATAATTTGTAGGTCCAAGGGACTGTATCCATTACATCAATGATTTTAAATAATTCACGAGTCCATTTTTGTGTATAACCTTTCTCAAAATGACTTTTCCATTTGTATATTCTTACAATATCACCAACTTTAAACTTGGGCTTTCTCAAATTAATCTCCTTTTCATATTCTAATTTTGTAAATGTTTCTGATGGTTTTGATTGTGTTGATGAATGAACTGTATTATTGTAATTATCTACAATATCCTGAATTAAATACACCCATTTTTGAGAACCGAGTTGTGTGAATTTTTTATATAATTTCTCTTTTAAAGTACGATTAAAACGCTCAATAACAACTGCCTTTCCTTCATTAAAGGTGCTGTATAATTTAATACCCTTCCCCTTAAGAAATTTCATGAATATTTTGTTATAGAACTCTGTTCCCTCATCAGTCCATAACTTCTTTGGTTTCCTTTTATCCCGATCAAATATTAGCTTAAAGGCTAACATTAAAGTATCACCCCTTTTATTTTTTAAAGGGACAACCCAGGCAAATCTACTCCTCAAATCAATAACGGTTAAAGCATACCTGTATCCCCTGTCATTATTCAATTCAATTAAATCAGCGGACCATATGTGGTCAGTGTATTTAGAATAAACCTTCCTTCTTTTAAACTTTGTGATTATAGGTTTGTGTAATTCTTCAGCCAAAAGCTCCTCAGTCTTGATGACATCATTAGAGCCTAATAGTTTTTTGAGGAATAACCAAGACCAAGTTTCAATTTAGCATTTATCAAATTTCTCACAATAAACCTATCAACTTTCTCTCTCAACGTTGGATTTTGTATCAAAGACAAATTATACAACATTTCGCTGTCGGCTTTATGTTTTTCAGTCAACGTAGTGGTTTTCCCATAAGCAATATCATGCTTCATACACACTTCGTCAACCCTATTTGTAGGTTTAGACCAAGGTTTAGGATTGTCAGCCTCATTAATCTTTTATCCAAGTTTGTTCCTGGACCACAGAAAGAATACCCTGGAAGGTGTAATTCCCCTGGAATTGTTGTAAATTTACTTCCTGACAGAAACTTTTGTATGTCTCCTCCTCTTTTAGGAGAGATGAATTGGCACTTTTTAGAGCCACATACTTGACATATTCCTTTTTGATAAACTCTATTATTTTTAGCTTTAACATAAGAGATATTTTTAGATTTAGTTTTCTTTTTACATTTGAGACAATAACTCATATTTATTTATCAGAAAAATTCCGACAGAGTATCAAAACCTTTTTGGTTTTCAACATATACATTTCAATCTTTATTTTTAAAACATAAAGAATCCTAAGGAATGCCTTCACTCTCTCCTCCATTTATTTACAAATAAAAACTAACTAAAGTCAATGACACCAACATCATCAATCACATAAGCTTTTCCTTCTTCTTCTTCTTCTTCTTCACCACTTTCTCGTTTAAATCTCCTCCCTGAAATTGAAGACATTGACGTTCTTATTTTTGAAACCATTATCTTCATAAGAGTTGTTAATTCTTTAATTTCCTCTTCGGTGCGTTGAGATTGATTTATTTGCTTTAATACACTCAATCTTTTATGAATCTCAATGATTTCCATCTTTTTATATTTTTCCTCCCTCTCTCTTTGCTCCCTCTCCTCCTCCTCCATTTTCTCCCTCTCCTCCTTCTCCTTTTTCTCCCTTTTCTCCCTTTCCTCCTTCTCCCTTTTCTCCCTTTCCTCCTTCTCCTTTTTCTCCCTCTCCTCCTTCTCCTCCTTTTTCTCCCTCTCCTCCTTCTCCTCCCTCTCCCTTTCCTCCTTCTCCTTTTTCTCTCTTTCCTCCTTCTCTTCTTCAACTCCTTCCTCATCCCTTGCTACCCTTGAGTTTGAACCCCAAAGAATATTATACATATACTCATCTGGATTTTGAGATATTCTTGTATCTATAATTATTTTTCTCATAATAGGATACCAATAAGATTTGTTGACGATTTCTAAAAGAGTTTTATATTTCATAACTTTGAGAAGTTCATTTTTATTTAATATTTTAAACAAGTCTCTATTTGTGGGTTTAACAATATCAGTATAAGGCCAGTTTTTTATGACAAAATTCCCATGTATATGCTCCAAATCATAAGGTATGTAATACCGAGCACCCTTTTCTTGTAGGTATCCTTGAATACAAAAATTATAATTCTCTTGTAGTCTTCTTCCTGCCATTTATGTATCAGAAATATATGTGAGATTAATATTATGACAGGTAATACCACCCCATCTTCCCACTACCAAATCGGTTTGTATTCCTCGGCTTTCTATCCTTATCTCATTACCTTCCTTCTTTGTCATGCGAACCATCGCTATACTATCATATATTTTTATTTTCTTAAAATCACGTATTTGTTGTTTACTAATTGTACTTCCACATAAATCCTTATCCTCACCAAGTGGATAATATTCTTCTTTACGAGACTGATTTAAATCATGTAGGTCTTCTATGTTTATTGAAAAAGACCAATTGTACCCTAAATCAGGCATATCATACCCCCATTTATTAATTCGCATATTAACTAAATGTCCTTCTTTATAAAATTTAATTGTAAGCAGGTAGTTAAATTCAATGAGGAAAGGTGTATGGTCAGTATAACCAGGTGTTGTGGTTGTAAATTTTACTTGTTTCACAAAACGTGCTGTTTTCTTTAAAGATATATATTGTGATAAATCACTGAATCTAATCAAGTCATTCGCATCTGTAGGGTTTGGATAATTGATTAATTTATAAGTATTCTTCATATTAATATTTTTACTTACACTATATTTTTGTCGTTCAGCCTGTGCCTTTGTATAATAATTTGATAAATCAATATCCTGAGAGGATTTTCCAAAGATAGAACCATCTTTTCCAACATAAGTCATTTATATTAGATTAAAAATGATATCATAAAAATTTTCATTATTGTTGAGTTGAAATAATACATATAAACATAATTGGCCACAACATTTAGAATTAATTTCTTGAACTTGAAATGTTTGATAAACACCATTCTGTAAGAATTGTATTACTTCAACAGGTGGTGGCATACCATAACTATCAAAATAATATTTATCCTGACTATTATGAATACAAACCCAATGAGAACCATTCTGTGTGTCTAAATTCATAATAATATTCTTTGTATTCTTATTTATATGTATTAATTCATCTCTCATACAGATTACCACATTATCAATTTTTAGTGTTTTACAATACTTGGCTAGTTCTATATTTGACGTTGTATTCTTTCCAAATTGTTTAAACCATTTATCCATTTATTTATGAGAAAGATACAATCCATTACCCCGTTTAGTTAGTTTAACACCCGCTTGAGCGATAGAGGAAAGCATATCACCAACCAACAATCTAGCTTTATCAGGTAGACTTTCAAGTTTTTGAGCAAAATCTACAATTACACCACTTCCACTAATTTGTTTCTCCAACTCCTTGTTATGTCTTTCCAATTCTTTTTGAGCTTTTAGTTGTGCCTTCCTTTCGTTAGCAGTTTTTACCGCTGCTGAAATACCACCAGTCAATGCTCCCGCCGCACTTAAACCAGCAAATAAAGGAATTAGAAACGGGAGAAATCCTCCTCTTGACTCGTCTATTGAATATTTCTTTAACATAGGTTTCGTCATTTTAATTTTAAGTGATCCAACATCATTTAGTGTTTTTACTTGTGTGTGTGTGAGTAAAACATCAATTCTTACAGCTCCTTTTCTTTGAATTGTATTAACATTAATAATACAAGGCTTTTGATTTTGAATACAAGATGTTAATTTATTAAGATTGATTTGATTAACATATACCCCTACCATTTATTTATGAGAAAAAACCTATGTGATATTAATCATAACACCATTATCTGTATTAATCTGTAATTCTGTTTCCTCCAAAAGCAAACAATAAGCATCAACTTCTTCATTCTCCCCTCTTTCAATGTATAGAGAAGTATCCACTCGATTAGACTTTATAGTTTCCTTTTGAGAACTCAGGTCAATTGCGTAGATTGTATATAAACCTTTAAATGCAACCATATCCAAAATAGGATCATTATTACCATTACTTTCACACACTTTTTGGTAGGACTTGTAGGCTTCCGCATAATCATTTTTTTCCCAATCAATTTCCAATCTATCTCGCGGATAAAATGTGCCATCAAGAGAAACCCGAAGTTGTTTCACCTTAGCATTATCACTCAGCGCATTATTCTTATTAGTACCCTCCTCTCCATCTGGTTTTTTAAAAATGAGCCATAGGTATCGTGGCTTTCCTTCAAGAACACCCAAATTCCAAGTGTAGGTAGTGTGTTCCAGTTTAACGTGTTGACATCTTCTTTTAAGGTATGATACATTTAGCGGTTTCTTTGAGTTAAGTCTTCTATTTAACATCTCCTCCGTTTTAAGATTAGGAGTATATTCATTGATATACCAACACAAATCATTAATAACAAATTTATTATTGTCGCCAAAAGCATTTTCAGCCCCAAAAAGCAATCTATTTACATTATCATTCCTTTGTAGTTGAAATCTAATTTTAAGACCATACAAAACTTTATCATAATCACAAAATCCAAATATACCTTTAAGAGGTACTGCTACGGTAAAACTATTCTCAGCTTTTGCGTCATCATTATACATTGACTTCCTTTGACTATAACCAGGGTCTGTGTTTGTTCCCGTTGACATATCAGGAATAAAGCCTTCAACAGCTCCCTTACCCATTCTATCACCAAACGAATATAGTGTAAATTTCATCATTTCAGATGTAGCAGAGACATAATCAACCGCTTCAACCTCTTGTGTTCCAATATACAGGCGAACACTGTCAAACATTTTCCAGAAGAAATCATTTACGAGTGTAGCATTAGTATTATTCGCAGCCTTAGTGAATTTAAATTTACACAGCAAGAAACTATCAGCTATATTCAAGTAAGTTTGTTGATTATTTATTTCAAAACTTTTTGTTCCGTTTGAATTCCAGTCGGTTCCTGTAATAGCATTTACCTTAAAATAGTCTTCCTTTTTAGTAGAGTTTGAAATGATAATCGTATCATCCAAATCATAGATACTATCAATCGCTTCCATACTTGTATTTATATAGTATTAAAATTGTTGAAACCCTGACCCAAGTATTTTAATGATTTTTTGTCGTTCTTGTGAAGATAGTTGAGTTTTACCTTTTTTAATTTCTTTGATTGCTTGTAATTTATGGGACTCCTTTTGAGCATCTTTTATACTCTTTACAACACCTGCTACATTTCCCATGAGAGAAGCAGTTGAACCAATTAGGTCTTTATGTTTAAGAATGGTTGAACCAATACCCATTAGAGTATCAATTATCCCATCTCCTTTATTTCGAAATTGATGACCCACACCCCGTTGTCTCTTAGGTTTATAGTATCCTTTACCCACATACCTTGTATAGTCTGGTGAAAGGAACATGCCCTCCCCTGTAATTATTTTATATTTTCCCAACTCGTGTTTTCTTACAATAACCATTATTTATTTATTGAAAAACTTCACGTAGGTGAATTCTGATGGATATAATTTCATCATTAAAGGATATCATACGATTATCTTGGTCGGTTATCCTAAAATTTACTCTGTATATGGTTTTTCCTGACACAGGTAAATAGACAAGATTTTTTGGTTCCATATTAAATTTATAACCAATCGGGGTTGAGTATGCACTGAATGAAAATATTGTATTTGTTCTTATTCCATCGTTATAAGCACCATCAATCAAATCACAATGAATTAATACTGAATTTATACCGGAGGATATTTGGATAACATTATCACTGTAAAACGTCCCGTTATTTTCAATCTTTTTTGAAGAGAAACCCAATAGCTCTCTGAACGAATTTTCAATCGTGAAATCAACTTTATAATTATTTTTCAGTTTAATAGTTGATTTTGAAGTGTGTGTTTGAATATCTATTACAATATTTTTTGGTTCATCACCTTTTTCTTTCATAAGGCGAGAGACTTCTGAAGATATTTGAGAAATCTCGTAAGCTCCAGGTGAAACAGTTATAGTTTTGTAGGCAGTGCCTGGATTATAACTAAACTTGTTGTTTTTCTCTGTGATATTAAAAAGGGTATTGTAAGTTTCCATTGACAACAAAGATGCCTCATATGAGGTAAGGGGGTCAAGTTGTAGTGGGTAAGGGAATGAAGCTGTGTAATCGCTCGTTGTGAAATTAAAACTAAGAATTGTGCTTCTCATCTTATTTAATATCTAATAAAATATCTTTGTATTGACATTTATTAATTATTTTCATGTTCATCAACTGATCTAAAATGGCTGAGGATTCATTAAAACAATTGTTGTTTCCAGCCTTCTTACTACCTAATAACAATAATAGCCTATTAACTAATTGTGATGGGTCATTTGGAAGAAAACTAACACCCGAACCAAGCTTACTTAAAGCATCAATAATATGTTTCTCCTTCTCATTCTTCTTACTTTTACCAGCAACAGAAACTCCATAATCAAGTGTATTTAACAACTCAATATATACCCTATCTTCCTCTCTTTCCATATCAAGTGGTTCCTCAAAATATTTTGAACCGCTGAATCCGGGGTTTGTTAGAAGAAACATTAATCTTGGAGTTAATTTAACATTTGGTTGAGTAGAACTCAAGAACATCAATTCATCATTAAATATCAATACCTTTTCTTCCACAAGATGAAACACTGCTGGTTCTTCTGTTGGAATGAGACCTGCTCTGGTTTTTGAACCCGCAGAATATTCATTGTTTTGAAGAGCTTCCACAACATAATTAGGGGGTTGATTTACCTGCTCAAGTTTCCGAAATAATCCCTCGTCATCATATTCTAATTCACCAAGTTCTTGTTTTGTTATCTGACTAAAATCTTTGAGCATTTGAAGTTTTTTCGGAGTAAATTCTACCGTGGGAACTGTAGGGTGTTGAGTTTTCAAAAGTGGTTTAAAGAATTTCTCTTGTTTTCTTTCAAAGGCTTCTTCACCAGTTAGTTTCTGTCTCCGTTTCTTCTTTATCTCTTCCTGTTGTTTAACAACTTTTGAAACTAATTGTTGATGTTCCTTAAACTTTCTTTCTCTTTCTTCAGTATTCATTTTCTGTATTTATTTATTGAAAAATATCATTTAGTATCTCATCTTGTTTCACAACAATATATTTATATTTTCCAATCGTGTGTTTCATATAATTTTCAAATTCTTTTTTACTACATAACGTAGAGCAATTATCTCTCCAAAAATTATTTACATCTATTGAATTTAACTTAAATAAAATAAAAGTATTGGCATTGTTTCTTATTGAGCGTCGAGGGAGTTGAAAATATGATTGACTAAGATATATACAATTACAAGAAGAATGTCTCCCTCTTGTATAGTAGCTATCCATTACTGTTTGGTTTCTCTCATTAACACAATCATCAAAGATGACAAGGTTCTTTTTTGATTTATCTAAATCTTGAGGTGAAGGTATATCATCCGTATTATCACTGAGAATACAAGTTATGGGTTTCGATTTTGATTTCTGTGTATCACAAAATAATTGTATTATATCATCAATATTATAATCATTTAGTTTGTTTTGAAGTTTAAATAAACCGATAATGTCTTCCTTTTTAAGACCCGCATTAAAACCCTGTGAGAGTAGTTGATACTCGGGTTGAAAACTTGACTTTGTAAAAATTATTAAATTATCATAATCTAAAAAATTAGAACCAAGGAGCATCTTTAAAAGTAAACAGGTTTTTCCACATCCGCTTGAACCAACTATTAGACATCTCAATGAATTTGGAATGTTTTTATGGTTATTAAATTTTATCTTATTTTCCCAAACGGGTAAAAAATCATTCATTTATATATTTGGAAAACAAGTTATCCAACTTTTTTTGAGCTATTTGAGAAACTCTATATTTTATCCTGAGTTCGGGTTTAATTTCAAAATAATCCATTATTTTATTTATATAGTATCTTGTATTAACATTTCCATTAAAATTATTTTGAATAATAAATATCATTAAACCCTTATACATTTCCTCAATACAATTAGTCTCTTCCCTTGAAAGAAATGGTGTATTATCATCACAATACTTAACATTCATCTCTCTTATTAATCTTGTAAAGTAATTCATTTTTGGTTCTAATTTAAAAGAGTTATATATTTTTTTATATTTCTTATTATCATTAATTAAAATTAAATCACAGAAAATACATTGTTTATATGAATCCTCATCATTAAGCCCCACTCTATCACAAGCCGGACAATTCTCTAATTTATCATATGGAGAGTCTGGAAATTCTAAATATCCTTCAGAACTTATCATATTTATGTGGTAAATTTTTACTTAAACTAAACGCAAGTTTATTCATTAATAAATACAATGTTTCAAAGCACAAAAGACAAATTTCAATCAATCTCTACTTCGGTGGAAGATATAGAAAAATATGTCAAAGATGTTAAATTGAACAAAGATAAATATGGAAATTTTTGGGTAAAACCAGTTATGGAAAATAACATGAGCCCCTCTATTTCATTTAAAGGAAGAGCTCTAACTATACCTGGAAAGACATCCATTAAAGTAAATCTAACAAAAGTTTCTCCTCTACTCCTGGCAATTTATTCAAAGCTTGAAAAAGTGATTGACCACGATACTTTGAAAAAGAATGATAAGACCATTAATAATTCTAGAGGAGACATTTGTATTTTCTTTAATAATCCAAAGGGTGTAGATCTAAGTAAAATGAATGATGTTAATATTTCTGGTGAAATGTCATTTCGTTCTATGATAGTTAGAGATTATTTAAAGATAACTTTTGATATAAAAATTGTAGAGATTGAATCTGTTAATGAAAGAAAGTATATAGATATTGATGGGAATATTTTTCTTGCTAATTAAATATGAGTCAATACAGCAGTGAAGATTTTACTATTTCATTGAACTCAGACGATAGTGATGATAGTATTTCATTGAACTTGGACGATGGTGATGATAGTATTTCATTGAACACAGATGATAGTTATGATACTAATAGTTTGTGCTCAAATGATAGTTATGAGAGTAGCTTTATTGATGACTCTGAGTATGATTCTGAGTATTCATGTGATAGTTATGACTTAGATGATTCTGAGTGAAAAAGTGTTTTAGTTTAAGCACAGCGATATATATAAAACGGAGCTGTAAAGCTCAAAAGTGTTTTATTTTAAGCACAGTGATATATATAAAACACCACGTTTTCTCACGCTATAAATATGGTTTATTGTGATACTTGCGAGAAGGAAGTAAAATATTATAAACAACATATTCTCACCGCAAAACATACATACAACATTTTAAACAAACTTTCCCCTCTTCCACCTGAAACAAAACACTGTTCTACATGTAATAAAAATATCCTCAAGAAAGGCTTCAAAATACATCTTAAAACAAATCTACATTTATCAAATTTTATCACAACTAAAAACTCTGATGGAGCATTCAAAGGACATATTAAAATAAGAGTCTTTAACTTCAAACCTCCTGAACCAGAGTCTATAGTTGATGCTGTAGAAATAGTTAAACCTGCTGTTCAAACGTTGATTGAAAAAACACTAAAGGAAATGAAACCACTTAAATTTTATATGGGAGTAAAATTAGAAATGACAAAGGATGAAGGAGTTATAGATGCACCATACATGAGAACTGAGCCACACTTTATATCTTCATATCAAGATTTTAAAACATCAGGAGTCTATGATGAACTTATTAAACAAGAGCAAGATGTGGATAATTCAATCGTAGGAAGTGGATTCAATATAGGAAAAATTATTTACATAGACATTCATATTCTTAAATCAGATCCTCTAAAAGCTTCTTCTTACATTGATTTACCCAGTGTTATCAAAAATAGAAAAGCAGTTATCAATATCAAAAATAAAGACAATAAATGTTTTCTCTGGTCTATTTTAGCACACTTACATCCTCCACATTTTCATGATGAAAGAGTATCTCATTATAAAAAATATGAGAATACATTAAATACGAAAGATCTAAAGTTTCCGATGACTTTAAATGATATTCCTAAATTTGAAAAGATGAATAATTTATCAGTTAATGTTTATGGTCTAACAGAAACAAACAACATTCAGGTTTTAAAGCTTTCTGACAATTGTAAACAAACTCATATTAATCTTCTATATTTTAATTCAGACGAAAATTCACATTATACATACATCAAAGATATTGCTAAATTAATAAAACCACAAGTCTGTAAGAGAACAAATAAAATATATATTTGTTTGCGTTGTCTTAACTTCTTCAATTCACAAGAAAGATTAGATAAACATTCAAATTATTGTGGCGAACATAAATCAACGGTAATCAATATGCCTAAAGAAGGCTCAAAGATCACATTCAAAGATGAAAATAAAAAGATCAAACATCCATTTGTTATATATGCTGATTTTGAAAGTATTTTAGAAAAAATTGATACTGCTTCTCAAGATCCAAAAGAATCATACACAAATAAATATCAAAAACATACTCCTTGTGGTTTTTGTTATTATATCAAATCATCCGTTGGTGATAAATATAACAAGTTAGAGATGTATAGAGGCTCAAATACCCCAGAGGAGTTTGTGAAACGACTAGAAAAAGACTGTGTTCGATTAACCAAGATAATGAGAGAAACCAATAAACCAATGTCCTTAACAAGTAAAGAAAAAAGGGAATTTATAAAAAACAATGTCTGTCATATTTGTGAGGAGAAAATTGGTAAAGGTCTAAAGGTTAGAGACCATTGTCATCTCACTGGTAAATATAGAGGTCCGGCTCATCAAAGTTGTAATATTAATTATCAACTCCCCTCTTTCATTCCTGTCTTTCTTCATAACAACGCTCATTATGATACACATCTATTTATCAAGGAACTCTCAAAGACTTCTGGAAGTATCTCAGCAATTCCAAACACGGATCAGAAATACATTTCATTCACAAAAACAATTCACACATCTCCTATTACTCATATCAGATTTCTTGATACATTTAAATTCATGGCAAGTCCATTGGTTAACTTGGTTCAAAATCTAAAAGAGTTTCCATGTCTTTCAGAGTATTTTTTAGATAAAGATTTTCTAACACAAAAGGGAATTTACCCCTATGACTATATGGACTCATTTGAGAGATTCAATGAAACACAACTTCCTTCAAAAGAAAATTTCTATAACAAATTAAATAATAGTCATATATCTGATAAAGATTATGTACACGCACAAAATGTTTGGGAAAAATATAACATCAAGAATCTTGGCGAGTATCACGATTTGTATCTCAAAACTGATGTGCTTTTATTGGCCGATGTATTTGAAGCCTTTAGATCTGTTTGTCGCACTGGATATGGATTGGATCCTGCTCACTACTACACAGCACCTGGATTGGCCTGGAGTGCGATGTTGAAAATGACAAAACAAGATTTGGATTTGATAACCGATGTTGATATGCTTTTGATGATTGAAAAGGCAAAAAGAGGTGGAATTTCACAAGTCTGCTCGAGTAGATACGCAAAAGCAAATAACAAATATCTTCCAAATTATGATCCAACGAAAGAGAGTTCTTACTTGATGTACTATGACGCGAACAACCTGTATGGCTGGGCAATGTCTCAGGCTCTTCCTTATGGAAAACTTAGATGGGTAAAGGAAAAAGACTACAAAAACGTTTTACAAGATGTATGTATCTCTACACAAAAAGAATTGGATGAAGAAAAAGTTGGTTATTATTTTGAAATTGATTTAAAATATCCAGAGGAACTCCATAACCTACACAAAGATCTCCCATTTGCTTGTGAGAAAGCAAGTCCAAAGAAAGAATGGTTGAGTGATTATCAACGATCGTTTGATATAGGTGAATCAACAGAAAAATTACTTACTACATTATATAACAAGAAAAATTATGTTCTACACCAAAGAAATTTGCGACAATATTTATCAAAAGGTCTAAGAGTAGAGAAGATCCATAGGGTTCTAAAGTTCAATCAAAGTCATTGGTTAAAGGGGTACATTGATTTTAATACACAAAGAAGAACAGAGTCAAAAACAGATTTTGAGAAAGACTTTTATAAATTGATGAATAATGCGGTCTTTGGTAAGACTATGGAGAATGTGAGGAAAAGACAAAATATCAGACTATCAACATCTTGGGAACAAGCATCAAAATTAATTAATAGACCGAGTTTTACTCGAGCTGAGGTCTTTACTGAGAACTTTTGTGCGATCCATTTGATTAAAGAGAGTATTGAAATGAACAAACCTATTTATATTGGAACAACAATTCTTGATTTATCAAAGTCATTAATGTATGATTACTTTTATAATAACTTGAGGAAGAAATATCAAAATGATGTTAATCTACTTTATATGGATACAGATAGTTTTATTTTGAAAATTAATACCAACGATGTTTATTCAGACATGAAAAGAGACATTAATATCTATGACACGAGTAATTACAGTCCAGAGAGTGAGTTGTTCTCTTCTAAAAATAAAAAGGTGATTGGAAAGTTCAAGGATGAATTAGGAGGAAATGTTATGAGTGAATTTGTGGGATTGAGGTCAAAGGCTTATGCTTATAAATACATTGTGAATAACGTTGAAAAGACTGATAAGAAGTTAAAAGGTGTAAAGAAAAATGTTATTAAAGAAACAATAAACTTTAAGGATTATTATAACTGTTTAACAACAAAGAAAGAAGAGTTTAGAAAGATTAATGGAATAAGAAGTTATAAACATCAATTATATTCAGAAGAGATAAATAAGAAAGCATTGGGGGCTTTTGATGATAAGAGGTTTATTTTAGAAAATGGAATTGATAGTCTCCCTTATGGTTATATAAGTATATAAGTGATAAGATATATATATAAGTGATAAGATATATATATAAGTGATAAGATATACATAAGTGATAAGATATATATAAGTGATAAGATATATATAAGTGATAAGTTAAAAAGGGGGGGGGTTGGGGATTTTAACGGGCTACCGCCGCCTTTTTTACTATTATATAAATGATAGAACCAAGTATCAACCAGACTAAAGAGTGGAGGTGTAATCAACCTTGGTATATAAATGGAAAACATAATGAATGTGAAAAATATCAAATAGGTATAATTGAAAAGGCAACTGGTAAAAAAGTTCACAAAACAAATAAGAGAATTAATTTAAATACCGGTGAATTGGGTAAAAAAGATGGAAATATTTTTGAGTGGACGGAAAACTTTGATGGTTGTCAGGAAAATATATACTTTAATTTAAAAATGGTATGTGGCACTGGAGGCGCTCAAGCAAGAACATTGAGGGAGGTTTACCATTTTATCTTAGCTCAGTTAAAATATCTTAATAAAGAACCAAACTCAAACATATTTTTTGTTAATATATTAGATGGTGAAGAGAGTTGTAGGAGAATTAAATTATTTCCCACGCATAAACAAATATTTGTAGGGTCGTTGTTTGAGTGGGTTATATTCACCAGATGATATTAAGAGTAAAAGGTTAAAAGGTCCATGAGGTCAGAAGGATCACAGGTGTTTAAGTGGTCTAATGAATAAGGATAACATGTCAAAAGGTTAGAAGGTTCGTAAAGAACAGGGTGAGAGAAATATAGGTGTTTAGGGGCAATGAGGGAGGGAAAGAATTAATATGGAAGTGAATGGGTCAATGTTTGAGTGGGTCAAAGATTAATCTGCCAGATGATATGTAGAAGAAGGATGATAGGTCTATAAGAGAAAACAAATATTTGTAGTGTTTGAGTGGTCTAATGAACAACATTAAGGATAGGTACTACAGACAAAAGGTTCATAAAGATGAGGGTGGGAGAAATAGAGGTGTTTATGATTTTTGAAAAAGACAAGGGGGTAAATGACATTAGATAGGGATTTCACATGTTAAACGGAGGTGTCCCAGAAGCAACATTATTACACTACTGAAAGCTGAGTGAACCAACCGCAGCTTTGAGACCACCGTAGTCCGGCCCCCCTGTGACACGCAGCTTCGACCCGCTGCGAAGCGGGAACCAGATTGCTGTGGGACCGGTGGCCGTCGAGGTCGAGCCCGACGTCCCGTGTGGGAGCAAGCTCCAACTGAACCTTCCTCCCCTTCCAGCCATTCGTTCCTGCCTTCATTCCCCATTTGTGGAAGTCTGATTGTCATCCGTCTTCTGTGTTGTCCTGGGGTATAAGTTAAGCCTGTTTAGATAAGTTAGTATTGCACTGTGTCTTCTGATCCTTCCATCCTTCTGTCTTTATTTTCGTATCTTTCCTTCTCCTTGGTTCCTCTGATTGTGTAAATATTAGTAATAAATTATATTTGTTCTTCCTACCTTGCCTTCTTTCCTTTACATCCGTTTCGTTTTAGTGATTTCCCCATTGGATACCTGTGGCACGATTTGGCCAACGTTTCAGAATCGGGTCTAGTTACTTGCTAATGGTTCGTGCCGCGGCTGCTAATCCGCTCGGCAATTAACATCTTGTCCGCGGTCGCGAACGAGGTTGCTCACCTGCCTCTCCGGAGGGAGCTGCGCAACTTCAGGACTCACGTCGGTCAGTCGCACACAAGGGGATTAATCCCCCCTTCTTAAGGGGAAAAAAAGGCCGCCGTTGAGAACCGTAACAATTGTATGAGAACCATCAATATTGTATGAGAACCATCAATACAGTATACCACATAACAAAGCTAGCGGCTTCAGTCACTGGAAGAGGCCCATAATTCCCTCACATGTGTGGTGTGCCTCATCAGAATGCTCCACTGCATCACGTATAGCCTTTTAAGACATCCTCACACACCAGTGATACCGAATCACGATTTGAGGGTTAATTTGAGGTCGATTTGAATACTGATCTATGAGTTTGAACTTGAATGAACACACGAGTTACGAGTGTGACTTTCTGTTTACAAACGTAGGATAATTCGCTTGTTCACCTGACATTCCCGCAGCTGCTAACCCAGCACCAAATGGCAGTGCCTGGCTAGATGCAATGGCATTCAAGGCATCCTGGTTCTGCTGCTGACCCTGAGAACTCTGATTCGGGGTGAGTGGTCGTCTATTTCCCCCACCACCACCGCCACCACCACTTCCTCCTCCACCTCTCATCATCTGAAAAGCAGGAATGCACGAAGCACACAAGACATAACATCAGCATACATTATGCTTATAACCAATGCCTTTCACATGCGATACAAACATATGACAATCGTAAGTTCTTTCCCACCGGCATCACTTACCTGCTGGTTATGTCCCTGTGCACCAGGCTGCTGAGCTGCACCTGAAGCTGCTGCTACTGCAGCAGATACTGCCTGTGGTTGTAGCAGGTTCGTGGGATAAACCCCCCATGGCATGCTGTAGTACTGAGGAGGTACAACCGCAGGTCCTGCCAAAGCAAGTACAATATTTAAAAGGAACAGGAGAAAGGAGCAGATCAGTTCAAAACTTTTTTGGTGGTTCCAGGAAAGTGATTAAACCAATGCACGCATAAACCAGGCAGAACAGTTTACATTTTGTATCCCACAGTCGGCCGGATCTTGTCTCAGACCTTACCCAAAATCGAATCGGCTTGTTCTGGTCACCTACCCAACTTATCTTCCTAGTTTTGTCATAATCCGTTCACAACTTTTTGAAATATTGTGCAATACAGTATATCATCTTTGTCCTAATATCTCAAATAGTGAAGAATCACTTTTAAAATTATAGTATCCGGATCCCGATCTTCACCAAAACCTACCGTAAAACTTCGACTATAATGCACCCCTGTGCATAAAGCGCACCCCCAACTTGGACCTTTGTCGCAATGTAAACATATATAGACCTATATATAATACGCACCCCCATTTCAGCACTCAAATGAAAAAAATAGACGTAAAACATGTTATTGTCCCCCGTCGCACAGCGGAGCGAAAGGGGGACTATGGTTTTCCCCTCCGTCCGTGTGGCCGTCCGTCCGTCCGTCCGTGCGGGCGTGCGTGCATGCGTAAGCGAAGGACCGCATTCGAATTTGGTGTGTGGGTGCAACCCACGTCAAAATCTAAGATGGCCGCCGCCATGTATGTCTGATGCCATGTATGTCTGAACCTGGTGAGCGGAATATCTTGAAAAATAAGCGAAGTACCAACTTCTAATCTGGTGTGTGGGTGTATCTAGGCATAAGGAAGAACGCTATAGAAAATTGGGTCGCCACGTCAAAATCCAAGATGGCCGCCTCCATGTATGTCTAAACCTTGTGAGCGAAATATCATATCATAGCATGTTTTCTGCATCTTCCACTTTGTCAACTCACACCACTTCCCCGACGGGGGACCGAGGCGTAACGCTTGTTACATCTGTAAAAAATGGCGAAGTCCATCTCAACCACGACTGTCGGCCAGGATTTCATAATAGTTGAACAGAGCGGCGCTAATGAAAGAATATCACAGCAGGTCAAGGAACTAAATTTACGACAGTCATAAATCGTATCAATGACGATGTTCAGTTGTGTCGTGATTGCACAAAGTTTAAAAAGCAGCGCATATTCAATAAACGGCGGAAGTCGGATAGCAATCCAATGAAGCAACCCGTAGCCTATTGTCGAACGACAATCACATGGCACTCAAGTTGCTGATAATTGGCTATATTTTATTATAAAACCCAAGTGTTCTTTAACAGCTTCATTCAGTTGTTCATAAGATTTACCAGCAACTTCTATTTGCATTAGTTTTCTTCCCGTAATTAACCACGAGTTATCGACGACGATTATACACCGCGGCTCAAAAACTAAACATTGTTCGACACACTGAAGATCACGGCAACAGAGCTGCTGGGCGGGAATTCGACGGAATATCTGAGGTGAACATCAGACTATGGAGACACCAGAAGAAGTGTCTGCAGTCGCTCCCACGAAGAAAAATGACTGAACGGGGTCATGCGGCTGCCCATCCCGAGCTTGAGGCCAAACTGCTCGATTGGGTCACAGATAGTCGGAAACAAGGCGGTGGCGTCAGCATTTCGGAGGTGCATGTAAAAGCCATCATGCTTGCAAAGATGCTGCCAAACATGGTCACCTTCAAGGCGTCCTTGTGAATCAAAGGGGCAAAGTCCGTGTCTATCCGACTACTGGACACAAAAAGTCGTGTTTCACTGTCATGCTGTCCTGCATGGCTGACGGCACTAAACTGCCGCCATACATCATATTCAACTGGAAGACGATGCTGAAAGGCGCTAAATTTCACCGCGTGGCATGCACGTTCGTGTCCATCCTAAGGGCTGGATGGACGAGGAACTGACGCTCGACTGGCTAAAGACGGTTTGGGCCAAGAGACCAGGCGGGCTTGTGAAGAAGCGCTCGCTTCTTGTCCTGGACGCCTTCCACTGCCACCGCATGCAGTTCATCAAGACAAAGCTCGTCACTGATAAGACAGACCTCGCCATCATTCCTGGTGGAATGACAAAAATGCTGCAGCCACTCGACGTCACCGTCAACAAACCAGTGAAAAACGCGCTGCGCCGCATTTGGAACACATGGCTGCTTGAAGGCCAGCACACCTTCACCACAGGTGGGTGCATGCACACACCGACGCTCCAAGACATCACAGAATGGATCGTCAAAGTCTGGAATGAGCTTGATCCTGCCATCATCCAATCCAGAAGGGCTTCATCAAGTGCTCCATTTCAAAAGCAATGGACGGCAGCCAAGACAATGCTCTCTGGACGGATGGCAACACAAACGCACCAGACAGCGACAAATCCGACTGCGATGAAGATGATGTTCACTACCTGGACAATGGCATAGAAGGTGCAAATCTGGAGGAGCTTCTTCATCTCTTCA
The DNA here is from genome assembly GCF_964187855.1 of Myxine glutinosa. Classification (NCBI taxonomy): domain Eukaryota; kingdom Metazoa; phylum Chordata; class Myxini; order Myxiniformes; family Myxinidae; genus Myxine; species Myxine glutinosa. The sequence goes on from NC_136268.1 coordinate 81,221,535, forward strand.
ATGAGACGGACGAGTCGGATACTGAATACTTTACTTCACGATTGTGAACTTACAGATTATATATTCTATATTAAACATTTAGCTATTCGTTGTTGTTGTTCTTTGAGTATTGCCAATTCCGTTTTCGAAGACGTCCTCGACGATCGTTTCAATGTGATAAAAAACTTACAAAAAAATTAGACCTATGTATCGTACAGTATCCTGGTGTTGGCTTAGCGGTTAGGGTGCCGGCTTGGGATCCTAGGATCCTGGGTTCGAATCCCGATCAATCGCTAAAGTAACGCCAGGGGGGTCGACTCAGCCTGTCATCCTTCCGAGGACGGAAAATTGAGTACCAGCTTGCTGGGATGACTGATCACGGTGTGTACCACGATTTAGAATAGGTACACTGTATCCCTGCGCATCGTAGGAGGCGACTAAGGGTTGGCGTCAGGAAGGGCATCCGGCCATAAAAACATTGCCTCAAACAGGGAACCATGATTGCCATGGGGCCCGCAAGGCTAACCCCCGCTCTAGCGGGGAAAATGGCCTTAAAACGATCATTCATTCATTCATTCATTCATATCGTTCGCACCTCTAACTTTAAAAAGATTTTGGGGTAAAAAATGTGTGCGTTATAGTCGAAGTATTATGGTAATAAATTTGTCCTCGTCATGCACCCAACCTGTCCACCAAAATTCGCCAAGAACATTTTAAAATATTGCTACGGTTTTGAGATTGGCACATATTGATCATCAAAGGTTAAAGGGTTGCCCCCCCCCCCCCCCCATAGTTAGTCCACGAGCAACACGTAGGACACCTTGTAGTATTAGTTATGTCATAGTATGTGTAAATATAGGCCATTTCCCCTAGTAATATCTGCATTGTGTAAAGACATGAGTTTAGGTCCCTTCATTTTGCGTCCACCCTCCAAGTTCCACCTCCATGGGCATAATTGATCCCGCGCCCCATTTGGCTGACCCACTCAGTTTGTTACGCTTTGGCTACCCGCAGCATTTGTTACGCTTTGGCTGCCAGCAGCATTTGCTGCCCTTTGCTCACTCACTAGTCGAGTAACACGAGGTAGGCCTAAGAGGGAGGAGCGCGGGGTTCGGGGTGGGGCGGCATCAAGGCAGCGCGTCAGAGGCGATGACGGTAAGGGCCACCAGCCAACCAGGACTCGAACGGCATGGCGTGACAGGGCGTGGTAAGGCGCGTCTGGTGAGTGCTAGAAGTTCGCGGGGCGTGCCTATAAAAGTGACTGCACGAAGGACTTGAGAGAGCACTTGTTACAAGGAGCACGAGGGAGTGGTGAACAGGACTGATGAGAGGACTCGACTGCAGAGCGCACGCGAGAGGACCTTGAAGAACGTGATTCGCAGCGCTTGCTTTGGAGGCATTGCGCTACATCTCAGTATTACGTAGGCGCTGAAGGAAAGGCAGCCAGACGCGCCGGTGGCGAATATCACCTACTCAGCCACCGAGTAAACGCGGTAATAATGCGAGTGATTAACCGCCAACCGCCAGAGCCCAGACCCTACCGTTCGCCCCGCATTAACCCGTGTGCGCCAAACGACACGCGGAGAGCTCCTGCCCCTCTACTTACCATCTGCACGGGACGAGCCGGAGGCCGGAGGGAGCTGCACGAAAGCCATCCCTAGACGTGGTGAACATCATCCTGCAGCTGCAAGCCCCGTGTGAGTGTGTCTGTGTGTGAGACGGGCCCGTTTGTCCTGGGGATTGAGTTAAGACTGTTTTTAAGGCTGTACTGTGTCCTCTTTTCTGGAATCATTGTAAATAGTGTAAATAAATCTTGTTATTCCTTTCTTCCCAATTCGATCGCCTTTGTGATTTCTCCATTGGCTAAGTGTGGTACGAATGAGATCGCTAGAACCGGGGTCACCAACTACACGGCACGGATCGCGTGTACGCACCGCTCGGCACCTAAGCACGCGTGATTAGTGCGGGGCTTATTTCCTTGTTTCTGGGCAGCGCGAGTAATTAGGTAATAGTGATTCTAGTCCTACGACCCTATTTCGCGTTGTCCGGGAAGGACGTCTTAGGTCCCGGGTCCGGTCGGCCAGTCAAAGACAAGGGGACTAATCCCCCCTTGGTAAGGGGAGAAGGCCGGCGACGAGATCCACAACAATATCATGCAAATATCTTTTTTAGCCCGATCTCTCAATGGTGAAGAATCACTTGCAAATTTAAGAAATTCTCATATCCGGATCTTCATCAAAATCTAATCAATTCGTCCACCAAATTCTGACCAAATTCTGTCCACCAAATTTCGTCTGAATCCATCCACAACATTTTGAGATATTCTGCTCACAGACAAAGACAGACAGACACAGAACGGGGTGAAAACAATCTCAGTCCACCTTTGGTCGAGGGGTAAAAAATATACCCTGCCTCCTAATGCCCTTGCAATTAATGTAAAAGTTTGTCAAGGCTTTGACTTTGACAAGGCTTTGTCCTGCATGTATGTTCAAGCTCTTCCATGAGTAATTGATCATGAAAAGAAAAAATATAAAATAAGTTTATTACAAATATTATATCAGAATTTGCCACAACATGGTAAAATATTTTCGTATATCTTTAGAAACACTGGGTTGGAAAGTTTAAAAACAGTACTCTGGGTGTTGAACTCTGGTTCATCCAAAACAAAATACAGTATATACACTGAACAGCATTGACATTGCCTTGCATTAAAGGAGAAGGTCTATATTTATATTAGTCTGTCTACAACTTGGGAAAGCATATTCAATTTCATGTGTATAAGAAAATGAGTATGCTAGTCACATGCTGGGTTCACAAAAAAGATGGAAACCCCACAATGAAGCCATGAATGAGCATTTCGAAATACCAATCCAAAATTTGTCATCTCTGTTTTGGAGGGAAAAAAAAAAAGGCCAAACACACAAGTAAACTATGCCATCAGATCAGCTACACCAACGACAAGGTTCGATTTCTACCTACAGAACATACAGTGCATTCAGAAAGTATTCAGACCCCTTCACTTTTTTCACATTTTGTTATGTTGCAGCCTTATGCTGAAATCGTTTAAATTCATTTTTCCCCTCATTAATCTACACTCAATCCCCATAATGACAAAGAGAAAACAGGATTTTAGAAAGTTTTGCAAATTTATTAAAAAGAAAAAACTGAAATATCACATTGACATAAGTATTCAGACCCTTTGCTATGACACTTGAAATTTAGCTCATGTGCCTCCCATTTCTCTTGATCATCTTTGACATGTTTCTACACCTTGATTGGAGTCCACCTGTGGTAAATTCAATTGATTGGACATGATTTGTAAAGGCACACACCTGTCTATACAAGGTCTCACAGCTGACAATGCATATCAGAGAAACCACCAAGCCATGAGGTCGAAGGAACTGCCTGCAGAGCTCAGAGACAGGATTGCACCTAAAGGACTCTCAGACTGTGAGAAAAAAGATTCTGTGGTCTGATGAAACCAAGATTGAACTGTTTGGCCTCAATTCCAAGCGCCATGTCTGGAGGAAACCAGGCACCGCTCATCACCTGCCCAATATCATCCCAACAGCGAAACATGGTGGTGGCAGCATCCTACTGTAGGGGTGTTTTTCAGCAGCAGGGACTGGGGGACTAGTCAGGGTTGAGGGAACAATGAACGGAGCAAAGTCCAGAGAGATCCTTCATGAAAACCTGAAACAGAGCACTCAGGACCTCAGAATGGGCCGAAGGTTCACCTTCCAACAGGACAATGACCCTTACCACACAGCCAAGACAACGCAGGAGTGGCTTTGGGACAACTCTGTGAAGGTCCTTGAGTGGCCCAGCCAGAGCCCTGACTTGAACCCAATCCAACATCTCTGGAGAGACCTGAAAATGTCTGTCCAGCGACGGTCCCCATCCAACCTGACAAAGCTTGAGAGGATCTGCAGCAAAGAATGGCAGAAAATCCCCAAATCCAGGTGTGCAAAGCTTGTCGCGTCATACCCAAAAAGACTCGAGGCTGTAATCGCTGCCAAACGTGCTTCAACGAAGTACTGAGTTAAGGGTCTGAATACTTATGTCAATGTGAAATTTCATTTTTTTCCTTTTAAATAAATTTGCCAAACTTTCTAAAATCCTATTTTCTCTTTGTCATTATGGGGTATTGAGTGTAGATTGATGAGGGAAAAAAATGAATTTAAACGATTTCAGCATAAGGCAGCAACATAACAAAATGTGAAAAAAAGTGAAGGGGCCTGAACACTTTCTGAATGCACTGTACCTACTACCTGTGGAACACACCTACACACTACCTACTCCTTCACCTGTGAGGGTTGCTGCTGCCATGCCAGAATAAGGATCTGAGCCAGGTGGTACCGCAGCACCTACAATGTATGGATTGTGTACAAAGGAAGCTGCAGCAAGTCCTGCCGAAAATACACCTAGAAAAAGAGAAGTCGTCATACAGAAGGTAAACATGAATGCAAGTTTACAATGAAACTATACTTCATTACATTCACTGCCACATGGGTACGTCTCAAACTTTGCCACTGCATTTCATTGTTTCACAAAAGATGTTTTGGGGTTATGAGGAGGAGAAATGCATTCGTACAAAGACATCGAGTTGGACAGTAATGTGCCATAATAATTCATATTATAAAGCAAGAGTGTCCGTCCATCCGTCCCCAAAGTACTCCCTCAGTTTTGAGGCGATCGATGCGAAACTTTCTGTGGAAGCTTTTGGGGTTCCAGCGGGTGTCCTAAAGTGGTTGGGAGGTTTCATAAGTTTATCAATACAATTGCGATTTTGATTCTCCATCTGTTCGAAGTGTTTCATATCCACCCATGCTCGCCGGCAGATTGGTCTGTATTGGTTGTCACGTTACAATGGCGTTCATATTAGTTTACCTCGCAAGTGTTTGAAACATTGTATTTTGTTATAGTAATGCTATAGTATTAATCTGTGATTGGAATTAAGCTGTTTGGAATGAAAATATAGAGCGATTGAGCTTGAGAATGAAGAAATAATGTGAGGGTTTCCACCCGTGACGGTCGCAGATTTGGAATTTATAGTTTCGCCATTGACCGCGTACAGAAACATTCCCCTGTAGCAGGTTCATCGCCCAAGTCCTTCACGAACCGGCTGTCAATGCCTGACGTTTGACTGAAGGTGGCACAGGAATGTGGAATTTATTGGTTCATGGCTTGCCATTTGCCGTTTTTGGCCCAAGTCATTCACAAACCGGATGTCCATCCATGCCTGACACACGACTGAAAGTGGCAAAATAATATAGAATTTATTGTTTCATGGTTTGGCATTCACCGTTTCCGCACTGTCTGTTTGCATTTGGCCTCCCACCAGTGCATAGCATGGGTATCTCACTAGTGTTACACAAATGTTGAAACTACCTCTTCAACAAGTGCTCAAAGTAATGGGGTGCCTGGAGCTATAAATAAAAATAAAATAAAAATTGATTGGAGTACAAGTGAAGGAAAACTTACCAAGCTGCGGTTGCTGTGCAGCAGCTGCCGCGGCTGCCAAAGCGTATTGCTGCTGCTGTGAAGTTTGCTGGGACTGGCTGGCTGACAACTAGGTGGGAATTGGCCAGAACAAGAGATGGAGAGAATAGAGGTCATGGACTCTTTCGGTTAAAAAAGCCATATTCAAGTACAAATAATTTGAAAGCTAAATATACAACACAATACAAAAAAAATACTAGAAAAAAGAAATTTGACATAAATGCATCAATGGATATACATATGCTCACGTTAGATGTTAACCTACGGTTACATTTATGGTTAGAGAGTCTGCACTGAGTCTGGGAAGTTGGCGGTTCAAACCCCGGCCGATTCATACCAAAGAAATCTAAAAGGTAGGTGCTACTTCTTTGCATGATGCTCAGCATTTTTAAAGGATAGAGCACAGATGAATAACCATATGATGGCAACCATAGCGCAGGCTTTGATTGGCCTAATGGACTACTACTTGTTAATACATAATGTTGATCAGACAATCACAAACAAAACACCAAAAATAAACCAGAGCGACAAAGAGCAAAGTGACTTTGTCAGATTTGCCCAAACAGCTCTGTCAGCTGCGGCGGATTTCAGTTCGTCCGTATGCAGCCCAGTGTCGCTGCAGACAATATTAATCAACGTCAGGTTCGGCCGACCAACTCTCCTTTCTGATGGCTTCCAAAGTCGGATGCTATTTGCTGCTTCTTATTCGTGCCAGAGGACATGACCCACCAATCTCAAACGCCTCTTCCGTACAATAGCAGAAATTTTTGGCAAATTACCATATAGGCCAATGTTTGTGAAGTGGTCTTGCCAACGGATGTTGAGTGTTTTACGGAGGAAATTGGTGTAGTTGCCATCGATTTTACGTGTCATGCTACGAGTCAGCGTCCACGACGTACACCCATACAGTAAGATTGATTCAACTGTAGCTTTACATAGCCGGATTTTGGTGCTTTGTTGCAGCGGGGCACGCAAAACTTTTTCAAGCTTGTTTGCTGCTGCCTACGCCTGTCCAATGCGGCACCTGATGTCATCGGCAGTGTTAGTGTATGAGCCAAGGTATTTGAAGTCTTGAACTATCTCGAGCACTTCACCATTTGCTGCCCTGAGAGTTCGTTGTTCATTCGGTTGACGATGTATGTGCATGTACTTTGTTTTTGAGGCATTGATAAGAAGACCGACTTTGCTGGCTATATATTCGATTCTTGATAGGATGCCCTGTGCATCTTGTAGTGAATCAGCAGCTACAGCGATGTCATCAGCGTAGTCGAGGTCAGATAGCTTCTGATCAGGTTGTCTTCTGGTCATGCGGCATTGCAGTGTGACATCATCTTCCTCCGTCAATGCGGTACGCTTCACATAGTCGAGCACCATAATGAATAAGAAAGGTGCAAGAGTGTCACCTTGCAGCACTCCCCCAGTGACGTCAAATACCCAAGTTGGCCCATCAGGTGTGAGGACAATAGCAGAAGTGCAATTATCCATCTCCTTGATCGTATTTGTTATCTTAGGTGGTATACTATAAGCACATAGTATTTTGAACATAGCATCTATCTATTTAGTCAAACGCTTTTGTAAAGTTTACAAATCACAGCACAAGCTCCCTGTCCAGCTTGCTGTTTCTTGCTTCTTCAACCAGCCTTCGCAGTGCAAGAATCTGACCAGCCATAGATCGGCTTTGTCTAAAGCCATTTTTGTTAAAGCGGAGCAGTGGGTCAATGGTTGGTCCAATGCGATCGAGCAACATTTTGTTGTAAATTTTGGCTGCGGTTTGTGTCAAGCTGATTCTACGATAGTTTGTGGAAAATGCCAAATTACCTTTCTTGTGAATGGGAACTATTCCAGCTTCACCCCATTGACGAGGGTGACCTCCATTAAATGTTCTGTTGCAGAAGTGTAACAATATAGGCTTCACATCGGGCAGTTTCCGAGTTTCGACTCTAAGGCCATCTATGCCTGGTGCTTTATCAGACTTCATTTGACCTAAAGCTGCATCCAGTTCTTCCATTGAGAAAGGATCCACCTAGATCTCTTGGTGAGTGTCAAAGACTTTTGTTATGTTCAGTGCTTCTTCTGGAGCTATTTCTGGAGCTGCAACAGTGAGAAGGTTTGAGAAATGCTGGCGCCACGCTGAGAGTCGATCTTCACACTGTAGCGTGGGTATGTTGGACGATTTTCCCGAAAGATATTTTACGAGTTTCCAAGCATCAGCATCTCGCAGATTAGTGTTTTTGGCTGTCGATAGGATGTTGTTGTAATGAGCATCTAGTACTGCATCATATGTATCGCAAAGTTGTCTTTGTGCTGCATGTACTTGCACATGTTGGACTTTATAAAGTACGCCAGGTGCAGCTCTTACTTGTGCAGAGTTCCGCACTGACACAGAGAACTTTGGCTTCGGTGGCAGACAAGTTCTGCCTTCTTCTGTGCATAGGTCAACAAACTTTATGTAGGACTGCTCTTCAGGTATAGTTTCTCTCCACCTTCTGGATATAGCATCATTCATGTCCATTTTCAAGATGTCATTGTACCGCATTGCTCCCCAGTACATTGTCTTACGCTTCATCACCGTTTTTACTTTTTTAAGACTCAACTGTATTTTTGCATACACAATTCGATGGTCGCTTCCAACAGCATTGAAAGTTAAGGCACGTACATGCTTCACGCTATTCCTCCACTTCGTGCGCACCAAAATGAAGTCAATCTGTGAGCAAAATCCAGCAGGTTTGTGTGTGTCCACATTTTACGACGTTTCATAGGAAATCGAGTGTTACTTATAACCATGTTGTTTCGATCGGAGAAGGGGAAGGAAGAGGAAGGGGGAGGAAATTGATTTGGAAGGGGAAGGGGGAGGGAGGGGGGAAGGGGGGCAAGGAGGAGGGAGGGGGGGATGGGGAGGGAAGGAGAGGGGGAGGGGGCAGGAGGGGAGGGGCGGAATGGGGGTTCATCACCTTTTCATTAAATATATGCTGGTGAATGTGGCGTTCATCCCGTTTCTGTGTTAAGTGTGATGCAGAACAGGAAGACGAAGAAGCCGAACTAACCAACTTCGAACACTTCCGGAATTGTTTGATTTATTTGTATAAAATACAAATCCCACACAAATCCACCCGCCCACACTTCTCCCTGCTCTCAAATGTTGTGGTTGTGTGCTTCCCCTTCTCTCCCCATCTTGTCTTCCGCTCCCTCTTTTTGTGTGTTTTGTTTGTCTGGTTGATTTGTTTGTGAAATAAATGTTAGCTCTTTCACGAGCCTCGATTCAGTATACAAAAAAAAAAAAAAAAAAAAATTCAAATGTCTGGTGATTGTTTTGTATTTATTTATGCGAATGTGTACTTGTATATAACTGTCATTAATTTAAAAAGGCTTCGGCACTATCGAGCGATTTGTTTTTTTTTAACTCCAAAAAAACCATCTTTTTTTTAATATAACTGTCATTAATTTAAAAAGGCTTAGGCACTATCGAGCGATTTGTTTTTTTTTAACTCCAAAAAAACCATCTTTTTTTTTTTTATATTATTAATTTTTTTGGCCTAAAACTCTCCCTGGCACTCACTGATAAACCTCTGAAAGTTTGACGAAGATCCGTTCAGCCAAGTGAGAAAAATGGCGACACAGACAGACATCTTTCTTATATAGTAGATTAGAACAGCATTCTTTGAACATCACATTATGAACAGCGCATTGTGATCTCAACTGATATGCCTTCACTTAAATTATTACATCATTATACATACTTGTACCAAGTTTGATTAAAATCCCTTCAGCTGTTTTCAAGTATCACATTTTTACCCAACATGACCTCTGACGCCAACATCTAATCAGTTCGTTTGGGCATTATAACACATACTTGTACCAGGTCTGGTCAAAATACCATCGCTGGTTCACAAGTTATTGCTGCAACAGGATTTTTACCTAACATGACCTCTGACCTTTGAACTCTTGACAATTAAATATAATCAGTTCATATTTACATCATAGTGCATACGTGATCTAAGTTTGATTTAAATCCCTTCAGCCGTTCTCAAGTTATCGCAGTAACAAAAACTTATCATGGATGCACAGACGGACGCACGGACGAACAACCTGAAAACATAATGCCTCTGGTGACTTCATCGGCGTAGACATAAAAACTGCATAGGAGAGGGATATGGTATTTTGGTGTGAGAGATCTTGTGAGGGAATGAAAGGAGAGAAGGAATAAGGGGAGAGAATAAATGAAGGGAGAGAATGAATAAAAGGAAAGAAGAAACGAAGGGAAAAAGGAATGAAGGGAGAGATGAAATGAAGGGAGAAATTAAACGAAGGAAGAGAAGGAATGAGGGAAGAGAAGGAATGAAGGTAGAGAAGGCAAATGGCAGATTTACGTGCTGTGATGGTGTAGAGTTTGATTAAAGCCAGTGTGAAACAAACAACAGTTTCCTGATGTGAAATGAACAACATTTTCCTGGTGTGGAAGAACATTATATTCACCAATGATGGAAATCTGCACTCGCATCTTATGGGAATGTTATGCAAATCGCTGCAGCGCTATCACACTACATATTAATTGCATCATTGACAAGGACTTTACATGGCAACAAGCAGAGTGAGAAGCCCCAAAAGACTTTTCATACATTGTAATGAAAAGAAAACTCACAATATTGTTAACCAGGAAGTTCTTCAGTGAGATGAAGTCAGTTGTCCTTCATCCTTAGTTCACAATTCAATCAGTCATTGTGATATACAAAATCAAACAATTTTCTTGCTTTTCACCAGGTTTTGACCATCCTATTGATTAGATGTATAATACAGACTTGGCATTTAATATGGAATTATTTTTTTTCTTGACTTGGGTTGACTTTCTTAACTCAGTATATCAATCTGGTGAGTTTCTTTTACACTTTGGTGATTTATTTGTTGAAAGAACCATGTCACTGATTGTCTGTCGCAGCAAGAAGTCAACAACAGGATTATATCACAGGTGGCGTGGCAAAATGTACGGACAGGTGCTTTTGATGATTGCCTTCACAGTCGGGTATACAAGGGTTGTTGCGTTCTGTATTAGTGGAAAACAACTGCTGCACGTCTCCAAAAGTTATTGCCGCTTCCTCTGGAGATGGTCCGTAAACTCGACAATGCTGTTTGTCATGGAGTGGTGGCTTTACGAAATTACGGCATGAAACAGCGCGCTATTGCTCGGCAGTATGGCATCACTCAAGGTCAGGTGTCAAAGATCCTGAAACGAAATGCTCAGAGGGGTGTCCCTACTCCAATACCAAGGCCAGGACGTCCCCGCAGAACCACAAGGAGGGATGATCGCCAGCTGCACCGGTTAGTCCGCAATGGCCGTACCAAGTCAGCTAATCGGCTTAGGGCTGAGTGGCAGCAACTGACAAATGTGCCTGTATCCAGAAGGCTAGTCAACCAACGACTGGTTCAAGCAGGCTATCGTGCCAGGCGTCCCCTGAGAAAGCCACGCCTGACCAGACAACACCGCCAGTGCCGATTGCAGTGCGCCAGAGAGCACCGTCAATGGCAGCCAGGACACTGGAATCACGTGATCTTCAGTGACGAGTCTAGATTTCTGGTCTATCGTCAAGATGGCCGCGTCCGAGTGCGCAGACAAGTGCATGAAGCCTACAACAAAGATTGTGTAGTGCCAAGAGTCAAAGCTGGAGGTGGTGGGGTGACCGTTTGGACTGCTTTTCATGCAGGGGGAAAAACTGACCTAGTTGTTCTGAATGGAAACCTGAACCAGTTCAAGTACAGGGCCATTCTGGAAGAAACATTGCTTCCATTTGCTCGTGCAGCCTTTCGAGGAAACTTTGTCTTCCAAGATGACAATGCATGGCCTCATCGTGCTCGCATGATCCAACACTTTCTTGCTGACCGTGGTGTAGAGCATATGGAGTGGCCTGCCATGGCCCCGGATATGAATCCGATAGAGAACTTGTGGGCAGAATTAACGCGTCAAATCGACCATTTGGACCAGCAGCCGACCTCTGTGCGTGAATTGCAGCAGGCTATTGTCACTGCATGGCAAGCGATTCCTGTCCAAACCTTGGCAAATCTCGTGTACAGCATGCCTCAACGTGTACGTGCTCTCCTGAATGCTCGTGGGGGTTACACGAAGTACTGAACTGTAATTTTACTGTCCGTAATCCCAGTCGTAATTTAACTTTTGTTTTTGTTAAAAAAAAATTTGGCTAATGTGCAAAATGAAGAGATACTTCTGGAAAACGTACAGAAGTTTAGCACAGTACTGTCCATGAATTGAGTTCGATATCAGTTTACATCACTTTCAAGGATCAATTTATTTGTTTCGAAATGTCAAATGTGGTTTTCGTTTCTTTTAAAGGTCACTTTAACAAAATCTAGAATAATTTCAACATAATTCCAATGAACTTTTGGTTCTAAGACATCTTGAAAAGTAAGTTTACCCCCACAAAAAAAATATTCCATATTAAATGCCAAGTCTGTATATAGAACAGAGTGGTATAGTATAGTGGAACAGATCTGTATGTCCAGTAACTACTCTGAGACCTCTGGGCCGATCAACACTAAATTCTCAGGGTATACTCAGGGGGTACTTTTTAAGTATACTTTTAAGTATAAGCGTACTTTTTTTTTGGATTTTTCATAGATGTTATTATTTGGATTATTTGTGCTGCAGCACATTGCCCACCGAGAATGTGGGGCAAGGGCACTCCCACCCAGAGAGCAGAAGTACCCGCTAGTGGGTGCGTCTGCCACTGATGCAATGCCTCTCTTTAGCCAGTTATATGGTACTCATTTTGCCGACCTCGGAAGGATGACAGGCTGAGTCAACCCCAGCTGACGTTATTTAAACGGGATTCAAACTCAGGACCTTAGGATGCCAAGCCCGCCGCCCTAACCATTAGGCCAACCCCAGGTGATGTTTACTCAGGTGAAGAACAGCTATGTCAGCTCATTTGTATATGGATAATGTAAAGGTCGAATAAAACAAATTGGGCCAATACCCCTGGGTGCTCACCTGGTAAAATAAAGCAGTACACTACACTGACTAAAGGTATTTTAAACAGTATCACGGTATTTTAAACCAATTTAGTTGGTTTAAAACTGTAGAATATAGAATCATACTAACATAATCATAAGACTTTAAACGAACAAACAAATACCTATTTTGGGGAGAGAGAGAGAGAGAGAGCGCGAGAATGTGAGACAGAAAGAGACAAGTAGAGAGACATCAGAAGCTTCTAACTCAACTTGTAATGTGCAAACAGATTTTCAAAAGACAACCTTTGATGTGTTGAACCCAAAATTGATTCAGTTCATTATTGAATTACAGTTCATACTTGTGCCACGTTTGGTTGAAATTCCTTCAGTCAAGCTTGGTTGAAATCTCTTTTGTGGTTCAAAAGTTATTGTGGAAACAAAAACAAAATTAGAAAGCATCTCAAAATTGCAAAGCCTGTCCATGCCCACTTTGTATTCAAACTACACAAAACTAAATAACAGCTATATTATTTTATATATATTTTATATAATTTTTTTTTTTTTTTTTCTATTTTATTCATTCATGTTCTCTTTATCCTTAAATAAAGGTTTGTTGAAAATTTGATTTGTACTATAACTTTGCCAGTTGATAGATTGACACAATTATTAATTAGTCTTCTCCATATTCTCATAACAAAGATTTGTTGAAAATTTGATGACAAAAGCTGAAATGGGGAAAAATGCCATGGACAGCAGAGAGACAAACACACATAAGTGATTGCAAAACCCCGTCTCCCACTGCATGAAACAAAACAAACAAAATTATAATGGACAGATGCACAACCTGCAAATGTAATGCCTCTGGGTAGGGTGACATAAAACAACTGGAACTAGGCCCTCTTCCAGGTCGCAACATCGACTGATATGCATCCACCCACATTACTACATCTTTTTACATACTTCTACCAAGTTTGACTTTGATCCCGTCAGCCGTTATCGCGGTAACGAAAACCTGTCACAGACAGACGGGTGCGCACACAACCCAAAAAACACAATGCCTCCAGAGAATGTCAGCGGAGGCATAATAACATAGGGGCAATACCCCTGGCGCTCACCTGGTATAATAAACAGTATAATGCACTGACTAAAGGTATTGTAAATCAATTGCAATGGTTGCTAGAAGAAGCATGTAGCATGTAGAATCATACTGACATAATCATAAGACTTTAAACAAATAAACAAAAAAAATACTTATTCTGGGGGTCAACCCCCTCCCCTCACACCCCGTGTACCTCCTCAGACCCCAATTTTTCCAATGCCTTGAACAAACATTGGTACATCACGGATGATGATGGTTGTGGTGAATTTTCATCAAAATTGTGTGTGTGGGTTCTGAGAAAAAAGCAAATACCTATTTTGGGGGGGCAAGCCCCACATAGACCACCTTCGACCCCGATTTTTTAAATGCCAGGAACAAATTTTGGTACAACATGGGTGATTAAGGTTGTGGTCAAGTTTCATCAGAATTGCATGTGTAGTTTCTGAGAATAAAGCAAACACCAATTTTGTGGGTCAACCCCCTGTAAATCCCCAAAGGGGCAGATTTTTTTTAATGCCGTGAACAAACTTTGGTACATAATGGGTGATGAAGGTTGTGGTAAAGTTTCATCGAAATAGTGTGTGTAGTTTCAGAGAAAAAAGCAAATTCCTATTTTGGGGATTCAAACCTGGATCCACTTTGTCCCCCAGTAGACCCCCTTAACTCCGATTTTTTTTTTTTAATGCCGTGAACAAACTTTAGTCACAACACAACAAATATCGTTTGTGCCAAATTTGGTCACAATCCCTTCAACGGTTTCAGAGAAGTTTCAACTGTTTACAGACTGACAACGCGCCATCGCATAAGCTCCCCTGAACTTCGTTCCAGGTGAGCTAAAAAGGACACCGTCATCCTACAATGCCTTCCAATACACGTGTCCTACAAATAAACATTTTTCATTGTTGTCACAATTGCACAAAGGGGTTGAAATGGAATAAAAGAGGACAACTTTGTTACGAAACATGATGCCTTTTAGGAAGTTTATTGGTGTCCTCCTGGGAGACGAAACATGGCCCATAGCATTTACATGGGCTTTTCCCTAATCCCCTCTGTACTGACGTCTACGAGTGAGTGCATCAATTGGCCACGCAAGAAATGCTCTTATTGCATCATTACAAAAGCTCAGAGGAACCATTGCAGCACTTTCTGAAGATGAAGGCTCACAAAGGTTTCATGCCATCAAAAAGCACCTCTCCACTCCTCCACTCCCCTCACCCCAACATTAAAACAGCTTTTAAAATGTAAATAATCATCATGCATGCAGCTTTAGTATTTTTTCTCATATAATAATAATAATAATAATAATAATAATAATAATAATAATCTATCTATAATTCCAGCAATCTCTGTGTGTGTGTGTGTGTGTCTGTCTGTGTGTTTGTTTGTCTGTGACCGCTGTTTCTCGACAACCACGGGTCCGATATACTTGAAACTTGCCAGGTATATTGCTGGGGACCCGAGGATGTGCCTTTTCAAGGTTTCATATTAATCGGACAATTACTTACCGAGATATGTCCAAAAAACGCTTCAACCAATCAGAGAGCAGCGAGCTATCACGTGTGCCGAACCGTTAATGCAATGCAAGCGTTAATGCGTTAATGCAAGGCTTTTCGTTTTTTTCCCTCTTCTCTTTCTACTTTTCCTTGCGATTAAATTGCAAACAGCCAAAATACGTTGGCGCTAATTGAATAATTGGCCATTAACACTAAAATAATCGTAACTGCGATATGCCAACTTCCGGACAGTGCAGCCTTCCATGTTGTTGTTGTTTGCAGCAGCTGTTTTGCAGCAAGGGAAGGCTTTTCTTTTTTCCCCTCTTCTCTTTCTACTTTTCCTTGCGATTAAATTGCAAAAAGCCAAAATACGTTGGCGATAATTGAATAATTGGGCATTATGTTTTACAACTAATAAAAACGAATTTGCGATTCATTCGCTTTCCTGCGCGTTTGTGTACGCGATGGCGATTTCTTTACCAAACTCCGGAAGCCGTTCGCTTTGGACCGAACCATTGCATGTAAATAGAGGGGGGGGATTGTCACCACAATTGTATTGTGTCACATTGTGTCACCTTGTGTCACACACCACAATTGTCACCACCACAATCCCCCCCCTCTATTTACATGAATGGTTTGGTCCATTCGCAACGACCACAGAACCCCCCCCTCTATTTACATGCAATGGTTTGGTCCAAAGCGAACGGCTTCCGGAGTTTGGTAAAGCAATCGCCATCGCGTGCACAAATGCGCAGGAAAGCGAATGAATCGCAAATTCGTTTTTATTAGTTTTAAAACTTTATTAAAACATAGTTTAACGGCAACATAGTTTTCCAACGTGAAATAAATGAATACGCTGTCAAATGTGCCGTCCGAGGCAGAGTCCGATCGCCACGTTCGGCACACGTGATAGCTCGCTGCTCTCTGATTGGTTGAAGCGTTTTTTGGACATATCTCGGTAAGTAATTGTCCGATTAATATGAAACCTTGAAAAGGCACATCCTCGGGTCCCCAGCAATATACCTGGCATCACCAATATACCAGCAATCACCAATATATACAGCAATATACCATCATACAATTTCATATTAATCGGACAATTACTTACCGAGCGATGTCCAAAAAACGATTCAACCAATCAGAGAGCAGCGAACTAGCGCGTGTGCCGAACGTGGCGGACACACTCTGCCTCGGATGGCACATTTGAGAGCGTATTCATTTATTTCACGTTTGCAAACTATGTTGGCGCTATGTTGGCGTTAAACGATGTTTTAAAACTAATAAAAACGAATTTGCGATTCATTCGCTTTCCTGCGCGTTTGTGTACGCGATGGCGATTTCTTTACCAAACTCCGGAAGCCGTTCGCTTTGGACCGAACCATTTCATGTAAATAGAGGGGGGGGTTCTGTGGTCGTTGCGAATGGACCAAACCATTCATGTAAATAGAGGGGGGGGATTGTCACTGTACTCGCAAGCCGTTCGCCGTCGCGCGTTTGTGTACGCGATGGCGATTTCTTTACCAAACTCCGGAAGCCGTTCGCTTTGGACCGAACCATTGCATGTAAATAGAGGGGGGGGGATTGTCACCACTCGCACGCCGTTCGCTTTGGACCAAACCATTTCATGTAAATAGAGGGGGGGGATTGTCACTGTACTCGCAAGCCGTTCGCCGTTCGCTTTGGCGTTGCGAATGGACCAAACCATTTCATGTAAATAGAGGGGGGGGGGGATATAATTTTAGATAGATATATAGTACGGGCATATATATAGTACGGGCATGCCCTAGTAATAATAATAATAATAACTAGAACTGCCACTTTAAAACTGCTGGCAGTGATGACCGGTTTACTCGCACCCACTTTTGATGCAACCCCACTGTTGATACAACCCCACTTTTGATACAACCCCACTTGTGATACAACCCCACTTTCATTGGACATGCTTTGACACAACCCCCTTGGATACAACCCCGACACACACACACACACACACACACACACACACACACACACACACACACACACACACACACACACACACACACACACACACACACACACACACACACACACACATCCCCCCTAACCCCTCCCACACACACACCCACACCCCTCCCCCCACATGCACACCCTTCCAAACACACACACACACCCACACACACACACACACACACATCCCCCCCCCCCCCCCCACACACACACACACACATCCCTCCCCCCACACACACACACATCCCCCCTACACACACACACACACACACACACACACACACACACACACACACCCCCCCTAACCCCACCCACACCCCTACCCCCAAACACACACACACACACACAACCAACCCCCCCTCCCACCTACACACAAACACACACATACATCCCTCCACCCCCCCCCCACACACACACATCCCCCCTACACACACACACGCTTATTTTTCAAGATAAGCAGGTTGCAAGGTCAGACATATATATGGTGGCGGCCATCTTGGATTTTGACGTGGCGACCCAATTTTCGATAGCGTTCTTCCTTGTGCCTAGATACACCCACACACCAGATTAGAAGTTGGTACTTCGCTTATTTTTCAAGATATGCAGGTTGCAAGGTTCAGACATACATGGTGGCGGCCATCTTGGATTTTGCCGTGGCGACCCAATTTTCAATAGCTGGCGCATGCGCAGATGAGTTGCACTGCGATGCCACTGAAAAGCGACTGAGAAAACCGCGCATGCGCAGATCGCGGCCATGATTCATTTCGATTTATATCTTTATTTAATTTCCGAAAAGACGTCTGAATTCGAAAATCGCGTGATGACGTCACGACGTAAATGCATTTCTTCATATAACTTCAGATCGGCTGGATGGATTGTGACAAAATAAACGGCATCGTGTAGGGCATTTATTTGCGCAAATTTCAAGACCAATTACGACCATGACAGCCATTTCCTTCTCGCACAGCACCTTACGTAATATGTGGATGGATGTTTGCATATGCGCAAATGGGCCATTGTATTTTCGTGTATTACGTATGCGCCTTGATGGGCTTACTTTCAGTGAAATACGATCGAGTTAAAAATAGTCAGAATTTGAGCAAATCTGTTTCATTTGTTTGTTAATATGCCTCATCTATTGACCAATCTGCAATTATAATTTTTTTTGAAGTTCAAATGACCGCGGGAGATCGCGTTATCGTGAGCACGTTATGGAAAGACAAAATGGTGTGTTTCTTCTTCTTTGAACAATAAAGACTTATAGCTTCGCGACCGTACATCCAATCATCTTGAAATTTTGCACACTTGTTACTCTTCATGACTTCTACTACAGTATGAAGTTTCACGTCGATCAATAAAGCGATTCAAGAGATATCCATTTTTTTTTTTTTAAATCGTTTAATTAACGATATCTGCCAAACCACGTGACCTATCGCAAATTCTAAAATGACATTTTAGTAGACTGACATGCTGAACAGACCTGTGAAGTTTCTCCTCGATTGGATCAAAAATGAGGGAGGAGCTACGTTTTAAAGGTTCATGCTTTAAACCGTCATAACTCTGAAACCATGTGTCGGATGACGTCGCCCTCGATGACTTTTTTGTTCGTCATGGGCATGCGATTCTGCGTGCAAAGATTGGCCTCGATCTGTTCAGCCGTTGCAGAGAAAAAGAGGTTTTCGTGTTTTCACGAAAAACAAGATGGCGGCCGAAGCACGTGACCTGCGACGTCATAATTACCATTAAAATATTCTACAGACCGAGTCCCTCCTATGGTGAAAATTTTATCTCAATCGGCCCTATTATTGCAGAGAAAATGTTTTTTAAAGGAAATCGTAACCAACCGAGAAAGAGGATAATAATAATGTTAAGGGTGAAAAAGAAAGGACACGTTCTGGTGTGCGATAGAGAAGCTGATGGAAAACGTGAAAGATGAGGAAGTTGTTGTGGTAGGAGGAGACCTAAATGGACATGTGGGAAGGAGTATGGATGGTTTTGACGGAGTTCATGGGGGTTACGGATATGGTGTGAGAAATGGAGAAGGTGAAAGGATTTTGGAGTTTGCTGATGGAGCTGATTTGTTGATTTGTAATACTCAGTTCCAGAAAGAGGATAATAAGCTTGTTACATACACGTCAGGTGGGTCGACGACAACCGTTGACTACCTGATGGTGCGTAGGCGAGATAGGGGGCACCTCCGGGACACAAAGGTGATCCCGGGGGAGGAGGCTGTTTCACAGCACCACTTGGTTGTCTGCGACGTAAGGGTGAAAGGTGCGAGGAGAGCTCGGCGGGTGAAGTACCAACCGAGAATGAAGGTGTGGAGGTTGAAAGAGGTGACAGTAAGGGAGGCAGTAAAAGAGAGGCTGAGTAGGGTCGAGGATGATGTGGTTGAGCTTGAAAGTGGTTGGATGTCAATGAAAGCTCGTCTGTTGGGAGCCGTTGGTGAGGTATGTGGATGGACAAAAGGACCACCGAGGCACTCGGAAACATGGTGGTGGGATGATGAAGTTGGAAAGAGGATTGACGTGAAGAGGAAGAAGTTCAAGGAGTGGCAGAAGGCGAAGGGTACGGGAGCAGAAACAGCAGAGCATGAAAGTTATAAGGCAGCCAGGAAGGCTGCAAAGAAAGAGGTAGCAAAGGCGCAGGAGGCATGTAGGAAAATGTTCGGAGAACGCTTGGATTCGGAAGAGGGTCAGAAAGCAGTATTCAGGATTGCAAAGCAGATAGCGAAAGAGAGGTGTGATGTGATGGGGGTGAGTTGCTTGAAGGATGAAGTGGGACAAATCGTTGTCGACCCAGATGGAATTAAAGGAAGATGGAAAAGATATATGGAAATGCTGTTGAATACAGAGAATGAATGGGATGGCAACATAGAGAGTAACCCTGTTTTAGGACCGGCAGAGAAGATAACTGAGAAGGAAGTTGAGGAAGCGTTAAAGCAATGAAGGGTAGAAAAGCGGGAGGGCCGACGGGAGTTGTGGGAGATATGTTGAAGGCAGCAGGAAGTTGGGGTGTGAAGAGAATGACAGAGATCTGTAATCTGGTGGTGAAAGAAGGCCGCATTCCAGTGGATTGGGAACTGAGTACCCTCGTCCCTCTATACAAGGGGAAAGGTGACCCTCTGGAGTGTGGCTCGTACCGAGCGATAAAGTTATTGGAGCATGGAATGAAGGTATTGGAAAGGGTGTTGGAGAAGAGGATAAGGAAGAAAGTGAAGATCGACGAAATGCAGTTTGGATTCATGCCAGGAAGAGGAACGACAGACGCGCTTTTCATTGTGAGGCAGTTGCAGGAGAAGTACATGGAGAAGAGGAAGAAGTTGTTTCTTGGGTTTGTTGATCTGGAGAAAGCATTCGATAGGGTACCACGCAAAGTATTGACATGGGCATTGAGGAAGTTAGGAGTGGAGGAATGGTTGATCAGAGTAGTGATGGCAATGTACAAAAGAGCGCGCACAGCTGTAAGGACGAAGGACGGGAACAGTGGTGAGTTTGAGGTGAAGGTGGGAGTGCATCAGGGGTCGGTACTAAGTCCATTACTATTTGTAGCTGTGATGGAGGTGCTGGCTCAGAACGTAAAGGAGGGTTTACCGTGGGAGTTGTTGTATGCAGATGATCTGGTGTTGATTGCGGAAAGTATGGATGGACTGAAGGAAAAGATGACCACGTGGAAGGAATGTATGGAGACAAAAGGTCTGAAGGTGAATATCGGAAAGACGAAGGTGATGGCAAGTGGTAAAGCATGTGGTGAGGTGGAAAGAACTGGGAAGTGGCCCTGTGCTGTGTGTAGGAAGGGTGTCGGAGTGAACTCCATTCAATGTACAATGTGCGCTGAGTGGGTTCATCAAAAATGTAGTGGTCTGAGAGGGTCATTAACCAGTGTGGCAGCTACATTCAAATGTAAGGTGTGCACAGAGGGAGCTGCAGATGGAGGAAATGTTGAGTTGGATCCTGGAGATGGCGTGAAGCTGGAAGGTGTGAAAACATTTTGCTACCTCGGAGACATGCTGAATGGAGAAGGTGGATCAGACTCGGCAACGGTTGCTCGAGTGAGATGTGCATGGAAGAAGTTTCGGGAACTGGGTGGCGTGCTGATGATGAGGGGAGTGTCGTTGAAGCTGAAGGGAAAGGTGTATGCTGCATGTGTGAGAAGTGTTATGATTTATGGGAGCGAGACATGGGTAATAAACGTAGAGCAGCAACGAAGGTTGGAAAGGGTGGAAATGCGAATGGTTCGGTGGATGTGTGGAGTATCGTTGAGAGAGAGGAAGACAAATGATGAATTGCGAAAGATGATGGGAATAGAGCCTGTGATTGATGTTGTGAAGAGGAACAGGTTGAGATGGTTTGGTCATGTGTTGAGGAAGGATGAAAGTGACTGGTTGAGAAGAGTGATGGAAATGAATGTAGAAGGAAGCAGAGGACGGGGAAGACCGAAAAAGACTTGGCTAAAGATGGTGGAAGAAGAAATGCGGGCAAGGGGGTTAACAAGGAGAGATGCAGAAAATAGGGCAAAATGGAGAAGATTGTCATGGGGACCGCAAGGCTAACCCCCGCTCTAGCAGGGAAAATGGCCTTTAAAATGCATGTTGTTGTTTGTTGTTGTTACTCTTCATGACTTCTACTACAGTATGAAGTTTCACGTCGATCAATAAAGCGATTCAAGAGATATCCATTTTTTTTTTTTTAAATCGTTTAATTAACGATATCTGCCAAACCACGTGACCTATCGCAAATTCTAAAATGACATTTTAGTAGACTGACATGCTGAACAGACCTGTGAAGTTTCTCCTCGATTGGATCAAAAATGAGGGAGGAGCTACGTTTTAAAGGTTCATGCTTTAAACCGTCATAACTCTGAAACCATGTGTCGGATGACGTCGCCCTCGATGACTTTTTTGTTCGTCATG
This sequence comes from Myxine glutinosa, assembly GCF_964187855.1. Classification (NCBI taxonomy): domain Eukaryota; kingdom Metazoa; phylum Chordata; class Myxini; order Myxiniformes; family Myxinidae; genus Myxine; species Myxine glutinosa. The sequence goes on from NC_136268.1 coordinate 81,243,469, forward strand.
GGCATGCGATTCTGCGTGCAAAGATTGGCCTCGATCTGTTCAGCCGTTGCAGAGAAAAAGGGGTTTTCGTGTTTTCACGAAAAACAAGATGGCGGCCGAAGCACGTGACCTGCGACGTCATAATTACCATTAAAATATTCTACAGACCGAGTCCCTCCTATGGTGAAAATTTTATCTCAATCGGCCCTATTATTGCAGAGAAAATGTTTTTTAAAGGAAATTAAAACTGAAAATGGCAATCCCACTGATGTCGGATGATGTCGTGGCCTGGGAGGACAAAATGGTGTGTTTCTTCTTCTTTCAACAATAAAGACTTTAGCTTCGCGACCGTACATCCAATCATCTTGAAATTTTGCACACTTGTTACTCTTCATGACTTCTACTAGAGTATGAAGTTTCACGTCGATCAATAAAGCGATTCAAGAGATATCCATTAAAAAAAAAAATCGTTTAATTAACGATATCTGCCAAACCACGTGACCTATCGCAAATTCTAAAATGACATTTTAGTAGACTGACATGCTGAACAGAGCTGTGAATTTTCTCCTCGATTGGATCAAAAATGAGGGAGGAGCTAGGTTTTAAAGGTTCATGCTTAAAAACGTCATAACTCTGAAACCATGTGTCGGATGATGTCGTGCTCGCTGACTTTTTTGTTCGTCATGGGTATGCGATTCTGCTTGCAATGTTTGGCCTCGATCTGTTCAGCCGTTGCAGAGAAAAATGGATTTTCGTGTTTTCACGAAAAACAAGATGGCGGCCGAACCATGTGACGTATGACTTCGAAAATTTTCGCATTCTGAGTTTTTTTAAACTAAGCATCTGGGGAAAAAATCTCATTTTCGGGGGAGAAAAACTGTGTTTGACGAATTCTAACCTCTTAACGTTAGCATTTTTGATATACTCAATACACATGTTTTTTGTTCCCATTGCAGAGTTCTTT
>NC_136268.1:81247830-81372830 GCF_964187855.1 Myxine glutinosa
TTCTACTGTACACTATGTACAGTATTTTATTTCTTGTAATATGTTTTAAATACTGTATTTTTCTTATTTCTTTACGTTTTTTAATTTTTTAGGCTAGAAAATGCTTATTTTACCACAAAAATATTTAAAATAATAGTATATAAAAATACATTTATACCGCAAAATCCCGCGATATAGCGAAAAATCCGCGATATAATTTTACATATACTAGCGAGAAAAAACCGCGATGTACCGAATCCGCGAAAAGTGAACCGCGATATAGCGAGGGATGACTGTATATATATATATATATATATATATATATATATATATATATATATATATATATATATATATATATATATATATATATATATACAGTGGTACCTCGGCTTACGAGTGCCCCAACGTACGAGTTTTTCGGGATACGAGCCGTCGCTCGGGCGGTTTGTTGCTTTGGGATACGAGCCGAGATCCGATGTACGAGCTCAAAAAATTTATTTTTTTGAATTTTCCGGTTGTGGCTTCCGGTTCCGGTCACGCGGTTATCTTGCCGTGAAAGCATCTCTGCTTGGATATAAAACACGCAATCGTCGAAATACATGAGCGAGGAATCTCCTTGCTCCAGCCGGTGACGTCATCGGCGGGGATCCCCGCCTCCAGAGTGGCTGGTCACGTGACCGCCAAAGCGTGTCGCGCGTGCGGGTATAATGAGCTACACCTGTGGATCACGTGACCACGGAAGCACGCCTCGCTTGAGAGGCATGGCTTTCGGTTTGCGTTTTGCTTTATAAGGCGCGATAAATGGGCTTTTGAGTGTTAGCGGTTCATGGCGTTGACGGTTCATGGCGGTTCATGGCGGTTCATGGCGTTGACGGTCAAAAACCCATTACATCAATTTTACCAGGCACTGTACAGTAAGTACAGTGGACACCAAATGCACGGTGGAAGGCTAGAAGTAGAAGATCGTCCAAGACAAGTGAGAATAAGCCATACTTTGGAGGAGATGACGTCATTCGCTGGTCCGATAACCAAAGATGTGGTATAAAAAACCAGGTGAGCTAACAATGCAGCAATGAAGGAATTCGGCCAAGGCACCGGCACACAACACGGTGTACCAACTTACGATGCAGAACATCTTGCACTTAATATGATGACAACAGGTGCCATCCTCTGACGTACCATTACAGGTACAGGTACAGTACACGTGAGCACAGAGCAAAAGTTCACTGAAACCGAGATTAAGAAAAAAGAAAAAACACCTCGTGGTCCGTGCTCGATATCCGAGTTTCAATCTTTTCAAACACATGATGCTCTCGGTCACGGTATCTCCTGCGAGCTGCTTCTCCTTCAACCACACAAACAACAACTTCTCCATATCTTCATGGACAGAGGTCCGGAGCTTTGAAATAATCGTAACGCCCTTGGCTGGCGTTATAGCCTTTATGGACTCCTTCTGCTTCAAAATCGTACATATCGTAGAAGGAGTACGATCGTACTGCCTCGCCAAGTCGACAACACGCACACCTCACCTGGCATGCTCTTCTCCTCTGCTTAATAAAACCAGTTTATTTCTTTACATTCTCTTGTATTATGTACAGTATATACGAGGTCGTGCTTGTTTATACATTATTTGTTATTTATAAAGTACATTTTTGTTATTTAAAAGCACCTAACAAAAAAAATTGGTGTTTTTTTTTTGAGGCTGGAACGGATTAATAGCATTTCAATGCATTTGAATGGGAAAATTTGCTTTGACTTACGAGCGATTTGGCTTACGAGCTCCGTCACGGAACGGATTAAACTCGTAAGCCGAGGTACCACTGTATATATATATATATATATATATATATCGGTGTCTAAGGGGATCTACCGGGGTCAAAGTGGGTCCAGGCTTGACCCTCCAAAATAGGTATTTGCCTTTTTCTCAAAACCTACACAGTTTTGATGAAACTTCACCACAACCTTAATAATCCGTGATGTACCAATGTTTGTTCAAGGCATTGGAAAAATTGGTGTGTGAGGAGGTATACAGGGTTGGGGGAGAGGGAGGTTGACCACAACCTTCAAAATAGCGATTTCAAAATAGGTATTCAGGTAAATACCTACAAAATAGGTATTTTGGGGTTTGACCCCCAAAATAGGCTTTTTGTTTGTTTGTTTTTTTAGTGTTATGATTATGTTAGTATGATTTACATGCTGCGCTGCCTTCTAGGTATATTTAAAATACCTTTCGTCAGAGCAGTATAGCGTTTAGTCTACCAGGTAAGCACCAGGGGTATTGCCCCTATGTTTATTATTGTACGACGGCAGGAACCCTTTAGAATGAAGTGTGTGTGGCACATGGCGCACACAAACGCACGCTTCCCTTCAGTCATAGATGAGTAAGGAAAAGAATAATAATGATGATAATTCAAGGTTACTAGCAGAGATGGTAACGTCACTTGGGACAGGCACAGAGGGCTCATTGAACCATTCGTGCCCAAGCTTGCCCTGCAAAGCTGCATAAAAAGCCAAGAACACAGCAAGCAGGATGCAACAATGCACAACTGGTTAACACCATGAACAGCACAACGAAGAACAGAGTTGCACATTGGAAGCAGATGGCTCGAGCAGCCGTCAACTGTTTCAACGACTCACCTCCCCAAGGCTCCTTCCCTCCAGGGCAAGTGCTTGGAAGTCTTGATTTAATTCATCCGATGAATGTACCTGGAGATGACGAAAGACAAGAAATGCAGGCTCATATAAGATGGCTACTTCCAGGACAGTCTAAAATGATATGGTGGTGATCTAAAGCCACACAAGGGAGTATACATGGCATTCCACCTCAGCGCAATAAAACGAGATGAGACGAAACCTTCCATTCTAAAACCAGACGATAGCTTTGGCAATGCAAAGCATAAGGTCGGACTTAAAAGCAGTCAAGAGTCAGTTTAACATTAAGGCATTAAAGAAAAGAAGAAGAAGAAGAAGAGAAGAGGAGGAAGAAGAAGAAAAAGAAAAGAAAAATGTCCAAGACACCCAAAACGATAAGGTGTACAATGTACATGCACAATTAAAACATTTTTACATCACTATATTTATATATACATTACTTATTTATTGGAACAAACATTGGCATGGTTTTGACTAATGAGTATCTCGTTTGTAGAACTTTTTGCATACCTGACATACCAACTTGATATCCTCAACAAAACGTCTTAAAATGATGAGGAAGGTTATAACTTTCATGATTCTTAAAGAAGTCAAAACATCCTATCAACTAGAGAGGTTTTACAAATGTAAGCATTCTCCATAAAATTGGTGGTTTACATACACCTACTGAACAGTATACTGGCATCCTTTTTCAGGATAAATATGGCATATTACCTTTGGGGAAAAAAAAAAATCTGATGACTTTCAAAACAAGCCTGTGTTTTGGTTATTTACTCTCGCACCTCACCTCTTTCAACACGCATGCGCACAAACGCGTACACACTCACCCCCCTACCCCCACCCTAACTCCAGACCAGGCAAACTTGTAGCTCCAGTAACCGGGTTTCTTGCATTCGATAAAACTGCTCATTGGAACCCAGTGGGATGAAAAGCAGGAATTTCCCACTGTGTTGTGCATCAGACGATGGAGCACAAATTCGTTCAAAGTTTACTCATTCAGAGTTCTGAATGGCGGTATGATGAAGTGAGCCTTGCGGAAGCTTCCTCACCAAAATAAATAAGTATATCCGACTATATTAAACAAGAGGGTGAATTTATTTGCAATACATGTCCCCTACCGGTGCCAATGAATGTTCTTGTTCAAAGCAAAAAGGGCATAACTGCGTGAAAAATTGGTGAAACGCCCCGAAACTTATTTCAACACTTATTTTTCGCTCGCTATTATTACCCCATGCATACAACAACAACAACATGCATTTTAAAGGCCATTTTCCCTACTAGAGCGGGGGTTAGCCTTGCGGTCCCCATGACAATCTTTTCCATTTTGCCCTATTTTCTGCATCTCTCCTTGTTAACCCCCTTGCCCGCATTTCTTCTTCCACCATCTTTAGCCAAGTCTTTCTCGGTCTTCCCCGTCTTCTACTTCCTTCTACATTCATTTCCATCACTCTTCTCAACCAGTCACTTTCATCCTTCCTCAACACATGACCAAACCATCTCAACCTGTTTCTCTTCACAGCATCAATCACAGGCTCTATTCCCATCATTTTTCGCAATTCATCATTTGTCTTCCTCTCTCTCAACGATACTCCGCACATCCACCGAACCATTCGCATTTCCACCCTTTCCAGCCTTCGTTGCTGCTCTACGTTCATTACCCATGTCTCGCTCCCATAAATCATAACACTTCTCACACATGCAGAATACACCTTTCCCTTCAGCTTCAACGACACTCCCCTCCTCATCAGCACGCCACTCAGTTCCCGAAACTTCTTCCATGCACATCTCACTCGAGCAACCGTCGCCAAGTCTGATCCACATTCTCCATCCAGCATGTCTCCGAGGTAGCAAAATGTTTTCACACCTTCCAGCTTCACGCCGTCTCCAAGATCCAACTCAACATTTCCTCCATCTGCAGCTCCCTCTGTGCACACCTTACATTTAAATGTAGCTGCCACACTGGTTAATGACCCTCTCAGACCACTTCAATTTTGATGAACCCACTCAGCGCACATTGTACATTGAATGGAGTTCACTCCGACACCCTTCCTGCACACAGCACACGGCCACTTCCCAGTTCTTTCCACCTCACCACATGCTTTACCACTTGCCATCACCTTCGTCTTTCCGATATTCACCTTCAGACCTTTTGTCTCCATACATTCCTTCCACTTGTTCATCTTTTCCTTCAGTCCATCCATACGTTCTGCAATAAGCACCAGATCGTCTGCATACAACAACTCCCATGGCAAACCCTCCTTTACGTTCTCAAACTCACCTCAAACTCACCACTGTTCCCGTCCTTCGTCCTTACAGCTGTGCAAGCTCTTTTATACATTGCCAACACTACTCTGATCAACCATTCCTCCACTCCTAACTTCCTCAATGCCCATGTCCCTACTTCGCATGGAACCCTATCAAATGCTTTTTCCAGATCAACAAACCCAAGAAACAACTTCTTCCTCTTCTCCATGTATTTCTCCTGCAACTGCCTTACAATAAAAAGCACGTCTGTCGTTCCTCTTCCTGGCATAAATCCAAACTGCATTTCGTCGATCTTCACTTTCTTCCTTATCCTCCTCTCTAACACCCTTTCCAATACCTTCATTCCATGCTCCAATAACTTTATCGCTCGATACGAGCCACACTCCAGAGGGTCACCTTTCCCCTTGTATAGAGGGACGAGGGTACTCAGTTCCCAATCCACCGGAATGCGACCTTCTTTCAACACCAGATTACAGATCTCTGTCATTCTCTTCACACCCCAACTTCCTGCTGCCTTCAACATATCTCCCACAACTCCCGTCGGCCCTCCCGCTTTTCTACTCTTCATTGCTTTTATCGCTTCCTCAACTTCCTCCTCAGTTATCTTCTCTGCCCGTCCTAAAACTGGGTTACTCTCTATGTTGCCATCCCATTCATTCTCTGTATTCAACAGCATTTCCATATATCTTTTCCATCTTCCTTTAATTCCATCTGGGTCCACAACGATTTGTCCCACTTCATCCTTCAAGCAGCTCACCCCCATCACATCACACCTCTCTTTCGCTATCTGCTTTGCAATCCTGAATACCGCTCTCTGACCCTCTTCCGAATCCAAGTGTTCTCCGAACATTTTCCGACATGCCTCCTGCGCCTTTGCTACCTCTTTCTTTGCAGCCTTCTTGGCTGTGTTATAACTTTCATGCTCTGCTTTTTCTGCCTCCGTACCCTTTGCCTTCTGCCACTCCTTGAACAGATTAAAATACGATTGAATCGTATTTGAGAACAGATTAATGGATTTCAATAAATCCAAATACGCTTCGCGGTTAGGCAACTACGCTTTCAATAAATCCAGCTTATTGGTTAGGGTGTGGCTTGGGATCCTTGGATCCTGGGTTTGAATCCCGGTCGATCCTCGGACCCTGGGTTCGAATCCCGGTCGATCACTGAATTAACGCCAGGGGGGTTGACTCAGCCTGTCATCCTTCTGAGGTCGGCAAATTGAGTACCAGCTTGCTGGTAATTCCCTGTGTGTCGGAAGAGGTGACTAAACAGGGTTGGCGGTAGGAAGGGCATCCGGCCTTAAAACATTGCTTCAAAAAGGGGACCACGGTGCCCGAAAAAGGCCAAACCCTGCTCTGCGGGGAAAAATGGCCTCTAAAGGTGGTTCATTTGTTCAATAAATCCAACTACGGTGGATTCGGGTAACTCCCGGGAGTGTTTGTGATCTCCCAAAAAAAATTTAATGGGTACATTGACACGCGTGTCAAAACGGCAAATGCCAACACGTGACGTTGGTTATCCCTGCACAGAGAGCAGGATCTCCCAGGAATCCTTTTTTTTTTCTTCCCCCTTAGATTAGCCATCGCAGCAAAGATTGGTATTTCCATCATCGAAGCGACGGGTCTTATATTCAAGCAAGACTAAAATGGTACATGCTGCTTCCTTATTTCCCATGCCTCCAATTTCCTTTGGTCATCCTTGAGATGTCTCCATCTAGCAGATAACCCAGTGCCAATGGGCTGGTGTAAGGGAATTGGTTCCCAATAGTGTGCCATATTTATGGAGTTTGCTAGGAATCTCCTTTGGAGAGCATAATAGTCACTAACTGTTAAGACTTCCAAGGTGTCTTGGTAAAGTAAATCAATGAAAAGGTAATTATACATTGGAGGGAATAAACCGAATAGTTTGGGGTTATACATATTCTTTTCTTCTGGTCGGTGTGTGATCAGCGTCTCTGAGCCTATACACCACCACCACCGTGCACACATACATGCCCATAACTCGAAATTGCGTGAATATCGATATTTCTAGACCTCCACATGCACTGTCCGACTCGAGAGGTCTTAAATGAGGCATCATTCAGCATTATACGTGCTGTGGTTACGGAGTTTACCGCATTCAGACACAATCCTGCAACATGCATTTATATATAGAACAGACAGATAGAAGATAGATAATTATAGAACAGATAGATAGAAGATGTTAACCAACCACTGTGATAACTAGAACGCCACTCAGTAGAGCGCATACTCCCGCCGTGGGTTTAGTTGGAATAATGCGTTTTGTTTAACATCCCCTCTCTCCAAAACAATAAATGAAAAAGAAAGTAGGCCCTAACTGTCAGAGAATTTATTTTGATATATTTCGGAATTAGAGGAGAAAAACATCATTTAAGAATAAGAATAAAAGCTTTAATGCAGTAAAACAGAAAAAAAATCTTTCCCAAAAAATTTTCCTGGATCCGGAATAATATCCTGAGCTTCAACAAAAACTAATCAATTCTTCCTTATCCCAAGGGCAATCATCCCACCAACTTTCATCCAAATCCGTTCAGAACTTTTCCAGATATCTTACACATGAACACACGCCCGCAACTTGTGATAAGCCCGCAAGGTCGCTCCGTGGAGCGGCCTGCACATATTCAACTCTGTGTGAATTATATAATTAACAACTCACTGACTGAGGTAACTCGGCTAAAAATTATTGGATTTGCACCAAATAGAGTTTATGAATGGTTGCACAGACCCCTACTTCTCACTAAAAGTGGAAACAGAATGTAAATCGGAGTTAAAACAAGTGTTTGATTTGTATCAAGCAAATGCACGTGGAGCGTGCTTGTGAGTGAGCTGCGTTCTGGAGGTGACGTCACATGGATTACGTCATTGGCTTTTATGGGGCAGAATTTTTAGGGGCGTTCCCAAGTGGTTCGGTTTTCTTTCATTTTTTTATGTTTCAGAGTGAATATAACAAAAAATCAATGCCATATTTGAATTCACCATAAAAAGACTCATTTGGATGACATCAAATGGATTTTGAGTGAGATTCCGTGGCTGTGGACCTTTAAAGGAAAACAGAAAAAAAAATCCCCAAAATTTTTTTCTGGATCCGGAATAATATCCTGAGCTTCACCAAAAACTAATCAATTCTTCCTTATCCCAAGGGCAATCATCCCACCAACTTTCATCCAAATCCGTTCAGAACTTTTCCAGATATCTTGTTCATGAACACACACACGCACACACGATCACACACACACACGAGCGAATGCATTACTCCCTGGCGGGAGTAATTATCTATCTTCTATCTATCTGTTCTATATATAAATGCATGTATATATTATAATCGATGTTTCACATCTTAATGTAATGAATAATGAATGTTCTTCTCTTAACTCTTATGAACTGCTGTTCTGCTAGACACAACACACAATTAGCCTTGTCTTCCACTCGACATTTTGCAATCAGGTTCAGGCTCTGAAATTGAATGGAAAAAAATAAAAATAAACTATAGCATTAACAAAACTTTACGAATTGCTTTCATCTGCCATCTTGAATAGGAGAGTGACGTGGGCATATGTCAGAGGTTTCAAATTCAGGAGTTTCAGATAGTATTACTGACTGGAGAAATTGGGAAAAGGCACCAATGGCAGATTTTTCATTCTGAGTCACCAGGAAATGGGGTTCACAAAGAGCGATGCTTTGGAAGCAGCTGTTAAATAAGGCAAAACCAAAACAGCAAAAACAGATACAAAACTCTGCTTGCAAGCTCCACTGAGTAACCAATTTTTATGCCACATTTTTAACTGTAAACTAGCATTTTGGCAAGTGCACTTTGTTGATTATGCCATGAACTGTATCATGCTATGCCAATTACTCTGACAAATGCCATAATCCTCTGCTGTTTTTTCTTTTGAATAACCCTTAAAAGAAGCGTTATGCCTAGGTCCCCCGTCGGGGAAGTGAGGTGAGTTGACAAAGTGGAAGACGCAAGGCGGCCATCTTGGATTTTGACGTGGCGACCCAATTTTCAATAGCGTTCTTCCTTATGCCTAGATACACCCACACACCAGATTAGAAGTTGGTACTTCGCTTATTTTTCAAGATATTCCGCTCACAAGGTTCAGACATACATGGCGGCGGCCATCTTGGATTTAGACGTGGCGACCCAATTTTCAATAGTGTTCTTCCTTATGCGTAGATACACCCACACACCAAATTAGAAGTTAGTAGTTCGTTTATTTTTCAAGATATTTCGCTCAAAAGGTTCAGACATATATATGGTGGCGGCCATCTTGGATTTTGACGTGGCGACCCAATTTTCAATAGGGTTCTTCCTTATGCCTAGATACACCCACACACCAGATTAGAAGTTGGTACTTTGCTTATTTTTGAAGATATTCCGCTCACAAGGTTCAGACATACATGGCATCAGACATACATGGCGGTGGCCATCTTGGATTTTGACTTGGGTTGCACCCACACACCAAATTCGAATGCGGTCCTTCGCTTACGCACGCACGCATGCACGTACGCACGCACACACGCCCGCACGCATGGACACACGGACGGAGGGGAAAACCATAGTCCCCCTTTCGCTCCGCGGTGCTGACGGGGGACAAAAATCTACGGTCCAGGCATCAATCGGTTAAGAGCAACGATGTAAATTTGGTCACCGTTCCGTTAGAGCTTCATCGAGTTGATGACCACCCAGTTTACGTTGGATAGACAATTACGGACAAGTGATAGGTAGATCTGAAAAAGTATATCATTCACTGGCAATAAATGAACCAATGTGTATGTAGAGCAGAGTTTTGGCTCAACACACACGACCGTAAACATATTAGAACAATCGCATGTATAAACAAATGCATGAAACAGATAAATGCCAAGGCCCAAAAATGATGTCAATTGCAGGGTTTAAAAGAAAATAAATAATTTATAGGGTAAGTAAAGGGTATGAATGAATGAATGATCGTTTTAAGGCCATTTTCCCCCGCTTGTGTGGGGGTTAGCCTTGCAGGCCGCATGACAATCATGGTTCCCTGTTTGAGGCAATGTTTTTTAGGGTATACTGTATGTAAAGTAAAGTAAGTAAAGGGTATACTGTATGTTATGGGTTTCTCAAGTAAAAGTTGATTGAAAAACAAAAACAAAAACGTGTTAACTAACCACTGTGAAAAAGAAGATTATGCAGACATTTCAAACATTAGCCTTTAGTCAGAGCAAGAGGACCAACTATTGTTTATCTTGTCCACCGAGAGAGGCCTTCTGAAAAAAGTATTCCATGGACTCATGTCTCTCATATCTGGCTAAACATTTACAAACATTGGATGCTCCCCGAGGATGAATCAGCCAAAGACTCCTAATCATGATAGACCACCATAGAGATACATCTACATACTAAGTATTCAAATGTGGGGAGAGGGATTCATTTACAAAACAGCGTTCGAGGAAAGGTAATTGATAGGAGAACAAAGATGGGAGTAATAGTGATCAAGAAAAGGTAAATAGGACCAAAAAAAAAAGGGGGTACAAAAATGGAAAGTGGGAGAGAAGGTGTAACAGGAGGCAGGGAGAGAACAGGAGAAAGGAACAGTAACAGGTAGAGAAGAAGGGGAAATGGGGGAAGGGAGAGAACGAGAGGAAGCAACAGGACAGAGAGCGAATGAAAGGAAGCAACAGGAGCAGGGAGAGAACAAGAGTAAGCAACGGGGTCGGGGAGAGAACGAGAGTAAACAACAGTTTCCGAGCTCAAAAGTGCCCGAGATATTGCCCAGATGAGAAAGAAAATAAATGAAGTACTTGTACTTGATAAATCAATAATAATTAATTAATTGATTGATCAAAAAATAAGAAATACTGTTTTGCCAAAGTACTTTCTCCTATAGTGCCCAAATTTCAGCTTCCTAGCTCAAAGTATAGCTGAAATATCGCCCGGACAAAAACCAAGCAAACAAACAAGAAAACAAACAAGAAAACAAACAAGAAAACAAACAAGAAAACAAACAAGAAAACAAACAAGAAAACAAACAAGAAAACAAACAAGAAAAAACAAACAAACGGAGTGAAAACTGTGAACTCCCTTCAGCACGCATCATCGTTGAACCCCTTTGGTGCTCAGCGATGACGTCATGCAGCGCCTGGAGATGGTATAGGAAATGAGCGGTGTACAAAATGAATAAAATAGCCAGCATGCTTGTTATCTATCTTCTTCTGTCTTCTATCTTCGATCTATATATATAAAAGAAAGTTTTTGTTTTTTTGTTTGTTTGTTTGTTTGTTTGTCTGCATGCGCTAATCTCCTGAATGGTGAAAGATAGGAGGGAATATGAATGAATGATCGTTTTAAGGCCATTTTTCCCCGCTAGAGCGGGGGTTAGCCTTGCGGGCCCCATGACAATCATGGTTCCCTGTTTGAGGCAATGTTTTTTATGGCCGGATGCCCTTCCTGACGCCAAGGTGAAAGATAGGAGGAAACCTCTGAAACAAAAAAACAAAACAAAAAAAAAATGTCGGGACAGGCCCCGGGAAGGTTATTAGGCTAGGTGAGGTGGCGAGGCTGGTGGAGGCTGCCTCGGCCGGGCTGGGCCCATTTCGCAATAAATGTTCTTCTTCTTTCAAAATTCTCTTGAAGTACAACTTATGCACTTAATAGGAATATCTGACCGATTGCAACACATGCTTTCAAAATTCTCTCTCGCGGAGCCCGACAGAAGAAAGAACAAGGAATCGTTGAGCACTGATACTGGGCTCGTGTCAGACCTATGTACAGAAGATTAAATTCATTAAAAAAGAACCCGGGCAACGCCGGGTGCATTCAGCTAGTCTTACATAAAACAAAATAAGTATAATTTTGTCACAATTTTGCAAATGTGTTCCATTACACACGTACCGTCCGCCCGCCCCCCCTCCCCTTCCCCCCCGTCATTTCCCCCAATACAGACACGAAATCTTATACAGTGCGTATTTGAATGGTAGTTTCAGGCAGTGTCACATTTCTCCATGGGGGAAGTTTTGCATGAGGTGGAGGAAAGTGAAAAGTTTGGGAGAACATTCGAGTATGGGAGGGGAATTTAGAAAATCTATATTATAAAAGGAGCTGTGTCTCTCTGTCTGACTGTCTGTTAATGTCATAACCTGAGAACGGATTAACTGATTTAAATGAAACCAACAATTGTGGATTCAGGGAACTTCCAGGAAGGTTTGTGACAAAAAAGGACGGTTAGTTTATGGGTACATGGGCACATGTGGCGAAACTGCAAACGCCAACTTGTGACGCTGGTGATACCCATACAGAGGGGGCAGGATCTCCACGGAATGCCTTTTTGGTCTTGCACCACAGATTAGCCATCACAGCTATGCCGTGGAAACGGAAAGCCGCATTTGTTTTAGCATTTACACAAAGGAGGAGATGAGGAGACCTCAGAGTTTGTTTCCTGCCATGGCCCATGCCTACTGCGCACCCCAGCCAGTTTGATCAAAAGAAAGAAGAGAGGGGGGAGGGCGAGAAATTAATTATCTCTTTAGATCTTCCTCCTCGTGCGTTGTTATATATTAGTCGCAATTCAGCATCTAAAAAGGCTGTGGGTACATGGGTACATCCCATTAACAATCACACGATTCGCGTTCCGTGAGTGTACAGCTAGGTCAGTATCCATACAGATCCTCGTTTTATTCCCCTCCCCCCAATACACAACGATTGGTATTCCCGTCAATGAAGCAACGGGTCGTATATTCTAGTACGGAGTGAAGTGGAGTGGAGTAGAAGAACCACTTTTAGCGGCCATTTTTAATGTGGCGGCAGGAAAAGTTCCACATTTTGCAGTTTCATGATTAACCCTCTTAACTCTGTATTTGGCTGCCGAAACAAGTGACTACCGGTAATAGTTTTAGGAAGTACTGGTATTCATATTCAAGGCCAGTTAAGCATATTTTGGAAAACAAGTCTTGTTATTCCACTGTTCCAAAGTAAAACCTTCCTCCATCTTCTGTTTGTAAAAGTTCATAACACAGCACACCATGGCACTGTTGCACTGCATAATATGGCAACACAAAAGGCATCAAAGCATCAATCTCACAAAGCTGTCTGTCATCATGGAAGCGAAGAGATTGCATTGAGAAACTGGTTTATTATATAATATATGTTTTGAGTCAACAACAATTTTGAATACATGTTTCGAATCTAGTAACTCTGCAGTCATGACAAAGGGATTTCAATGTTCTGATAATATTTACCATATTATTATTAACGTTATTATTATTATTCTCATGAAGAGGATGTTACTGTATTAATAAACCGAGGCTAATTCCTTATTCCCGAGATAATTAGGACACCGCTTCGCATTGAATAACACTTGTCAACAAAATTTTTACAGTTTTATGGTTCTGGTATGTTTTGAGGTGATTCTAACCAACATGAACCTGTAGATTTCGATTATGATTACCAATTTTCACGAGCGCATCCAGTTTTTGAGAACCAGTATACCATAGGAATACCACTTCATTTGAAATTCACAAACCTCTTGTTGACCCTGAGAAGGTATTCTTACCACCACTTCATTTGAAACTTGGTTTGATGAAGAACTTTGTGAAGGCCATGGATCAAGATGGTGCTGGCTTCCACTACTTGCTAAAGAAGTTCCAAGGCATTGTTTCTGAGGCCAAAGTAGAGGCGGTGTTTTCAATGGTCCTCAAATTCGTCTTGTACTCACTAATCAGGACTTTGTAACGAGACTATCTGAGCTGGAAAGCGTTGCTTGGGATAGCTTTGTGGCTCTTGCTAACAATTACCTTGGAAATTTTCAAGCACCAAATTATGAAGAGCTTGTGGACAAGATGTTGAAGAGTTACCAGGCGCTCGGTGTTCGAATGTCACTCAAGATACATTTCTTCCATTCTCATCTGGACTTCTTTCCACAAAATTTTGGCGATGTCAGTGATGAACATGGAGAAAGGTTTCACCAGTAAATTGCCATCATGGAGACTCGATATCAAGGCCGATTCAATCCAAACATGATGGACGACTACTGTTGGACTTTACAGCGTGAAAGTGATTGCTCCTACAAACGCAAAAGTTAAGTTCAGAAGCACTTTTAATGTGATGCAAATAAAAACTTCAAGTTCATATTTTTTGTTGTGATATTTTATAAAGTTCATATTGTTTTTGGAGATTTACATTTTTTTTATGTGATGTAAATAAAAACTTAAAGTTCATATTATTTTTTGTGACAATAAATAGACTTATTGAGACTTAATCAAGAAATTTGCATGCTCTAAAGATTTTTTCCACACTTATGATGTACTACATCAAGGTTACGTGATAGCGAAGTTTTAAGGTCAGATTCGGATTCGTGGGCACCAAATTAGTTAGAAACAGTTGAAAATAAGTCAGAACCAATTTGGCTGTTGACAAGTGTAATCAATGAACCATACACCGCTTCAATCCAGTAACTTTGCCGTCAAAACAAAGGGATTGCAGTGTTTCGATTATATGAACTATGTTATTATTATTCTTATTTTTATTAACGTTATTATTATTACGAAAACGATACTACCGTATTAAGAAACCTGGGCTAATTTGTCCGAAGCGGCCCGACGGTGAACGCATGAAGCCTGAAGGCATGAACGCATTAATGCATTAATGCATTAATGCATGAAGCCTAAGGCCCAAGGCCTATACGTACTGTGTTGTTGGAAGACACGTAACGCCGATGCTTTCGATATTTGATGATCATTTTAACAATCGGTTTCTTTGTGTTTAACACTGAATGAAAAATGTAAAGGTAGAGCATGGCGATTGTGATATATGACAGGTTTGATGATATGTTTGGCCTGAATGGCCTAGAAATCAAAATGATGGAGTGTGTGGAGTCAGCCGTCATATGCCGTAATGACATCGCAGACGTAATCGCATCACATCACCGCTGTAATGTTACCAGATTCTCTCTGATTGGTGTACATTTGTAAGGGACATACATACATGCTTGCATATATACATATATTCTTACAGACAGACAGAAAGAAAGACAAACACTGTTCGAGACGGCTTTTCCCTACGGGCTACGCCGTAAAAATTAAAACGAAAATATATCGAAGACAGACACACAGGGGTGTTAAATTGGTCTCACAACCCATCAGAGACAAGAATAACAAACAAAAAAATATGTCGTGCATAGCACTATACTTGCGAAATTCCTAAAACAAGATGTTGACATTTAGCCAATGTTGACCTTTTGGCCTTTCTTGACCTCAAAAATAATTGGTGGGTGAATTCAGTGACCCGTTATGCAAATCCTATTCAAATTTCAAGTTAATCGGATGAAAATTGATTTTAGAAATTTGACAAAGTTGTTCACCTTTGGTGTATGTTGACCTTTTGACCTCAAAATCAATACGCTTCTTGCTTATGACCAACTCTACCATTTCGTGAAGATCGATTTAAATTGTCACCTGTAGGCGATTGACATACAGACAAACAAATCGAATAATACACACGACCAACCAATATACTTGAAAAAAATTAGATTTCCGCAAGTAATAAATGAATGCGTATAGCAATATTGCTTACCTGTGTGAAGATATTACATGACAAATCAATATGAAAGGTGATTATGTCAGTGTAATGTCTGCACACGGGTAAACGTAAAATGCAGACGAAGAGCACACCCATACCCCAAACACCCTTTCCTTTCCTCACCAAAAAAACACTGGAAAGTCATTTGGGTTTCAAAGGGATATAGACTGATGATCATCAGAGCAAGGAGCTTCCAACGACCTGGTTCCTTTTACCATTGTTTGACTTGCTTGTTCAGGTTTCCCTCGGCATCATCAACTGTAGTGTGTCCTCACAAAACATAACATATTTAGACGTGCAACCAAAAAGTTAAATATCTGAAGAGCACCAACACATTCCTCAGATATGAACAATATCCTTCAGAGGTGTGCATGTCATGAAAACACGTTCACAATGATGTTGGCTCAATTTGCCAGGACTATGGTTCATTGGTTTGTGCTTTAATCTTCTCTGGCAGTTACAACGATGGTTGCATAAGACATTGGTTCAATTCAAGCACAGTCTCTTCAAATCCTGCAAAATGCAATAATTGTTTTTGAATGGTACTTATCTCGGCCCATACAATACACTGATGATCCAACCAACCAACCACCTTTAGCGGCAATTTTTCCCCGCAGAGCAGGGGTTGGCCTTTTTTGGGCACCGTGGTCCCCTTTTTGAAGCAATGTTTTATGGCCGGATGCCCTTCCTGCCGCCAACTCTGTCAGTCACCTCTTGCGACACACAGGGAATTACCAGTGAGCTGGTACTCAATTTGCCGACCTCGGAAGGATGACAGGCTGAGTCAACCCCCCTGGTGTTAATTCAGCGATCGACCGGGATTCGAACCCAGGATCCTAGGATCCCAAGCCGGCACCCTAACCGCTAAGCCAACACTAGGCTAACACACTGATGATCCTGGACAAGAATTGTACTAGCCTTAATGAAAACCCGAACTGCCCTACTGTTTTGTTCTGCCGCCACTACGTCCAAATATACACCAAATGTTTTTCAAGGCAAAATCTCTACCTACAAAATATAATGTATGGTATGGTATGAACAAGCACTGCTCATAAACTTGTGGGGGAAAAAAAAGTAAATAAATAAAAAAGTCACCGTTTAATGGCGCCACCCTGTAGAAGACCCCCCATCCCCCCCCCCCCCCCCAAAAAAAACAGCACCACATGATATAATTGTGCTGCCCATGCCCACGGGGCTGAGATCACAGGTTTAGATTCCTACAATGGGATCATATGTACACCAACAGATGGAATCAACAGAACGTTGATCGGATTATGCTAACCGCCGTGGGAGGCGAAAAGGGTTAATGCCCGAAACGTCAGCATCACCTTCCTTCTCAACTGCAGATAGCATACTACGACAACCGTTCTACTCACTCCATCCATTGTCCTACCTGTCTAACGACAATAGCCTTCATGAGCAAGACTAGTGCGTCACTCTCATTTGTGCACCGCCATCTATTAATATCCTTGTAATGCATGTAAAGGTACTGTGACGACTCTTAATATCCTTGTTCTCCAGGTGGCGCATGTACACGGCCCTCCAAGAACCTTGGATCATTGCAAAAAAATAAATATATAATGAGCACATTACCCGTAGATGATTGCTTCATCCCTCCCCTCCCCCTAGTGACATACACGCATACAATGCTGACAGTTAAACAAAAAAAAGATTCAGCCTCCCCCTCCCAACTCTGTCCAGCCTTTGTTCCCCCCATCCCCACCCCCCACCCCCCAAATACGAAGTCGTCACCCTTCTCCACCCAACCCCACACTCAAGTCTTCAAATACACACCATGTGCTCTTCCCACCGAACGTCCTCAAATCCCCCTCCCCTTCCCAAGTTGTCCCATCTTACTCTCCCCCTCCTTCCGCTCAAAAAAGCAAATGGCATTCCCACGTCAAAGCAGCAAAATATGTATCGTTTTCTGCTCCCCTATCACGCGAGCACTGACTTTTGTAGAAACCCATTGATACAGTTGCCTGTTCAACTAACAATATGATAAAAATGAATAAAAAATGAATGATCGTTTTAAGGCCATTTTCCCCGCTAGAGCAGGGGTTAGCCTTGCGGGCCCCATGACAATCATGGTTCCCTGTTTGAGGCAATGTTTTTATGGCCGGATGCCCTTCCTGATGCCAACCCTTGGTCACGCTCTTACGATGCACAGGGATACAGTGTACCTATTCTGAATCTGGGTACACACCATGATCATTCATCCCAGCAATCTGGTACTCAATTTGCCGACCTCGGAAGGATGACAGGCTGAGTCAACCCCCCTGGCGTTAATTCAGCGATCGACCGGGATTCGAACCCAGGATCCTGGGATCCCAAGCCGGCACCCTAACCGCTTAGCCAATACCAGGCTAACAATATGATAAAAAATAGTTGGAAATAATAGCAAAACTGCATACTATCAGCAGTAAAAGTGTTGCTTGAGAGAAAAGGTAATTCTAAAGGGTTCCTAAATTGGTGGACATAGTATAGAAATTATGGAGATAGTATAGAAATGGGTGGAGATAGTATAGAAATGGGTGGAGATAGTATAGAAATTGTGGAGATAGTATAGAAATGGGTGGAGCTCGCACGCACAGAAGGATGCTTTTTTAATATTAGTTAGGCAGCTTAGCAATTTTTGGTGGAACGACTTTACAAAAGTACCATTTTTATTTTCGTGCTTCATTGGGCGGCAAAAAGGGTTGGCGTCAGGAAGGGCATCCGGCCGTAAAACATTGCTTCAAATAGGGGACCGAAAAACAACAACAACCACGGTTCCCGAAAAAGGCCAACCCCCGCTTTGCGGGGAAAAATGGCCTCTAAAGGTGGTTATATTGGACCATATGCAATAGAATTAGGACCGGAGGCAGGACATATACAGTGTTTGACTTTTGCGCAAATACGACTCGCACAGCATAATATCGAGCAAT
Organism: Myxine glutinosa; assembly: GCF_964187855.1. Classification (NCBI taxonomy): domain Eukaryota; kingdom Metazoa; phylum Chordata; class Myxini; order Myxiniformes; family Myxinidae; genus Myxine; species Myxine glutinosa. The sequence goes on from NC_136268.1 coordinate 81,266,229, forward strand.
ACATTTATGCAAATAAATCATCAGCTATTGGAGTTAGACTAAAATCGTAAAGACATAAATTGCTGGACAAATTACCTTGAACAACATGTTGTCTGTTCTAAAGCTATATTGTCATTACATCCTTGTCGTTGCGTACATGTTAGATATATGAGAGGTGCGCGAGTCACAAGTATAACACATTTGTATAAATACTCGGTATTATATTACTAATTATTATTACATGGAAGCGTAAGATTTATTATGCAGGCATGCACAAGTTTTACAAATAACACTGCACGTAATGAAATAAAAGTTAGCCTCCTTGTTGAAAATATATACATAATTGGTTTTTGTCCAATAAAAAGGTGAAGAACACTGTATATTTCTTGCCTCCGGTCCTAAATCTATTGTATATGGTCTAATGGACCACCAAAATAAAAATGGCGCTTTTGTCAAGCCGTTCCCCATTTTCGATAAATATGCTGCTAAGCTGCCTGACTATATAAATAAAATAATAACCACCTTTAGAGGCCATTTTTCCCCGCAAAGCGGGGGTTGGCCTTTTTCGGGAACCGTGGTTGTTGTTGTTTTTCGGTCCCCTATTTGAAGCAATGTTTTACGGCCGGATGCCCTTCCTGACGCCAACCCTTTTTGCCGCCTTTAACGACAAACAGGGAATTACCAGTGAACTGGTACTCAATTAGCCGACCTCGGAAGGATGACAGGCTGAGTCAACCCCCCTGGCGTTAATTCAGCAATCGACCGGGATTCGAACCCAGGATCCTTGGATCCTAAGCCGGCACCCTAGCTGCTAGCCCAACACCAGGGATTGCTTGATTGCACCCTAGCACCTTGCTTGATTGCACCCTAGCAACACCAGGGATTTATCAACACCAACACCTGACTAAAAAAAAAAAAAACACCTTTAGAGGCCATTTTTCCCCGCAAGCGGGGGTTGGCCTTTTTCGGGAACTGTGGTTGTTGTTGTTTTTCGGTCCCCTTTTTGAAGCAATGTTTTACGGCCGGATGCCCTTCCTGACGCCAACCCTTTTTGCCGCCTTTAACGACAAGCAGGGAATTACCAGTGAACTGGTACTCAATTTGCCGACCTCGGAAGGATGACAGGCTGAGTCAACCCCCCTGGCGTTAATTCAGCGATTGACCGGGATTCGAACCCAGGATCCTAGGATCCTAAGCCGGCACCCCTAGCCGCTAGCCCAACACCAGGGACTAAACCTGACTAACAGATAATAATTAGATGTGCAATCAGCTATTAAGACTTCTGAGTTGTAAAACCTAAAGTCGAAAGAAATATCCACAAGACGGATTCACAATTAAATCTGGCACAACTAGAAGCTATAAAAAGCTTTATTTATTAACGAAATAGGTATGAGTGACTTGGTTGCTAAGGATACCATCTTGGTTCCAAAGGAATGATTAAAGGATGACGAAGGAATGGTTACAAAGAATCAAATTTAACAGTTAATCTCGTCTAGTTAACCATCTAGTCCAACAATGATTAAAAGTGTTAAAATCAAAATCACTATTGCCTATAACCTATACTTACCAGTGTTCTCCGTCCAAATCAATCAACTTCCCGACTACGGTAATCCATTTTATCATCCCTGGATGCTTTTTGAAAAAAAATCAAATCAGGAGAAGGGAGTTGGAGGAGGGGAGATATTGTAATTGGCTTTGTCCGTCCGTCACACTATCTCCTCTTAAGGTTGGGCAGAAATTCACCGAACTTGGTAGTTATGATCACCACATGGCACGAATGTGCGAGGCCAGTATCATTTTTGGCGCCGCCCCAGGATCAAAAGGTCACATGCCAAAAATGCAATTATGGGCACATTTTTAAACAAAACTTTGTAAATGTGGTCAACATTGGGGGACACATGAAATATGTAACAATTATTTGGATTTGACCCCCAGTCCATGACCCAGGGCACAGAGACTTGGAGTCAAAATGCACAGAGACTTAGGGCACAGAGACGCACCAAGATCAAAATGGGGAAATTTTTTATCTCAAAATTAATTTTATATTGTTACATTCCTGGAGGAACTTTCTGCAATCTTTCGACTTTGCTTGAGGTGAGAAGCTTGGGGAATTGCGATGGTGTCCCATGGATTTCGCTCCAGTTTATTGATTATAATCCATACTAGGTCAATTTTGATTGGTCCATGTCAGTCTTTGATTACAAAAACACTTCTTCACAATCAGCTCCATCTGTCGGTCACACTGTCTCATCCTAAACTGTTGTGCAGAAATTCACCAAACTTGGTAGTTATGGTAGTTTAAACACCCAGGCCCATCGAGGATGTATCTGAACTTCAATAAAATCAAATGGTTCAGCAGTACTGGTGTTGGCTTAGCGGTCAGGGTGCCGGCTTGGGATCCCAGGGTCCTGGGTTCGAATCCCGGTCGATCGCTGAATTAACGCCAGAGGGGTTGACTCAGCCTGTCATCCTTCCGAGGTTGGCAAATTGAGTACCAGCTTGCTGGGATGAATGATCATGGTGTGTACCCCGGCTTAGAATAGGTACACCGTATCCCTGCACTTCGTAAGAGGCGACTAAGGGTTGGCGCCAGGAAGGGCATCTGGCCATAAAAACATTGCCTCAAACAGGGAACCATGATGGTCATGGGGCCCGCAAGGCTAACCCCCGCTGTAGCAGGGAAAATGGCCTTAAAACGATCATTCATTCATAGTGCTGGAGTATACCGTAGGAAAAATGAATTCATAAATCTAAAATGGCCACCAATCCATTCGACCAATCAGGTTACTTGAAGGATATGCACTGGATCTCTTGATGTACAACACCTCTGTGAGTGTGTGTGTGTGTGTGTGTGTGTGTGTGTGTGTGTGTGTGTGTGTGTGTGTGTGTGTGTGTGTGTGTCTGTGTGTGTGTGTGTCTGTGTGTGTCTGTGTGTGTAAAGTAGGGAAGTCCAAAAATATAGTGGAATAATGAATAAATAATAAATCAAGCAGGAATATGCTTCCTGACAGAATGGCGCAGAAGCAACATGACGTTTCTGACCTCCACCATTGCTGGTCATCTCATCTTTCATGTTGCTTCACATTAAGCAATCAATAATGGGCTACACCCACCTCTAACCCATGAAAACCCTCACCTGTGCATACTCAACTAGTCCGTTCCGCACACCAAAAACCCTCACAATCAACCTCTTTCATTTGTACACCTTTACCCGCAAGGCTAATGAAATGTTAAAAGACTCCACAGTAGCATTCAAGAATAAGGAGGAAACCAAGGCAAACTCTCTGTCATTTCAAGTAAATAAATAGTACACAAATAAGTTGTTTTTGCAAATGTATACCTTCTACCACCTCCTTTTTGTCCGCCCTCCTGATCTTTCCATGCTTTGTAGCACCCTTCACCCTCCCCTTCCCACTCTGCCAGGTATCTGTAGGGCGCAAACGGTCCACTATAAACCCCTATCTGGTGAAACTCCCAAAATCATGGATCACTGCTGACCTCCACTCATTTGATAATCTTTTTTTCTCACCTGTGGAACCAACTTACACATCCTGTTCAATGTCATTCGGCCCTCCAGGTCGGAAAGACAGCTGTTCACCACCATCTCAGATCGTCACCAATACAAAACCATGATGTTTTCGACCCTCGTTAACCCTCCCAAGTTAATCTCTTTCAAACTTTAGTTTTTTTCCTTCCTGAGAGTTTGTGGATGCATCCATCTCGTCCAATCTAAATACTTCACTGGGGTCCGTGACCAACTCACTCCTCACTACAAGAGTGCAAATCTTTCAACAGCGCAGAGCTATTCATACTCGTTTCCACAAACCTGTTCCACTCCAGCGATGTTGTCACCAGTGGGCCAGCGATGTTTCCCGGAGAAACCCCGCTGGTGTTCGTCGTGCTGCCGTTGAAAAAAGTAAGCCACGGCTGCGTCGTCCTGCGAACGACCAGCGAACGCCGCCGCGGTGCCCTGCAGGGTAGCCGGGCTCACGGCACCGCCCGCGCCCACCACCGGTGGTGGAGGTACCATCACCCCGGGCATGCTGGTCGGTGGACCTTGCATGACAGCGGAATCTTGCCACGTCGCTTCGTTCATACCCAGAACGCAAGGGATGCTCATACTCCTGGAGTGCATGGAAAGGGATTTAAAAATAGAATAAAATAAGAGTAAAAGTTCGTGTGAAGTCAAAGAAAGGTGCAAACAGATGTGGTCAGCTGGAGCAATAGACAGATCGCCTAATAAATAAATAATGACTGCAAGAATTACAATACCCTGGGGGCAATGGGGATAACAGGGGCTTGAAAAACTGTTCGGACAAAGAACAAGGCATGGACGACGAGGGAGGAGAAGCCCGAAGGTTGGGGATGAATGAATAATGGGGATCATTCAAAATAAATAAATAAACAACAAAAAAATTTAAAAGTGGGCATGATGGTTAAAGGGGGGCATGATGGTTAAAATGGGGGCATGATGGTTAAATGGGGGCATGATGGTTAAAGGGGGGCATGATGGTTAAAAGGGGGCATGATGGTTAAAGGGGGGCATGATGGTTAAAGGGGGGCATGATGGTTAAAGGGGGGCATGATGGTTAAAGGGGGGCATGATGGTTAAAGGGGGGCATGATGGTTAAAGGGGGGCATGATGGTTAAAGGGGGGCATGATGGTTAAAATGGGGGCATGCTGGTTAAAGGGGGGGCATGATGGTTAAAATGGGGGCATGATGGTTAAAGGGGAGCATGATGGTTAAAGGGGGGCATGATGGTTAAAGGGGGGCATGATGGTTAAAGGGGGGCATGATGGTTAAAGGGGGGCACGAGAAGCGGGTTTGGCAAGACGTTTGATACAGGAGGATCTTGGATGAGAAGGAAAGCAGATAAGCTTGGTCGAATGTAAGAGCAAAGGGTGGAAGAGGAGATAATGAGGACGTCAGGGGTTGGAGGAGGAGGAGGAGGAGGAGGAGGAGGAGGAGGAGGAGGAGGGACGGAGAGAGAGGGGTTTGGGTAAAGCTTGAGAATCGAAAGGGAGGAGATAGAGTTGAGTAAGGAGGGAAGTATGGAGATAAAGAAGCGAGCTTACGAAACTGATAAGAGAAGATGAGGATGAGGGTGAAGATGAGGGGGTACGATGTAACTGTATCAATGAGAGGGTTATTTTCAGAGAAGAGGGTGAGAAATAACACAAGGGGAAGGAAGGGGAGGGAAGGGGAAGGGGATGGGGATGGGGATGGGAGCGGGGGGAGGAGTGGGGTCGGCAGGGAAAAGGCCTCACGGGCAACAAGCGAATAAGGAAGACGGAGGAAGCGACAACATGGAGGAAAATGAGCAGAGAAACACGAACTGGTGACCGATATACATACACAGAGACACCGGACGGGGAGGGACCACCGAGGGAGCGAGGAGTGGACAGGGAACAAGGCCTCGGCTCGACTAGGCCACCGGGTTGTCGTGAGAGGAGGGACGACTACAGCGTGTGCCGCAACACATTCATGGTTATCCGTGCACGAGAGTAGAGTGGGGATTATCAAGTTTGGGAAAACAAGAGGATGGAGGAGGCGTTGAGGTTGTTGGGGGAGGAGGAGGGTGCGATTGCCAGACGTCTCGCCCTCGGCTAAGCTTTCCGCAGCTAATAACGCGCCAAATTGTGCAGTCCGAGCGGCCCGACGCTCCGCAGACGCTTCGCGATCGCAATAGGACGTCGCACTTACGCGGTGAGGGAGCGGATGGCGGCGGATGATGCCCCGAAGCCGCCGAAACTCCCTTAGGTCCAAAACATGGCGAGCACCATCTCCCTCGCGCAAGGCACGCCGGTCGCTCTGCCCTCCTCCAGCTCCAGCCGAGCCCCTCCCCTTCCCCGCGTAGCCCCCTCCCTGCCCCCCTGCGACTCCACCGTCACTGGTTTTTTTTTTGTTCAAACCATTTTGTTTGTAAAGTTTTAAAATGACGTAATTCAGTGAACATATGTATTGGTTTACGTACTTATTCCTAAATTTACGGCCAAGCTCGATCCCTTCCGAACTTAATGCAAAGTTTGACAAACTTTTGATAATTTATATTTAGTTTAATAGGATTGACGAAAAGGATCCAGAACACTGACTTTACGTCTTCACGCTATACGTGTAGACCACGTGACCACCGATGGCGACGACTGACCTCAGTATTTGGAACCATCTATTTATTACGTAGGAAATATGAAGAGATTTTCTCCACGGGTGCCGGACATCTGGCAAATAAAATACATTTACCTCTTCATGCAGGTGCTTGAATCAAATTGGCGTCCCTTAATATTCACTTTTCTAGAGCATTACTTGGTTCTTCCGAAGAACACAGGGGTAATACAGCATGTGCACGATCCCTTCTTTTCTATGGTTTCCCCACATGGCACGTACCATATGATGGTTCTCATGTGGTGCAGCCACCCTGCTTGCATCATGGTTTCTGTGGGCGCGTCTGCCGCTGATGCAATGCCCCTCTTTAACCAGTTATCTGGTACTGATTTTGCCGACCTCGTAAGGATGACAGGCTGCGTCAACCCCACCTGGCATTAATTACAACGGGGTTCGAACTCAGGACCTTAGGCATAAAAAACCCGCCACCCCAACCATTAGGCCAGCACCAGGTGATACACCAGGTATTAGTTTCCCACATGGCACATCCCATATAAAGGGGCCTTTTCTATAATTTGCCACATGGCACATACCATATAAAGGGGCCTTTTATTTAGTTTGCCACATGACACATACCATATAAAGGGGCCTTTTCTTTAGTTTGCCACATGGCACATACCATATAAAGGGGGCTTTCTATAGTTTGTCAAATGGCACATCCCATATAAAGGGACCTTTTCTTTACTTTGCCACATGGCACATCCCATATAAAGGGCCTTTTCTTTACTTTGCCACATGGCACATCCCATATAAAGGGGCCTTTTCTTTATTTGCCACATGACACATACCATATAAAGGAGCCTTTTCTTTACTTTGCCACATGGTACAAAGGGGGATTTACTTTAGTTTGCCACATGGCACATACCATATAAAGAGGCCTTTTCTTTACTTTGCCACATGGCACATCCCATATAAAGGGGCCTTTTCTTTACTTTGCCACATGGCACATCCCATATAAAGGGGCCTTTTCTTTACTTTGCCACATGGCACATCCCATATAAAGGGGCCTTTTCTTTATTTGCCACATGACACATACCATATAAAGGGGCCTTTTCTTTACTTTGCCACATGGTACAAAGGGGGATTTACTTTAGTTTGCCACATGGCACATACCATATAAAGAGGCCTTTTCTTTAGTTTGTCACATGGCACATACCATATAAAGGGGGCTTTCTATAGTTTGTCAAAATGGCATATCCCATATAAAGGGGCCTTTTCTATAGTTTGCCACATGGCACATACCATATAAAGGGGGCTTTTCTATAATTTGCCACATGGTACAAAGGGGGATTTACTTTAGTTTGCCACATGGCACATCCCATATAAAGGGGGCTTTACTTTAGTTTGTCACATGACACATACCATATAAAGGGGCCTTCTCTTTAGTTTGCCACATGGCACATACCATATAAAGGGGCCTTTTCTGTAGTTTGCCACATGGCACATACCATATAAAGGGGCCTTTTCTATAGTTTGCCACATGGCACATACCATATAAAGGGGCCTTTTCTTTAGTTTGCCACATGACACATGCCATATAAAGGGGCCTTTTCTTTAGTTTGCCACATGGCACATACCATATAAAGAGGCCTTTTCTTTAGTTTGTCACATGGCACATACCATATAAAGGGGGCTTTCTATAGTTTGTCAAATGGCACATCCCATATAAAGGGACCTTTTCTTTACTTTGCCACATGGCACATCCCATATAAAGGGGCCTTTTCTTTATTTGCCACATGACACATACCATATAAAGGAGCCTTTTCTTTACTTTCCCACATGGTACAAAGGGGGATTTACATTAGTTTGCCACATGGCACATACCATATAAAGAGGCCTTTTCTTTAGTTTGTCAGATGGCACATACCATATAAAGGGGGCTTTCTATAGTTTGTCAAATGGCACATCCCATATAAAGGGGCCTTTTCTATAGTTTGCCACATGGCACATACCATATAAAGGGGCCTTTTCTTTAGTTTGCCACATGACACATACCATATAAAGGGGCCTATTCTGTAGTGTGCCACATGGCACATACCATATAAAGAGGCCTTTTCTATAAATTTGCCACATGGCACATACCATATAAAGGGGGCTTTTCTATAATTTGCCACATGGTACAAAGGGGGATTTACTTTAGTTTGCCACATGGCACATCCCATATAAAGGGGGCTTTTCTTTAGTTTGCCACATGGCACATACCATGTAAAGAGGCCTTTTCTTTAGTTTGCCACATGGCACATACCATATAAAGGGGCCTTTTCTATAATTTGCCACATGGCACATACCATATAAAGGGGCCTTTTCTTTAGTTTGCCACATGACACATACCATATAAAGGGGCCTTTTCTTTAGTTTCCGACATGGCACATCCCATATAAAGGGGCCTTTTCTATAATTTGCCACATGGCACATACCATATAAAGGGGCCTTTTCTTTAGTTTGCCACATGACACATACCATATAAAGGGGCCTTTTCTTTAGTTTGCCACATGGCACATACCATATAAAGAGGCCTTTTCTTTAGTTTGTCACATGGCACATACCATATGAAGGGGGCTTTCTATAGTTTGTCAAATGGCACATCCCATATAAAGGGACCTTTTCTTTACTTTGCCACATGGCACATCCCATATAAAGGGGCCTTTTCTTTCGTTTGCCACATGACACATACCATATAAAGGGGCCTTTTCTTTACTTTGCCACATGGTACAAAGGGGGATTTACTTTAGTTTGCCACATGGCACATACCATATAAAGAGGCCTTTTCTTTCGTTTGTCACATGGCACATACCATATGAAGGGGGCTTTCTATAGTTTGTCAAATGGCACATCCCATATAAAGGGGCCTTATAAAGGGGCCGTAAACCAAAGGCCCCTTTATATGGTAAGGGGGCCTATAGTTTGCCACATGGCACATACCATATAAAGGGGCCTTTTCTTTAGTTTGCCACATGACACATACCATATAAAGGGGCCCATTCTGTAGTGTGCCACATGGCACATACCATATAAAGAGGCCTTTTCTATAAATTTGCCACATGGCACATACCATATAAAGGGGGCTTTTTTATAATTTGCCACATGGTACAAAGGGGGATTTACTCTAGTTTGCCACATGGCACATCCCATATAAAGGGGGCTTTACTTTAGTTTTCCACATGACACATACCATATAAAGGGGCCTTTTCTTTAGTTTGCCACATGGCACATACCATATAAAGGGGCCTTTTATGTAGTTTGCCACATGGCACATACCATATAAAGGGGCCTTTTCTATAGTTTGCCACATGGCACATACCATATAAAGGGGCCTTTTCTTTAGTTTGCCACATGACACATACCATATAAAGGGGCCTTTTCTGTAGTGTGCCACATGGCACATACCATATAAAGAGGCCTTTTCTATAAATTTGCCACATGGCACATACCATATAAAGGGGGCTTTTCTATAATTTGCCACATGGCACATACCATATAAATGGGGCCTTTTCTTTAGTTTCCCACATGGCACATCCCATATAAAGGGACCTTTTCTTTAGTTTGCCACATGACACATACCATATAAAGGGGGCTTTCAATAGTTTGTCAAATGGCACATCCCATATAAAGGGGCCTTTTCTTTACTTTGCCACATGGCACATCCCATATAAAGGGGCCTTTTCTTTATTTGCCACATGACACATACCATATAAAGGGGCCTTTTCTTTACTTTGCCACATGGTACAAAGGGGGATTTACTTAATTTGCCACATGGCACATACCATATAAAGTGGCCTTTTCTTTAGTTTGTCACATGGCACATACCATATAAAGGGGGCTTTCTATAGTTTGTCAAAATGGCACATCCCATATAAAGGGGCCTTTTCTATAGTTTGCCACATGGCACATACCATATAAAGGGGCCTTTTCTTTAGTTTGCCACATGACACATACCATATAAAGGGGCCTTTGGTTTACGGCCCCTTTATAAGGCCCCTTTATATGGGATGTGCCATTTGACAAACTATGGAAAGCCCCCTTTATATGGTATGTGCCATGTGACAAATGAAAGAAAAGGCCTCTTTATATGGTATGTGCCATGTGGCAAACTAAAGTAAATCCCCCTTTGTACCATGTGGCAAAGTAAAGAAAAGGCCCCTTTATATGGTATGTGTCATGTGGCAAACTAAAGAAAAGGCCCCTTTATATGGGATGTGCCATGTGGCAAAGTAAAGAAAAGGCCTCTTTATATGGTATGTGCCATGTGGCAAACTAAAGAAAAGGCCCCTTTATATGGCATGTGTCATGTGGCAAACTAAAGAAAAGGCCCCTTTATATGGTAAGGGGGCCTATAGTTTGCCACATGGCACATACCATATAAAGGGGCCTTTTCTTGTTTACCACATGACACATACCATATAAAGGGGCCTATTCTGTAGTGTGCCACATGGCACATACCATATAAAGAGGCCTTTTCTATAAATTTGCCACATGGCACATACCATATAAAGGGGGCTTTTCTATAATTTGCCACATGGTACAAAGGGGGATTTACTTTAGTTTGCCACATGGCACAGCCCATATAAAGGGGGCTTTACTTTAGTTTGCCACATGACACATACCATATAAAGGGGCCTTTTCTTTAGTTTGCCACATGACACATACCATATAAAGGGGCCTTTTCTGTAGTGTGCCACATGGCACATACCATATAAAGAGGCCTTTTCTATAAATTTGCCACATGGCACATACCACATAAAGGGGCCTTTTCTTTAGTTTTCCACATGGCACATACCATATAAAGGGGCCTTTTCTTTAGTTTGCCACATGGCACATCCCATATAAAGGGGCCTTTCCTTTCGTTTGCCACATGGCACATACCATATAAAGGGGCCTTTTCTTTTGTTTGTCACATGGCACATACCATATAAAGGGGCCTTTTCTTTAGTTTGCCACGTGGCACATACCATATAAAGGGGCCTTTTCTTTAGTTTGCCACATGGCACATACCATATAAAGGGGCCTTTTCTTTAGTTTGCCACATGGCACATACCATATAAAGGGGCATTTTCTTTAGTTTGCCACATGGCACATCTATATGAATAAAACACAGTTTGTGTGTGTGTGTTGCCTATAGACTCCTAAACGGAGAGGCTCACGTATTTGATTTTTGGCATAGACATGGCCATTGGGCCTGGGAAGGACATGGCCGACCTAAAAATGACCTCCGATGATGAGATCCATATTTTTAATTCATATTTGACTTAGCGCATTTCAGCAAGGAACATTATACACTGAATCTCAGCCTGTGCCAGAGCATTCGCTCAGAGCGATCACGTGATGTTCCATCCTCGCCGCCAGAATTGATCACGTAATTGATTTTTGGCATAGCCATGGCCATTGGGCCTGGGAAGGACATGGCCTACCTAAAAATGACCTCAGATGACGAGATCCATATTTTTTATTCATATTTAACTTAGCGCATTTGAGAAGAATACCCCCTGCCCCTTTCCCCTTCCGCTACTCTTCCGCCCTCCCCCTCCACCCCTTCCCTCCCCCTGCCCCTCCCCTTCCAAACTCCTTCCCCCATCCCCACCCTCCCCCCCCATTCCCCCACCTCCTCCCCTTCTCCTCCTCTTCCTCCTCCCCCTTCCGCCCTCCCACTCCACCCCTCCCTCTGCCCCTCCCCTCCCCCCCTCCCCTCCCTCCCCTTCCCCCCCCTCCCCTCCCCCTCCCCTTCCACCCTTCCCTACCCCCCCTCCCCCACCCGGCAATGCCGGGTACTGCCGCTAGTCCCATATAAAGGGGCCTTTTTTAAATTTGCCACATGGCACATACCATATAAAGGGGCCCTTTGTTTAGTTTGCCACATGGCACATCCCATATAAAGGGGCCTTTTCTATACCCCTGGCATTTTCCCAAGAATGTCCCTTCTTTTCTATAGTTTGTCACATGGCACATACCATATAAAGGGACCTTTACTTTAGTTTGCCACATGGCACATACCATATAAAGAGGCCTTTTCTTTAGTTTGTCACATGGCACATACCATATAAAGGGGGCTTTCTATAGTTTGCCACATGGCACATACCATATAAAGAGGCCTTTTCTATAATTTGCCACATGGCACATACCATATAAAGTGGGCTTTTCTATAATTTGCCACATGGCACATACCATATAAAGAGGCCTTTTCTATAATTTGCCACATGGCACATACCATATAAAGGGACCTTTTCTTTAGTTTTCCACATGGCACATACCAGAAAAGGGGCCTTTCTGTCGTTTGTCACATGGCACATACCATATAAAGGGGCCTTTTGTATAGTTTGTTTCATGGCACATACCATATAAAGGGGCCTTTTCTGTAGTTTGCCACATGGCACATACCATATAAAGGGGCCTTTTCTTTAGTTTGCCACATGGCACATACCATATAAAGGGGCCTTTTCTATAGTTTGCCTCATGACACATACCATATAAAGGGGCATTTTCTTTAGTTAGTCACTTTTTCTTTTCTTTTTTCCTTGTGTACAGAGTCGAGGCTCGTGAAAGAGCTAACATTTATCAAACAAACAAATCAAACAAACAAGCAAACAAAGTATATAAAAAGGGGAGCGGTCGACAAGATGGGGAGAGAAGGGGAGGAAGCACACAAACACAACATTTGAGAGCAGGGACATCGCAAGATGTGTGGGAGGGAGAGGGCCTGGGGGAAGGCAGGATAGGTATAAAACGCAAGGACACCAAGGACTTCCAGGAAAGAAGTCGGCACCTCAAAAAAGTGGATTTGGGGTGAAATTAGTGGGGGTAGAAAAGATCAAGGTTTTGGATTGGGGAAGATAAGAGATGGTGGTGAACAGCCGTTTTAAAGACCTGGAGGGAGGAGTGGGATTGAAGAGAGTGAGGGAGTTTGTTCCAGAGGTGGGAGAAAAGAGGAATGAAGGAGTGAAGGTGAGCAGAGAGTCTTGATTTTGGGAGTTTAACCATAAGAGGGTTGCAGGCAGATCTTGTGCGACCTGTCGGAATATTTAGGGGACAGAGCCCAGAGAGAGCTGGGGGAGCAAGGCCCGAGAGGAGTCGGTAGAAGACGGAAAGACCACCAACCTGCCTGCAGTGAGGAAGTGAAAGGCCCTCGGAGATAGCGTCATCGCGGGAGATTCCAATACCATAGGTAACATGGCACATACCATATAAAGGGACCTTTGCTTTAGTTTGCCACATGGCACATCCCATATAAAGGGGCCTTTTCTTTAGTTTGTCGCATGGCACGTACCACATAAAGGGGCCTTTTCTTTAGTTTGCCACATGGCATATACCATATAAAGGGGCCTTTTCTTTCGTTTTCCACATGGCACATACCATATAAAGGGGCATTTTCATTAGTTTGCCACATGGCACATCTATATGAATAAAACACAGTTTGTGTGTGTGTGTGTTGCCTGTAGACTCCGAAACGGAGAGGCTCACGTACTTGATTTTTGGCATAGACATGGCCTACCTAAAAATGACCTCCGATGATGAGATCCATATTTTTAATTCATATTTGACTTGGCGCATTTCAGCAAGGAACATTATACACTGAATCTCAGCCTGTGCCAGAGCAGCTCGCTGATTCGCTCAGAGCGATCACGTGATGTTCCATCCTCGCCGCCAGACTTGCTCACGTAATCGATTTTTGGCATAGCCATGGCCATTGGGCCTGGGAAGGACATGGCCTACCTAAAAATGACCTCAGATGACGAGATCCATATTTTTTATTCATATTTAACTGAGCGCATTTGAGAAGAATACCCCCTGCCCCTTTCCCCTTCCGCTACTCTTCCCCCCTCCCCCTCCACCCCTTCCCCCCCTGCCCTTCCCCTTCCAACCTCCTTCCCCCATCCCCACCCTCCCCCCCATTCCCCCACCCCCTCCCCTTCTCCTCCTCTTCCTCCTCCCCCTTCCCTCCTCCCCCTCCACCGCTCCCTCTGCCCCTCACCTCCCCCCTCCCCTCCCTCCCCTTCCCCCCCTCCCCTCCCCTCCCCTTCCACCCTTCCCTACCCCCCTCCCCCACCCGGCAATGCCGGGTACTGCCGCTAGTCCCATATAAAGGGGCCTTTTTTAAATTTGCCACATGGCACATACCATATAAAGGGGCCCTTTGTTTAGTTTGCCACATGGCACATCCCATATAAAGGGGCCTTTTCTATACCCCTGGCATTTTCCCAAGAATGTCCCTTCTTTTCTATAGTTTGTCACATGGCACATACCATATAAAGGGGCCTTTACTTTAGTTTGCCACATGGCACATACCATATAAAGAGGCCTTTTCTTTAGTTTGTCACATGGCACATACCATATAAAGGGGGCTTTCTATAGTTTGCCACATGGCACATACCATATAAAGAGGCCTTTTCTATAATTTGCCACATGGCACATACCATATAAAGTGGGCTTTTCTATAATTTGCCACATGGCACATACCATATAAAGAGGCCTTTTCTATAATTTGCCACATGGCACATACCATATAAAGGGACCTTTTCTTTAGTTTTCCACATGGCACATACCATATAAAGGGGCCTTTCTGTCGTTTGTCACATGGCACATACCATATAAAAGGACCTTTTCTATAGTTTGCCACATGGCACATACCATACAAAGGGGCCTTTTCTATAGTTTGTTTCATGGCACATACCATATAAAGGGGCCTTTTCTGTAGTTTGCCACATGGCACATACCATATAAAGGGGCCTTTTCTTTAGTTTGCCACATGGCACATACCATATAAAGGAGCCTTTTCTTTAGTTTGCCACATGGCACATACCATATAAAGGGGCCTTTTCTTTAGTTTGCCACATGGCACATACCATATAAAGGGGCCTTTTCTATAGTTTGCCACATGACACATACCATATAAAGGGGCATTTTCTTTAGTTAGTCACATTTTTTTTTTTTCCTTGTGTACAGAGTCGAGGCTCGTGAAAGAGCTAACATTTATCAAACAAACAAATCAAACAAACAAGCAAACAAAGTATATAAAAAGGGGAGCGGTCGACAAGATGGGGAAAGAAGGGGAGGAAGCACACAAACACAACATTTGAGAGCAGGGACATCGCGAGATGTGTGGGAGGGAGAGGGCCTGGGGGGAGGCAGGATAGGTATAAAACGCAAGGACAAGAAGGACTTCCAGGAAAGAAGTCGGCACCTCAAAAAAGTGGATTTGGGGTGAAATTAGTGGGGGTAGAAAAGATCAAGGTTTTGGATTGGGGAAGATAAGAGATGGTGGTGAACAGCCGTTTTAAAGACCTGGAGGGAGGAGTGGGATTGATGAGAGTGAGAGAGTTTGTTGCAGCGGAGGGAGAAAAGAGGAATGAAGGAGTGAAGGTGAGCAGAGAGTCTTGATTTTGGGAGTTTAACTATAAGAGGGTTGCAGGCAGATCTTATGCGTCCTATCGGAATATTTAGGGGACAGAGCCCAGAGAGAGCTGGGGGAGCAAGGCCCGAGAGGAGTCGGTAGAAGACGGAAAGACCACCAACCTGCCTGCGCTGAGGAAGTGAAAGGCCCTCGGAGATAGCGTCATCGTGGGAGATTCCAATACCATAGGTAACATGGCACATACCATATAAAGGGACCTTTGCTTTAGTTTGCCACATGGCACATCCCATATAAAGGGGCCTTTTCTTTAGTTTGTCGCATGGCACATACCACATAAAGGGGCCTTTTCTTTAGTTTGCCACATGGCACATACCATATAAAGGGGGCCTTTTCTTTAGTTTGTCACACGGCACATACCATACAAAGGGGCCTTTTCTTTAGTTTTTCACATGGCACATACCATATAAAGGGGCATTTTCATTAGTTTGCCACATGGCACATCTATATGAATAAAACACAGTTTGTGTGTGTGTGTGTTGCCTATAGACTCCGAAACGGAGAGGCTCACGTACTTGATTTTTGGCATAGACATGGCCATTGCGACTGGAAAGGACATGGCCTACCTAAAAATGACCTCCGATGATGAGATCCATATTTTTAATTCATATTTGACTTCGCGCATTTCAGCAAGGAACATTATACACTGAATCTCAGCCTGTGCCAGAGCAGCTCGCTGATTCGCTCAGAGTGATCACGTGATGTTCCATCCTCGCCACCAGACTTGCTCACGTAATCGATTTTTGGCATAGCCAAGGCCATTGGGCCTGGGAAGGACATGGCCTACCTAAAAATGACCTCAGATGACGAGATCCATATTTTTTATTCATATTTAACTTAGCGCATTTGAGAAGAATACCCCCTGCCCCTTTTCCCTTCCGCTACTCTTCCCCCCTCCCCCTCCGCCCCTTCCCTCCCCCTGCCCATCCCCTTCCAACCTCCTTCCCCCATCCCCACCCTCCCCCCCATTCCCCCACCCCCTCCCCTTCTCCTCCTCTTCCTCCTCCCCCTTCCCCCCCTCCCCCTCCACCCCTCCCTCTGCCCCTCCCCTCCCCCCTCCCCTCCCTCCCCTTCCCCCCTCCCCTCCCCTCCCCTTACACCCTCCCCTACCCCCCCTCCCCCGCCCGGCAATGCCGGGTACTTCCGCTAGTCCCATATAAAGGGGCCTTTTTTTTAGTTTGCCATGTGGCACATACCATATAAAGGGGCCTTTTTTAAATTTGCCACATGGCACGTACCATATAAAGGGGCCTTTTGTTTCGTTTGCCACATGGCACATCCCATATAAAGGGGCCTTTTCTATACCCCTGGCATTTTCCCAAGAATGTCCCTTCTTTTCTATAGTTTAGTCACATGGCACATACCATATAAAGGGGCCTTTTCTTTAGTTTGTCACATGGCACATACCATATAAAGGGGCCTTTTCTTTAGTTTGCCACGTGGCACATACCATATAAAGGGTCCTTTTCTTTAGTTTGCCACATGGCACATACCATATAAAGGGGCCTTTTCTTTAGTTTGTCACATGGCACATACCATATAAAGGGGCCTTTTCTTTAGTTTGCCACATGGCACATACCATATAAAGGGACATTTTCTTTAGTTTGCCACATGGCACATCTATATGAATAAAACACAGTTTGTGTGTGTGTGTTGCCTATAGACTCCTAAACGGAGAGGCTCACGTACTTGATTTTTGGCATAGACATGGACATTGGGCCTGGGAAGGACATGGCCGACCTAAAAATGTCCTCCGATGACGAGATCCATATTTTGTATTCATATTTAACTTAGCGCAGTTTAAAAACTGCCGAAATCTCGGCTTTCTGCTCACCTTCACTCTTTCATTCCTCTTTTCTCCCGCCTCTGGAACAAACTCCCACACTCCCTTCAATCCCACTCCTCCCTCCAGGTCTTTAAAACAGCTGTTCACCACCATCTCTTATCTTCCCCCATCCAAAACCTTGATCTTTTCTACCCCCACTAATTCACCCCAGATCCACCTTGTTTGAAATTCCAACTTCTTTCCTGGAAGTCCTGGCAGTGTCCATATGTTTATACCTCTCCCACCCCCCCCCCCCCCCTTCACATGCCTCCCCCCCAAAGCCCTCTCCCTCCCACAGATCTCTCGATGTCTCCATGTCTCTCGGTCCCTGCTCTCAAATGTTGTGTTTGTGTCCTGCCCCCTCTCTCCCCATCTTGTCTACCGCTCCCGATGTTATTTGTTTTACGTGTCTGTTTATCTTTCTGTGTGATTAATGTTCGCTCTTTCACGAGCCTCGATCTTGTATACCAAAAAGAAAAAGAAAAAAAAAAAGCGCATTTGAGAAGAATACCCCCCACCCCTTTCCCTTCCCCTACTCTTCCCCCCTCCCCCTTCACCCCTTCCCTCCCCTCCCCCTGCCCCTCCCCCTCCCCTTCCAACCTCCTTCCCCCATCCCCTTCCCCCTCCTCACCTCCCTTTCCCCCTCCGCCCCTTCCCTTCCCCCATCCGCTCCCATCCCCTCCTCCCCCCCCATTCCCCCACCCCCTCCTCTTCTTCCTCACCCTCCCCTTCCACCCTCCCTCTGCCCCTTCCCTCCCTCCCCTTCCCCCCCTCCCCTCCCCTCCCCTCCCCTCCCCTCCCTCCTCTCCCCCCCTCTCCTCCCCTCCCGTTCCACTCCTCCCCTACCCCCATCCCCCGCCCAGCAATGCCGGGTACTTCCGATAGTCCCATATAAAGGGGCCTTTTGTTTAGTTTGCCACATGGCACATACCATATAAAGGGGCCTTTCTTTAGTTTGCCACGTGGCACATACCATATAAAGGGGCCTTTTCTTTCGTTTGCCACATGGCACATACCATATAAAGGGGCCTTTCTTTAATTTGCCACATGGCATATACCATATAAAGGGGCCTTTTGTTTAGTTTGCCACATGGCACATCCCATATAAAGGGGCATTTTCTATGCCCCTGGCATTTTCCCAAGAATGTCCCTTCTTTTCTATAGTTTGCCACATGGCATATCCCATATAAAGAGGCCTTTTCTATAGTTTCCCACATGGTACACACCATATAAAGGGGCCTTTTCTATAGTTTGTCACATGGCACATACCATATAAAGGGGCCTTTTCTTTAGTTTGCTACATGGCACACAGCATATAAAGTGGCCTTTTCTATAGTTTGCCACATGGCACATCCCATATAAAGAGGCCTTTTCTTGAGTTTGCCACATGGCACATACCATATAAAGGGGCCTTTTCTTCAGTTTTCCACATGGCACACACCATATAACGGGGCCTTTTCTATAGTTTGCCACATGGCACATACCATATAAAGGGGCCTTTTCTGAAGTTTTCCACATGGCACATACAATATAAAGGGGCCTTTTCTATAGTTTGTCACATGGCACATACCATATAAAGGGACCTTTTCTATAGTTTGCCACATGACACACACCATATAAAGGAGGCTTTTCTTTCGTTTGTCACATGGCACATACCATATAAAGGGGCCTTTTCTTTAGTTTGCCACATGGCACACAGCATATAAAGTGGCCTTTTCCATCGTTTGCCACATGGCAGATACCATATAAAGAGGCCTTTTCTATAGTTTGCCACATGGCACATACCATATAAAGAGGCCTTTTCTTTACTTTGTCACATGGCACATTCCATATAACGGGGCCTTTTCTATAGTTTGCCACATGGCACATGCCATATAAAGAGGCCTTTTTTATAGTTTGTCGCATGGCACATACCATATAAAGGGGCCTTTTCTATAGTGTGTCGCATGGCACATACCATATAAAGGGGCCTTTTCTATAGTTTGCCACATGGCACATACCATATAAAGCGGCCTTTTCTTTACTTTGTCGCATGGCACATACCATATAAAGAGGCCTTTTCTATAGTGTGTCGCATGGCACATACCATATAAAGAGGCCTTTTCTATAGTTTGCCACATGGCACATACCATATAAAGAGGCCTTTTCTTTAGTTTGTCACATGGCACATCCCATATAAAGGGGCCTTTTCTATAGTTTGTCACATGGCACATACCATATAAAGGGGCCTTTTCTATAGTTTGCCACATGGCACATACTATATAAAGAGGCCTTTTCTGGAGTTTGCCGCATGGCACATACCATATAAAGAGGCCTTTTCTATAGTGTGTCGCATGGCACATACCATATAAAGGGGCCTTTTCTATAGTTTGTCACATGGCACATACCATATAAAGGGGCCTTTTCTATAGTTTGCCACATGGCACATACTATATAAAGAGGCCTTTTCTGTAGTTTGCCGCATGGCACATACCATATAAAGGGGCCTTTTCTATTGTCTGTCGCATGGTACATACCATATAAAGGGGCCTTTTCTGTAGTTTCGCATGGCACATACCATATAAAGGGGCCTTTTCTATAGTTTGTCACATGGCACATACCATATAAAGGGAGCTTTTCTTTAGTTTGTCACATGGCACATCTATATATATAAAACACAGTTTGTGTGTGTGTGTGTGTGTGTGTGTGTGTGTGTGTGTGTGTGTGTGTGTGTGTGTGTGTGTGTGTGTGTGTGTAATGTTACCAATAGACTCCTAAACGGAGAGGCTCACGTGCTTGATATTTGGCATAGACATGGCCATTGAGCATGGGAAGAACATGGCCTACCTCAAAATATTTGACGAGATTCATATTTATTATTCATATTTACCTCAGCGCATTTCAGCGAGGAATATTATACACGGAATCTGAGCCGGTGGCAGAGCAGCGCGCTGATTCGCTCAGAGCGATCACGTGATGTTCCATCCCCGCCGCCAGACCATTGAACATAAAACACAGTTTGTGTGTGAGTAATGTTACCGATAGACTCCTAAACGGAGAGGCTCGCATACTTGATATTTGGCCCCCTCCCTCCCCCTCCTCTCCCCTCCCCCCTCTTCCTCCCCCTCCCCTTCCCCCACCTCCCCCCCTCCCCTCCCCCTCCTCTCCCCTCCCCCCCTCCTCTCCACTCCCCCCTCTTCCTCTCCACTCCGGTAAAATTACAGTTCAGTACTTTGTGTAACCCCCACGTGCATTCAGGAGAGCACGTACATGTGGAGGCATGCTGTTCACGAGATTTGCCAAGGTTTGGACAGGAATCGCTTGCCATGCAGTGACAATAGCCTGCTGCAATTCACGCACAGAGGTCGGCTGCTGGTCCAAGTGGTCGATTTGACACGTTAATTCTGCCCACAAGTTCTCCATCGGATTCATATCCGAGGACATGGCAGGCCACTCCATATGCTCTACACCACAGTCAGCAAGAAAGTGTTGGATCATGCGAGCACGATGAGGCCGTGCGTTGTCATCTTGGAAGACAAAGTTTCCTCGAAAGGCTGCACGAGCAAATGGAAGCAATGTTTCTTCCAGAATGACCTTGTACTTGAACTGGTTCAGGTTTCCATTCAGAACAACCAGGTCAGTTTTGCCCCCTGCATGAAAAGCAGCCCAAACGGTCACCCCACCACCTCCAGCTTGGACTCTTGGCACTATACAATCTTCGATGTAGGCTTCATGCACTTGTCTGCGCACTCGGACGCGGCCATATTGACGATAGACCATAAATCTAGACTTGTCACTGAAGATCACGTGATTCCAGTGTCCTGGCTGCCATTGACGGTGCTCTCTGGCCCACTGCAATCGGCGCAGACGCTGCTTTCTCAGGGGACGCCTGGCACGATAGCCTGCTTGAACCAGTCGTTGGTTGACTCGCCTTCTGGATACAAGCACATTTGTCAGTTGCTGCCACTCAGGCCCTAAGCCGATTAGCTGACTTGGTACGGCCATTGCGGACTAACCGGTGCAGCTGGCGATCATCCCTCCTTGTGGTTCTGCGGGGACGTCCTGACCTCGGTATTGGAGTAGGGACACCCCTCTGAACATTTCGTTTCAGGATCTTTGACACCTGACCTTGAGTGATGCCATACTGCCGAGCAATAGCACGCTGTTTCATGCCGGAATTTCGTTAAGCCACCACTAAATGACAAACAGCATTGTCGAGTTGACGGACCATCTCCAGGGGAAGCGGCAATAACTTTTGTAGACGTGCAGCAGTTGTTTTCCACTAATACAGAACGCAACAACCCTTATATACCCGATTGTGAAGCCAATCGTCAAATGTACCTGTCCGTACCTTTTGTCACGCCACCTGTGATATAATCCTGTTATTGACTTCTTGCTGCTACAGACAATCAGTGACATGGTTCTTTTAACAAAGAAATCACCGAAGCGTAAAAGAAACTCACCAGATTGATATACGGACAGTAATATGCCATACTGCCATACTATGTTCAGAAAGTAAACCCAAATCAAGAAGAAAAAAAATATTCCATATTAAATGCCAAGTGTGTACATAAACGCGAGTTGTCTGTGTGTGTCCGCGTTTTATTCAGGGATGGCTGAAGGGGTCTTCATCAAACTTTCAGGGGTTCATCAATGAGTGCCTGCGAGTGTTTTAGGGGACAAAAAAAAAATTCGTTTTTTTTTTAGTTAAAAAAAAAAAAATCGCTCGATAGTGCCGAAGCCTTTTTAAATTAATCTTTACAGTGAGCTTTGTTATTATTTTTCCATGGAGCGGTTTTGGAGATATGGAGGTGCAATGTCTTTCAGTTTTTCCAAGATGGCGCCTGCACCATGTGACCTATGATGTCATAATTGTCATTAGAATATTCTTCAGGAGGAGGCGCTCCCATAATGAAATTTTTTTGTCCATCAGACCAACAGTTGCAGAGAAAAAGAAATTCATACTGATCGGATGAAGCGTTATACTTTTCGAATTATGATGTCATAACGAAGGCACTGATAACATCATCATTAACGTATCTTATTTCAAATGGGGATTGCTTGACAATGAGCCATGTTTCAATTTTTTTCATGCAGTGGTTTTGGAGATTCGAGGTGCAACGTTTTTCGTTTTTGCCAAGATGGCGCCTGTACAACTTGACCTATGACATCTGTTACGGGGTCAACCTCGAGGGGAGCCCCGGCAGAAAGATGTATGGTCCTTGGGTGAAAATAAGTCGATCAATAACGAGTCCACACCAAGGGTTACGAACAAACCCCAATATATTCCCAAATCCCACATAGGAATCACAATGCGTTTACAGCACTTCCATACAATCCTTATCTATAGTATAGGTGGCGCCACCTTAACCCACAACAGTGTTGGCAACACTCACGGCCCTTGCCCTCAATGTCTCTGCACGCCTCCCAGGTGACGTCGAATCGATCCAGCGATCGGGGAAGCAATGTCGGATTCCTGCACGCCTCCCAGGTGACGTCGAGTCGATCCAGCGATCGGGGAAACTATGTCCGATTCCAATCCGGGTCTGGGAGTGAGGATACTCGACAACCTCAGCGAGGATACCCGACTTCGCAGGTTCCGCAGTAATCCGGCGCTCTCCTGATGCGCGGACTTCGGTTCACAGAGGCACGGTTCCCTGTCCTTCACGTTCGGCGGCTCGGTCTCGAGCTGCAGTCTCAACTCTCAACCGTCTCCTTCCAATCTCTTTCGCGCGCCAGGCCCATGGTGCGACCCATACATGCCCTCGAAGGCGTCGAGGCGAACAGCGCCGGGCGCTTGGTTCCTTCCAGGACCACACGGCACCTTGACACGTAACCGGCAATCAATCACCCCATGCAGGTAACTCCTCTCGCCAGACAGGCTTTTCCAACTCCGTTCCAAAGTAGGTAACGATCGCCTCCGCTCGCGTCGGAGCTCTCGAAGCTTAAGATGGCCGCCCTTTTTCCTCTCCTCCTCCTCTTCTTTACGATCCTGTTTCCGGTCTCATTTTTCCCAGAAGGGCTCCTGACCCTTTAATCACAACAACCTTTAATAGAATATACATTAATCAGAAATGACCTGAATTGTAACCCCCTTAAACCAGGAATTCGTAAAACTCCCCCCCTTCAAGAAAGAAAGTTTGAACCCAGCGAAAACTTTCTTTGCAGGCCAACTTTGATAAACAAACCAGATAACTCACACCCCCAAATCATCAGTTCCCCCCGGGCACAATTATCACTTAAAAATAAAGCAACAAAATTTCACAAAACCCCCAGAGATTCCAAAGGTAATTCACTCTGGACCAAGCGTCAACAACTTCTAGTTTCTCTTGAATGACGGTTAAGAGGTGGTGACCAAAGCCCCAAAGTTAAACCTCTCGATAGCACTTTTTCGGGAGGCCCAGCTGAGTATTCACTACATGGACGCCTTAAGGAATGTGGAGTTCACGGTTAGTCCGGGGAGGAAAGTTCATTACATGGACGCCTTTAAGAACGTGGAGTTCACGGTTAGTCCGTGTAGGAGCCCAGGCTCGGCGGCTCCACCGTATATAGTGCTTCAACTTCTCCGGACTCCTAACAGTTACGGTGGGACCCCTTGTCCCAGCCGTTACCTGACTGGCGGTCTCCTTCTCGGCCAGTGCTCTGACAATCATTCTTTCGGGAGGTGCCATAACCCTGGGAGCCTCCATAGTAATATCGGCTGCTTCCAACACCAAAACTACTGCCAAGTTGTCCTCTTCTGTAGACCTCTCGACGCCGACGAAATGCCTTCCCTACTGTTATGGTCCGACCCTCCAAATCCTTACCATTCCAATTCTTCTCTGCCTCTCTGGCGTCTTTTGTGCTTGCAAACGTGACAAAGCCGAACCCTCTTAACCGTTGCGTTTCCCTGTCTTTTACCAACCGCACTTCCACCAGCGGCCCATATCTGTTGAAGACAGAGGTCAGAACTGCTTCCTGTGTTTTGAAGTTCAGTCCCCCTACAAATAACTTGGTACGTTTGTCACCATCCCGAGCTGGTGTGGTGTTATTTTCCCTGCTGGGCTCTTTACCAACCCCCGGGTTACCATAAAGGTGACCCCCGGCCCAATCATTCCCTATAACCACAGATACTCCCTCTACAGGAAGCATGGCTTGTAAACCGACGGTGACCGGTCCTGACACCAAATCTGATTCCAAATGGATGACATGAAGTGGCGCACTAACACAGCCACCGATCCCTTGCAACCGAACACTATCACCAGTTGCTGTACTCTTTGACAATGGCAAAATGCCTTCAAGCATTAAGGATTGATGGGCTCCTGTGTCCCTCAATACCCTAACAGGTCTTGGGTTAGTCAAGTCTCCCGCTAGTGAGACAAACCCCTCATAAATAAATGGTTGGTAACTCTTCTGTGGGCGATTTCTTACGTTTGCCATCGCATTCGGAGTTGTACTAGTCGGACTCTGCTCTGGGTTGTCCCTTTTCATGAGGTAACAACTGGACATCAAGTGTCCAGGTTTTTTGCAAAAGGCGCAAGTAGGCCCGGAGGAAAAACTTGTGGTCTGCCTCGGGCCCCCCGGGAAATAAGTTTGTCTTGGGCCCGTAGCCCCCTGATTTCGAACAGTTGGGGTATCAGAGTTGTCCCCATAATCCTCTCGAGGCCGCCGCCATGTATTGTCGTTTTCCGCACCGGGTGTTCCATAACTCCCCTGCTGAAGTCTAGGCGAGGAGTTAGGTTTGTGGACCCCTATCCGGTGTGTTAAGGCATAATCATCTGCCATGGTGGCTGCGTCCCACAACTTTGGTACTTTCTTTTCCTGCAGGTACACTTTGATGTCCTCGTGGACACCCTGTTGAAATTCCTCCACCAGGATCAAGTCACGCAATGTTTCGAAGTCTTTCCCGACTCCTTTTGACTCACACCACCGATCAAACATGTTTTCTTTCACTCTGGCAAACTCCACATGGGTCTCACTCTCCCTCTTCCTGGCATTCCTGAATTTTTGCCGGTAAGCTTCAGGAACCAACTCATACGCTTTGAGAATGTGCTTCTTCAATACCTCATAATCTGCACATTGGTCCATTGGTAGCGCCGAATAAATCTCTTGAGCTTTACCCACCAGCACACTTTGCACTAGTATGGTCCAGGCCTCCTCTGGCCAGTTTAACTGTCGAGCCACTTTCTCAAAGTGTGGAAAAAATTTAGCGACTTCCCTTTCACTGAAGGGTGGAACCAGCCTCACATGTCTGCCCACATCCCAGGTTTTCTGGCTCGGTGTCGGCCCAGTCAGCAAGGGTGGTACCTCTCCCCGTTCTCTCATTAACTCCAGCTCCTTGAATTTAATTTCTTGCTGAAGCTCCATGTCACGTTCCTTTAATTCCCTTTCGGCTTTTCTCTCCTCTGCTTCGAGTTCCCTTGCAGCTCTCCTCTCCTCTGCTTTTCTCCCTTCTAACCTTTCCTGGAGTTCTCGTTCCACTCTCCTTTCTTCTTCTACTCTTTCCTTTTCTGCTTTCCTTTCCTCTGTTTTCATCCTTTCTAACCTTTCCTGGAGTTATTGTTTCACTCTCCTTTCTTCTGCTTGTTTCTCTTCTCTCCTCTCTTCTGCTTTCCTTTCCTCTTCTGATCTTTCCTTTTCTGCTTTCCTTTCTTCTTCTGCTCTTTCCTTTTCTGCTTTCCTTTCTTCTTCTTTGATCCGTTCCTGGCTCCGTAATTGCAACTCCAGTTTCCGGAGCTCAACGTCTTCTGGTTCTTCGGGTAGCCACTCCCAGGCTAACTCGTCCCATGTTCCTCATCCCACCATAGACTGTATCACCGTGGTCTGCAACTCTGCCTTCCTCAAATTAGTTCGGACCTCCAAGTTAAAATGTTTGGCCAATTTCAAGAGGTCCGATTTTCGTAATGCTCGGAACTGTGCCTCACTAGGGGTTACCGCAAAGTTCTGTGCCACAAACGCCATGGTGACTACTGGTAACACCTGTTAACCTTCACCCCAGAAATTTCCAACAAAGAAAAGCAACAGTATTACTATTATTGCTATTGTTTTTTTGTTTTTTTTTAATTGTTGTTGTTGTTTTGTCGGCAGAGCAAAACAATTTTGGGAACGTTGGAAAAGTTCCCACTCTTGGGAATTCTTTCCCGGACTAAAATTTAGAAAATTTTATAGATCCCGGACGTAGACCAATTGCGAATCCGCAAATCGTAATTTGGATGAGCCCCCAATTCTGTTACGGGGTCAACCTCGAGGGGAGCCCCGGCAGAAAGATGTATGGTCCTTGGGTGAAAATAAGTCAATCAATAATGAGTCCACACCAAGGGTTACGAACAAACCCCAATATATTCCCAAATCCCGCACAGGAATCACAATGCGTTTACAGCACTTCCATACAATCCTTATCTATAGTATAGGTGGCGCCACCTTAACCCACAACAGTGTTGGCAACACTCACGGCCCTTGCCCTCAATGTCTCTGCACGCCTCCCAGGCGACGTCGAGTCGATCCAGCGATCGGGGAAGCAATGTCCGATTCCTGCAAGCCTCCCAGGTGACGTCGAGTCGATCCAGCGATCAGGGAATCTATGTCCGATTCCAATCCAGGGCTGGGAGTGAGGATACTCGACAACCTCAGCGAGGATACCCGACTTCGCAGGTTCCGCAGTAATCTGGCGCTCTCCTGACGCGTGGACTTCGGTTCACAGAGGCACGGTTCCCTTGTCCTTCACGTTCGGCGGTTCGGTCTCGAGCTGCAGTCTCAACTCTCAACCGTCTCCTTCCAATCTCTTTCGCGCGCCAGGCCCAATGTGCGACCCGTACACGCCCTCGTAGGCGTCGAGGCGAACAGCGCCGGGCGCTTGGTTCCTTCCAGGACCACACGGCACCTTGACACGTAACCGGCAATCAATCACCCCGTGCAGGTAACTCCTCTCGCCAGCCGGGCTTTTCCAACTCCATTCCAAAGTAGGTAACGATCGCCTCCGCTCGCGTCGGAGCTCTCGAAGCTTAAGATGGCCGCCCTTTTTCCTCTCCTCCTCCTCTTCTTTACGATCCCGTTTCCAGTCTCCTTTTTCCCAGAAGGGCTCCTGACCCTTTAATCACAACAACCTTTAATAGAATATACATTAATCAGAAATGACCTGAATTGTAACCCCCTTAAACCCGGAATTTGTAACACATCATAATTATGATTTAAAAATTGTACAGGAGGAAGCACTCCGATGGTGAAAATTTCGTGTCCATCGGACTAATAGTTGCAGAGAATGTTTTTTTTATACTGATCAGATCTAGCATTGTACTTGCCGAATCATGACGTCATAATGAAGGCACTGATGATGTCATCATTAATATATTGTTATGGACACGCGGATTAAGATGTTATGATGGGCCGAGCGGAATGGCCGCCGTGTTCGCACAGTTTACCCGATTCCACCCGACGTTGACCAAATCGCGCTATGCTAAATCAATGAAGGAAAGGACACAATGGCTGGGATAAATGAAACGACACAAGGGGTACAGTTCTCAAGACCTCCGGAGGAGGATATAATTGGTGGTGCAGAAAAGGGGTAGATTACAAGGTAAGAGGTAAAGCACAGAAAAGATGGGCACTTAGACACAATCTTATTTATCCCAGACAGACCACAGACAAACGGAACAAGACTGACTTACACAGGGAGTGATGGCAAGGAAGGACAGGCAGTCGATAGCACAAGGTGCACCTTGGCTCAGGGGCAGAATCAAACACGGTCCGGTCCAGAGATGCGGGGAGGTATTGCAGCGCTCGGAGGTGGCGTCTTCTCTTCCTTCAAGTCCAGCGCGCATCTCACGTCACCTCCCTCTTCCTGCGCATGCTCAGCGGGGAGTCACACGCCCTCGGCTCGTTGGCTCCGCCCCAGATCGGATCGGTCCGCCGCTTTTATTGGGTGCGGGGGGTTACCGGGCTCCGCCCTTGACGAGGAGCTGACAGCGAGCCCCTACGTGGTAACCCCGTCGAGCACATGTTCGATGGCGGCTAACCAAGCCGGAGTGAGGACGCGCACTCCCCGCGCCGCCGCCGTTGTTGTTGCTGTTGTTGTTGTTGTTGTTGCTGAACCGTGAGGAAGAGCTGCGGGGAGGTATTGGGAGGTCCTAAACTTCCTAACGGTGCCATACAATCACATTCTGGTGCAACGAAGAGTCAGAATTAATGGAAACGAGTCCTTAACTGACATAGACTAAGAATAACTAGCAAGATGTCCTATAGTTGTCTACGTGAGATGCGGTGGACCTGGATGCGACATTTAATGGGGGAAATAGGGGAAGGTCGGGTCTACAGAGTGTTGTTTACAGAAAATGGGACTAGGGAATGGGGGATTGGGGATAGTTGGGAAGTACTGAGGAAATAGGGGAATATTTACAAGCGGATATGGATGGATGCCAATCTCATATCCGCAACAATATCTTATTCTCCGTGGGGAGTACTTCACAATGAGCCTTGTATCAATTTTTTCCATTGAGCTGTTTTGGAGATATTGAGGTGTAACATTTTTCCAAGATGGCGTCTGTACCAAGTGACCTATGACATCATAATTATGAATAAAAAAAATTATACAGGCGGAGGCGCTCCTATGGTAAAATTATGTGTCATTCGGACCAACGTTTGCCGAGAAAATGAATTTTTGAAAATGCAGACACGCAAGCAAAGCAATACTGTGTACGGTACATATTGTTGTGGTTTTGGGAAACCACTAAAAAGTAATGGCAACCACCATACAGGTCCCTTAGAATAGTTATTTCATAGCAGACCATTATCTTAGGCCCTTCCCCTTATTTTGGGTTCGTATGTCTTCATGCGTTGGGGAAAGGGAAAGACAGGTCCTCCTCTCATAAGGGAGACTTTACCAGGTAATGTACCAGGCTCAAAGGCAGTGTCCAGGCTCAGAAACCCACCAATCGGGTCCGGAATCATTTTGGGGGAGCTTGTGAGGCGGAGTAATGGGGGCTCCACCAATCAGGAGCCAAGAGACCTCCAAGATTCCCCCCTTCTTTGATGAGGGTGAACAAAAGGGACATTCAAGACATTTATCCTCTCTCTGGCCGCTCTCTCTCGGCCCACTCAGTACGTGGACATTTTTGCTCTTGGCTGGTCTCCCTCTCACAGGCCTCTACACCTGCATTATTCGAGTCTGGACCTGTCTCTTGTGCACTCACCACATGTCTGCAAGATTGCTCCACTCTGGGCCTGTCTCTTGTGCACTCACCACGTGTCTGCAAGATTGCTACACTCTGGGCCTGTCTCTTTGTCGACTCTGGGCCTGTCTCACTCTGCTGGGTTCAATGAGCACATGTGCTCCTCTCTTGGGACCTGAATTGTTGACCTAGCATGTGTGCTCCTCTCTTGGGGCCTGGATTGTTGACCAAGCACATGTGCTCCTCTCTTGGGGCCTGGATTGTTGACTTAGCACGTGTGCTCCTCTCTTGGGGCCTGGATTGTTGACTTAGCATGTGTGCTCCTCTCTTGGGGCCTGTATTGTTGACATAGCACGTGTGCTCCTCTCTTGGTGCCTGTATTGTTGACCTAGCACGTGTGCTCCTCTCTTGGGGCCTGGATTGTTGACCTAGCACGTGTGCTCCTCTCTTGGGGCCTGGATTGTTGACCTAGCACGTGTGCTCCTCTCTTGGGGCCTGGATTGTTGACTTAGCACGTGTGCTCCTCTCTTGTGGTCTCGGTCAATCTGCCGTGCTGACGATCGACCTCACTCTGCCTGTCCATGATGGGTTCGCCACTACCTTCGTGCTGCTCGGTGGCGACACCAGGACGGAGGCCGTCACGGGGAGAGGCATCCAGAGCATCCATCGTAGCCTTTGTGCTATCAGGTTTCCAACGTTCGTTCATTCCCCTCCCCTCCCCTCCATCGGGACCAAGACCATCGGGTTCTTGGTCACCTCTATTACCAAGGCCCTTCTCCCCCTATTGCTCAGTTTGGCCAGACGGCCAGCTCCAGGAAGAGTCCTGGTTGTTCCAAACTTCTTCCATTTAATAATTATGGAGGCCACTTTGCTATTGGGAACCTTCAATGCAGCAGAAATTTTTTGTAGGCTTCCCCAAATCTGTGCCTCGACACAATCCCGTCTCTGAGCTCTGCAGGCAGTTCCTTCGACCTCATGGCTTGGTTTTTGCTCTGATATGCATTGTCAGCTGTGAGACCTTATATAGACAGGTGTGTGCCTTTCCAAATCATGTCCAATCAATTGAATTTACCACAGGTGGACTCCAATCAAGGTGTAGAAACATCTCAAAGATGATCAAGAGAAATGGGAGGCACCTGAGCTAAATTTCAAGTGTCATAGCAAAGGGTATGAATACTTATGTCAATATGATATTTCCGTTTTTTCTTTTTAATAAATTTGCAAAACTTTCTAAAATCCTGTTTTTTCTTTGTCATTATGGGGTATTGAGTGTAGATTGATGAGGGAAAAAATGAATTTAAACGATTTCAGCATGAGGCTACAACATAACAAAATGTGAAAAAAGTGAAGGGGTCTGAATACTTTCTGAATGTACTGTAGGTGGTAAGCTCTGTGGTTGAACACAAGACGTGCTGGAAGCCACCTTCTCACAGAAGCACCTGTGCTGCAGATAGTCTAGCTTTTTGCTGGACTTCCCATTGTTGAGGATCCCCAAGACTTCCTCTTCTGCAGGTACAACATAATCGGTAGAAGCTGATTGTCCGTCAAACAGGTCGGCTTCCACAAAGAAGTAACTGCTCATCTTGAATTTATTGAGGGAAACTCTTTTCCCGATCCCGTAGAGGTGAGATGTTGTGTCACATCCAAGGGCAGCATGGAGGAAGAGGATCTGTTTGCATATGTCTGGACCAAGCTGTTCCTTGTACACCTTGATGTTCCAGATGCGAGGGTTTTCTTGTATTCTTCTTAGGTTCTGGGTGGAAGAACAAGTCATGAAACTCTGAGCTTGCATGGTATCACAGTCGGACGAGGAGGTCTGTGTCATCTCCAACCAGCGCATTGTTGGTGATCGTAGCAGACTCCACAGCCTTCTCCACAATGAAGACATTGGTGTCCCCTGAAGCATGGTGTGTCTGACAGTTCCTTCATCGGCTTTCCCACAATACAAAAAAATGAAAAAATACTAATTTCAAGACTTTCATCTCACAGGATTTCTTAAGACTTTTCTTTACACCTTCGTATTCCTCTTTAGCTGAGGGTGCGTGTCCCGACCAGAAGAATATGAATGATCGTTTTAAGGCCATTTTCCCTGCTAGAGCAGGGGATAGCCTTGCGGGCCCTAGCCTTGCGGGCCCCATGACAATCATGGTTCCCTGTTTGAGGCAATGTTTTTATGGCCGGATGCCCTTCCTGATGCCAACCCTTGGTCGCCTCTTACAATGCGCAGGGATACGGTGTACCTATTCTAAACCAGGGTACACACCGGGATCATTCATCCCAGCAAGCTGGTACTCAATTTGCCAACCTCAGAAGGATGACAGGCTGAGTCAACCCCTCTGGCGTTAATTCAGCGATCGACCGGGATTCAAACCCAGGATCCGAGGATCCCAGGCCGGCACCCTAACCGCTAAGCCAACACCAGGCTTTCTGGTCTGGTGTCTGGTCTTCTGGTCTGGTGTCCCGACCAGAAGGTCACGTGAAATTCAGTTAAATGGCATTAGACTGCGGACACTGAAACACGTGATTAACAACTGATGCAAGTGAGAGAGAGAGAGAGAGAGAGGTTTTGTTGCAATTTGTTCGAGGTCATGGTACTTAATACCTGTCCTAGTTGTTTGTTACTAATCAACAAATCAAATACTACTGGTTGAACCTACAATTACACATAGTGAGTGTTACACTCAAATATTTAGCCTCCTTCTTGAGCACCCAAAACCTAAGCAGCAATCAGCAACAACGCAAGGGTTCTCATTGCTGAACATATGAAGGAGTTACAGACATCAACTATCTCGAGGCTGGATATAATATAATAAATTAAATAATGATGCAATAAATTCCAATAAGGATACACACACACACATACACATGCACCCACACACACACTTCATCGTTGTCCTTTATAGCCAAAGAGGGCCATTAAAATGCCGGCAAATGGGATGCGAAGATTAACGTCTATCCGATGGACGGTACTCACGCTGATGTCACTGTGAAACACAGGGATGGCAGTTTATAGTTGGGTCCATTGAGATTTGAACCCAGGCTAGATGGATTAAAGGTGAGGGCTCATACCTCTAAGAAATCGCAGGTGTGTGTGCATGCACACACACACACACACAAAGACAGACACACACAAACACACACACTTCATAGATGTTTGTGGACGAAGGTTTTCAAATCTTTCAACATTAAAGCAGTTTTGACATTTGAGCTGCAACCTGTTAATAATGAATAGACAAAATTAAACATGAACAAGACTGTTTTAAAACCTGCAAAAGCATCTTCAATAATTAATGGTTTACATATACAATATCGGATGAAAAAGCAGCGATTTCGTTAATGCTTGGTATTGTTAGGTTTGTGGCAGTAGGTGAAGAAATACTTTAGGAAAGTCAGGAATGTGTAGGTTTTAGTCTGGACCGTGGGAAGCGAAGAAGAAGAAGCCATCTCGATGTATATAAGCAGGGTAAATGTTCAGGTTAAGGGTGTTTGCATGTTGCTATAAGGAGGGTGGGTTTGTGCGAATTCATCATAGGGAGTATGGTTAATAATCCCAAGAATGTATTGCCTCCCTGTGATTTTTCCGTAATGTTCCTACAAAACTCAGCCAGCCAGGTGATGGGCTTCATTAGCCAACCACGCCACCAAGCGCAACAGACACCAGCACATTTGCCAATCGACAAGTAAATCCCGACGTCATCCGAACATTCCCGAACAGAGATTAGACTCCGCACCCCGACAACTCGCGACGGGGAGGCCACGCCCCGAGCTTCGTGACTGGTTAAGAAGCCATGGAGTGATGAACAGAGCTCGGTGATTGGACAGAGTGTGACATCAGAGGTGGAACATTCGAGAGCTATGAGAGCAAGAAGAAGCCGTCTCACCATCTTGCTCTCTTTTGGTCCTGGCTTCGCGTGAGGAACGGTCACTTTGCTTGCACTTTCTCTTTGTTGATGGTCACGCTAGAGTACGGCTGCGTTTTGTGCCCGGGCGTGCTGTGGAGTGATTTCGGAGCCTTTGTGAACTGTTGGCACCATCAAGGAAGCGATTGTTGCGGCCGTCGAAGAGGAGCCAGAAAGCAACACTTTGCGGGGCTCGTGGCGGTTTGAACAGAGGGGGAGCGACCGAGAGCCTCCTGCCTGAGTTACCTCACATTTGTGGTGTGGCGGAAGAGCGATTCGGCACCATCTTGCTCCCATCAACGATCGGGCAGTTGGCCGAACTGCGGGACCCGTTCAACGACCACCAAGCATCCAAAAGTCCTCATTGAGGCCGGAGCTGAGTGCCGGCCGACATAACACAATTCATTTTCTTTTATTTATCCCTGTGTTTGTAATTGAGTCCGTTGGGAGGGTCCCTCTCCTTAGCCTATTACTATTAGTTTTTACCTCAACATTTTTATTGTCTTTGCATTTATTAGTCCCCCACCGGTGTACACCGGAGGGGACTATAGGTTTGCACTCCATCCCTCCGTCTGTCAGTCTGTCGGTCTGTCAGTCCGTCACGCAAAGAACAGTTTTCCAGACTTTTTTTCTAAACTCTTAATACTAATGATTTCAAACTTGGTACATGGTTTTGTCATAAGTTACAGATCAAGTTCGAACTTCACGACGTTTCGATCATTTTTGATAAAGTTATGCCACTTTGAACTTTGGTAATTTCCCCAACAGTTTTCCAGACTATAATTTGGAGTGCGGTAAGTCATAATACTGTCTTCTATGACAGTGCTACCCAATGCTGGTAGGGGACATGTATTGAAGCGCAATACTCAGAATGCTTGTTTTAATTAAATCATTATTTGTTGAATTTTACTTTTCTTGTTTAGTTTATTTGTTTGTGGTTTCGGATTAACATAGTCGGCCGTCCGATCAGGTAAGGCTTCGGTCCCTGCCCTGTGCGTGCCAGAAACAACCCCGCCAAGTTCGGGCATACGCCTCGGAGTTAAAGCTCGTTTCGGTCATCTGTCACCCTGGGGTCTTAATCCCGGGGACATGAAAGTGTTATATAGAAACTTATTTTATACATAGTACTTTTGCAACGATTTCACCTTTCTACTGAACAATGCCTCACATTATATTGTATCATCCTAACTTTCTTGTAATGCTATATGCAAATTAAATTATTTTGAGGTACACTATATGACATTAACTTTTGCATTAAAATGACTATTGTACGTTTGTACATTGTCAATGAGGGGTCTTAAAGTCTTAAAGTCTTTAAGACATTGTCAATGTCTTAAAGCTGTAATTGTCTATTTTCACATCATTTAAATACTGCGCACAAAACAAAGTTAATTATTCTAAATTTGACCTATATTTTTAGTGCTCCGTTTGCCTCATTCTTTATGAGCTATCTATCCAATAATACACATCTTGTCCATACATCTATTTTCTTTCATCCTATTATTATCTCCCAAGCATCAGCCCGGTTGCGGGCTTGCCTTTGGGGTCATGTCCATCCATCCGGAGCCTCGACTTGAAAATGACTGGATGGACGCATTTCATTTCATGTGTGGCACTTGTCTGCACTAATATCTAGGCATGAGCATGTCAAATTATTTTGGAATTTCGTACAAAAAATGTATATGAGAGAATATTGCGAAAAATGTATGTGAGGGGATTATATATATATATATATATATATATATATGTATATATATATATATATATATATATATATATATATATATATATATATTGTTACGGACCGTGGACAAGATGTTGTTTGGCCGAGCGGAGGCCCCGCGGCCCTAACAGTTACCCCGACTAACCCGATTCCCGAACGTTGGCCGGATCGCGCCACAGATATTCAATGTGGAAAAGACAAAAGCGACACGGATGTGAAGAAGAAGAAGAAGACGAAGAAAAAAGGTTGAAAATACTACTAAATTTATTCCTACTATATACAGGCTCAAAAAAACCAAGGAGAAGGAAAGATAATAAAATAATATACAGAAGATTTTAGAGACACAGTGCAAATTATTACCTTATACAAGCTTAATTAAATCCCCAGGGACAAAACAAACAGAACAAACTCACGTACACAAAAGGATGGAAAGGCAGGAGGTGGATGGCTGGAGGGAGAGGAAGGTCCAAGGGGGTCCTGCAGCACGATTGGCGCGTTTAGCAGCCGCCGTTCCTTCGCGGCCCTGCTCAAAACCGCCGTCCAGGCCCCAAGCGCTGTTGTTGCTGCTGTGGCCACCGCTGCTGCTGCTGTGGACGCCGCGCGCTTTTCCAGGACTACAACAGGCTTCTTGCTGTTAACTACTGCTCAGTCCAACTTTGGCGAGCAAGGCGACGAATAGCAGGCTTTGTGCTTTCCGGGATGTCCTCTCTTTGGATGTTCTTTCTGGATCTCCTCTTTCTTGGTCCAACCACTCTTTCTCTCTCTCTTGGTCCAATCACTCCTCACCACCGACAACAACTGATGACCACTGACGACCACTGACCACCACTGACCACCAACGACCCACACACCTTGCTTCTTGCGCGCGCGCCTTTATAACGCCTCCGGCGATCAAGCCGCCGGCCTTCAGGACACGCCCCTCGGTGTGCTCACCTCGGCCCTGGTTGGTCGCGCGACCCTCTGGCTCCGCCCTTGATGACGACGGGTGGGGACGCCCGTCTTCCCCGACCCGAGCACATGTTCAATGGTGGTTTTGGAGGGGATGTAATTTGCAATCGAGGCTTGGCAATGATGAAAGGGGAAAGTGAAAGTTTTGGGAATGGGAATGAAGAATGAAGGGAATCTATCTATTTCACTTGGTGCAATGGAGTGTCATCTTAATGGGAGACAAGGCCTTACCCGAATACACATAATAAAGATATAACTATCGAACAGGGGTATTCTATGATTGGCTGACGTGTATGCTTTATGGACTAATTATGGGACGCCCTTTGACCTTTACACTACGGAGGTATTTACAAGGAATCATTACATTTTACAGAGGGTGATATTTACAACAATTTACTATACAATACAACACAATAAAAAAACACAATCCTCATATCCGCAACAATATATATACATATTGGTGCGGTTTTGAGTCTGTCAAGTGAGTTTAATAAAGGTTAAAGTCTGTCCCCCATAGTTAGTCACACGAGCAACACGTAGCCTCGCAATAGTATAGTTATGTCTTAGTATCTGTGAGCTTAGTTCCTTTCCAGTGTTAATTCTGCGTTGAGTAGGAGCCAGGAAAATAGGCCCTACTTGCCACCGATTTCCCAGCCACCCTAGCCTCGATCCAGTTTGTTAAGCATTGGTTGCTCATTGGGCGAGTTAACACGAGGCAGGCCTAGGAAGGTCGGGGCGGAGTCGAGGGGGAGCGGCGGAAGCACTGACGGTAAGCACGAGCCGCCAATCAGAGCTCGAGGGTGGTGACGGCGGCGTGGCGTCAGAGGGCGTGGTGAGAAGGTTCGGGTGAGTTCCAGAAGGTTCGGGGGGCGTAGCTATAAAACCGCTGTGCGAAAGCCCTCAACAGGACTGCTGCCTGATAGGACTTGTATGAGAGAACTCGCGGTGAGAGAGAAAGAGAGAGGACTTGCTGCGGGAGAGAAAGATTAGAGGACTAGCGTGGGAACACTTAATGAGAAGGACTTGCATGCCAGGATTCACAGAGGAACGCGGGATTTGCGGCAAAAGGATTGGCGAAAGAACTTGATAAGCGGTGAAAGCTGATTAACTTGACGCACTTGCACAAGAACGCACGCGCTAGCCAGCTCGGAGTGTATTGAAGAAGACGAGTTGGCTGCGTGTGCGGATAGTACAGATACGCGGGCGCAGCCAGACGCGTTTATAACGAATACAGCGCATTTGAGGTACGCGCGAATGAGCAAGGCTGAGTAACCGCCAGCTGCTCTAAAGTCCGCCCTCTGCCATTTCCCCCCTCCGCCCCCAACATCTGCTTTGTTCGAGAGATGCGCTACGAGTCCCTGCCTTCGCATGCCACCATCTTCGCGGGACATGCCGGGGCCGTGGAGAGCCAGACGGGGACCATCTCTCGACGCGTTGGGGAACACCTGCCCATCTGCAATTCCCTGTGTGAGTGTGAGACGGGCCCGTTGTCCCAGGGATAAGTTAAGACTGCTTAAGGATTGCTCTGTGTCTCTTCGTCCTTGAACCTGTATATACGTGTGGGAATAATTAAACCCATTTGTTCTTCCTTTCTGCCTGATTCGACCGTTTCTGTGGTTTCTCCATTTGACTAAGCGTGGCACGAATAAGATCGCTCCAATCGGGTTCCACGAAGTAAGACTGCGTGGAACACGCATACGCAATCCGCTCGGCGTACTCAAACCACACGTGGTTCATGCGAGGCTTGTTTCCTCGCTCCCAGGGCAGCGTGGGGAATTAGGTACGAGCGAGCAGTAGTCCCGAAACACGACTCCGCGTGTGTCCGGGAGGGACGTAATAAGTCCCGGTTCCGCCAGGCCCAGTAAAGACAAGGGGATTAATCCCCCCTTGGTAAGGGGAAGAAGGCCGGCGTAGAGAACCGTAACAATATATGTGCATATATATATGCATATTGTTACAGTTTTTAGAACCTCCACATGTAAATTTAGTAGTAAATTCCCTTATAAATGACCCCTGTGTATATGTCCCTTTAATTGGCTGTTAATTAAAGATTGCACCTTAGTTAGTCCATGTACAACATGTAGGACACTTTAGGACCTCTCTATAGTTATGTCATTATTATGTGTTCCAGGTAAAGCTGTGTTTCCAATAGTTGACTCTACGTTGCATCAATCAAATAAGATAGGTCCCTTTTAATGCCCCAATCGTCTCTTCAAAGTGCCAGTTTGGCAGCGTTCGTCGCCGTTGCATTGGGCTGTTTTCGTTGGCATTCGTCGTCATTGCATTGGGCTGTTTTCGGCGGCACCACGCCCCAAAACTCCGTTGCACACGAGGCCAAGATCGGAGAAGAAGGGGGGAGGAGCCGCCGGATCACGGGCATGGCACCACCTCGTCATCAAAGGTGGAGTCAGAGAGCCCTTACCAACCAACCATCGCCGAGGTGAGCCCACCGGTAGGCGTGTCAGCGGGGCCGGCGGCTTGATACGGCCAAGGCCAATAAAAGGGACTGCGAGGGACTGCTTAGGGAGATGAGTGAGGAGAGGCAGCAGATGAAGAGCGGAGTGAGGGAGCACGAGAGTCGGTGAGAAGGCAGGAGAGACGAGCTGCGCGGAGCTGCTGCAGGAAGCCCCTGCCGTGTAAAGCTGAATATGTGGAGCCGCCGGCTGCTCGCTTCCAGCCCGGAGCGTGGAACTGAAGCGGACCTGCTTGCTGTACCCTGCCAAACCTTCCAGCCCTGTTGTCCCACCTGAACCATCTCCTCCAGCCATTCCTGCCTGCAATTCCCTATTCGTGTGAGTCTGTCTGTATTGTCCTGTGGATTTAAGTAAGACTGTTTAAGGATTTGTGCTGTCTTCTTCTTCTTCTGTATATTGCTTTCGTTCCTTCTCTTTCTTTGGTTTTGTATAGTTAATTAATAAATACCTGTTCCTTCTTATTCTTGGTTTCATTCTCGTCCGATCGCTTTAGTGATTTCCCGATTGAGTACCTGTGGCGCAATTTCGGCAGAACCGCTTATAATCGGGTTTAGTCCTTTGTTAACGGCCCGCTTCGCTCGGCGCAATCCATCTATCACGCTGCGGCCCGGGCGGGAGTATTTCCTTGCTTACCGGAAGGCGCTGGTACTTAGGTCATAGGAAGGATTGGCCTACTACCCTATTCAGCGCTGACCGGGAGTGACGTCATACCCCCAGGACCGGTCGGACAGCCAGCTTAACAAGACAAGGGGATTAACCCCCCCTTGCTAAGGGGAGTGCCGTCCCCCGGATCCGTAACAATTGGTGTCGGGGAGTGGGATTTGAGGCCCGAACCAATTTTTTAAGAACATCGAAAAAACATTTGGTCGAAATTACGAGCGGCCGAAATTTTATTTAATATTCCAAATTAAAGTCGTGCCATGGATGATCAAGGTGATCGGATGCCGGTAGGGGAGTTAGAAGAGGGGTTAGAGGAAACCCAGGACCCCAGGGAGGAATTGAGAAAGAGGGAGGAGAAGAGCGACGAGGATGTGGTGGAGGGGGTGTCAGGCGCACAAGATGGCGGCCTCGCGCACGAGGTTTCAGGTGCACAAGATGGTGCCTCGCACGTGGTGGCCACGGTAGCCGAGCCCGTTGTACCAGTGGGCTTTGACATGCAGCAGTTCATGGCACAGTTCAGTGAATATATGGCGGAGTCGAAGTGCGACAATGAAAAAAGAAGTAGGGAAATGAAAGAAATAAGGGACGAGGTAAGGGGGAGCAGGTGTGAATTGACCGAAAGAATGGGTGGTCACCTGAAACAAATGAAGGATGGGTTAAATAATCTGGAAAACAAAATTGAGGGGCGAGAAGGCAAATTAGGGGGCCAATTGGAGGACGTGGGTAATCAAATTGGGGACGATTCAGTATACAAAAAAAAAAAAAAGAAGGATGGGTTAACCGGGTTGGAAAATAGGATGGCCGCCCAGGAGAACCAGATGGAAAGGGTGAAGAATGGGTTAACGGGGTTAGAAAACAAAATGGAAGGTAAATTAAGGGAAATAGGGGAGCAATCCGCCCGGGGAAATTAAACAGATGGGGAATCAGATAGAGGAGGTAAAAATCGGGTGAGAAACCAAATTGGGCACCCACAAGGGGGATTTGGAGTAGATGAGGGCGGCATCTACGAAGGAAATAGGAGAGATGGGGGAGGATATAAGGCGCGGAGTGAGCGAAGAGGTCGCGGGGGTACGCGAGGAGGTAAAGCGGGGTGAGGAGCGCATGGAGAAAGAGGTGAGGAACAGTACGGCTAGGTTACAGGGGCGCATAGAAGACCTGACGCGGGGAGTAGAGCAGCTGACAGTGGGACAAAAGGAGTTAGGAGAGCAGGTGGAAAAGAACACGGCGGTAATAGGGGGGTTGAAAGCGACGCAGAAAGAAATAAAGAAGGAATTAATAGCGACGAAGAAGGAATGTCAGACGGTACATGAGGGACTGACGAAGAGGTTAGAAGAGGTGGTAGAGGCAATGGAGACAAAAGAACGGGAGGTCAGGATGCACATAGAAACGACCAAGGTGGCCTTAGAGGAAGAAATCGATTGGGCGCACCGGGAAATAAAAGATGTGAAACAAAAATTAGAGGAAGTGGGAGAGGGGGTAAATGAAATTAAGAAGAGATGGATGGAGACTAAGAAGGAGATAAAGGAGGAGGTGATGGAATTGGTGCAAGGTCTGTGCTCACAGCGTGATGATGTGCTTACTGACCAAATATAGAGTTTGCAGGTGGCGGAGGAGGAGCGGAAGAGAAGAGGTGCCGAGGTGAGTGGTGATATGCTCGGGATTGTATATGGTGTGAGGGGAGATTCAGTGAGGGTGTTGGTCTAGACCCGGGCGTTCGTGAGAGGCCACTGGTGAGGTGTGCGACAGGTGCAGAGTGTGTGGACAGAGGGTGTGTGCAAGGATGTCCGACTATGGGGAATGCGAGGGGTATTGGTGAGCAAGGGTGTGCGGGTATGGAGTGGGCAGCGGGTTGAGGAGGGGCAACCCAGGCATCGACACCGACAGGGGTAGTGTTCAGAGGGACGGGGGATGCACGAGAGCCCCCCGGGAATAGTGTACTGTGGGGGCCCGAACGGTTCGGCCCCACGCTAACCCCGCAAGGAGCGACGCGCGGAGTCCGGCCTTCGGGTGCCCACAAGGTCCCACTCGCGCCGTATGACGGCAAGAGTGATCTGAGGGCATACCTGGCGCAGTTCGAATATGTATGGAGAGGCAACGGTTGGAATCCGGACGAAGGTGGAGTACACCTTGTGGGGGCACTGCGCGGCGCGGCGGCGTAGGTGCTGACAGCTTTACCACCGGGTGCTCTCACCCTGCCAGCCCTCCACGCGGCCTTAATTAATCGTTTCGGCATTGAACAGCAAAGCGAGCTTGTTAAAGCTCAGCTTGCTCAGTGAAAACGCAAGCCCCAGGAGACCATCGGGGAACTTGCCCATGACATTCGCCGTGCAGTGGGAATCGCACACGTGGACATGGCAGCGAGTTCCCAGGAAAGCCTGGCGCTGGATCACTTTATCCAGGCTCTTCCGGATCCGGAGCTCCGACAACAGCTTGCCATGTGGCGCCCGCAGACCATGAGCCAGGCGGCCGACGCTTCAGCCCGTTGGGAGGCAGCGAGGCCCCTGGCCCGGGGAGGCGAGTGCCACGCAGTGGCGGTGCGTCAGGGAGGGCCCATGACGGGTGGCGGC
This sequence comes from Myxine glutinosa, assembly GCF_964187855.1. Classification (NCBI taxonomy): domain Eukaryota; kingdom Metazoa; phylum Chordata; class Myxini; order Myxiniformes; family Myxinidae; genus Myxine; species Myxine glutinosa. Next base: position 81,307,990 of record NC_136268.1, read on the forward strand.
CCCCCTAGGGGGCCCACCCCCGAGGGGGGCCCTGACCTGGAGAGCATGGTCCGGAGGCTGGTGGACCGGCACCTGGCGGGACATGGACCATGGCAGGCGGCCCCGCCGGTGGCCCCTGGTGGGCCACGACAAAGTACACCAATTCGGACATTCGGGGGGGGGGGGGGAATTTGGAATACCGAAGGCAAGTACCTTACCAGGTGAGGTGCTATAATTGTGCTCGGCTGGGTCACCGCGCGTGGGTGTGCCGAGCTCCATGCCGGGACGCTTCCCGGCAACCGATGCCCTCAACTTCGCCCCGTATCGATCGGCCTAGCCGACCTCAGACACCCCCCCCCCCCCCCCCCCCCCGCCAGAGCCAAGGAAACTAGAATATGCCGATCATGCAGAGCGGTGTTCGGCAATAGGGGATAGAGAAGAGCCCTCATTGACGCGACAGGTAATTCATTGTGGCCAAATCGGAACGGGTAGCCTCACAATTCGATGCAAAATTGCCGGCGTGGGGGTAGATGCCGTTGTGGACACAGGAGCTAGCGCCACGATCATCAGCCCTGTGATCCTTAATTCGAGTGCAGACGGCTGGGATAAAATCCAGCATCTGGAAAATCATAGTTTGCAGCTGGCTACCGGGGTAACGGCCCCTGATCATAGGGCGTGGTTTAGTGACCCCTCAAGTTGGGGTCGGTAAAGAGAGAGATAGAGGTTTGGGTGGCGGAGGTGTGCGACCCATGCTTAATAGGGTTGGATTTGTTGACTGCCAGCGGTTGTAAAATCGACTTGAGCCGGGGGATCCTGCAAGTGGGAGTGGAAGAGCTACCATTGGAGGGGGTGAGCACGGCCGAAAGGGTGGAGCGGGAGGCTCCTAAGGCCGTGACCATCCCTCCGGGGGCCGAGGCCATAGTGCCGGCCCGATGGTCAGCTCGCCCAACATGGCATGAGTCCTGCGGCCTGGTCGAACCGGTGGCAGTGCAATCCATACCTGGCTTAATCGTGGGCCGCACCCTTGTAAAAACGGACGGGCTGGTGGTGGCCGTCCGAGTCATCAATATCAACACAGAACCACGCACTATAGTGAGGGGCACGAAGGTAGCTGGCTGCACCCCAGTTAGAGAAGTCGCGTTAGTGAGGGGCGAGAACGTCCAGCCGAGCCGGCCCCAGGGGGAGCCTTCAATAAATAGGAAGAATTGGCCCGATCCCATTTGCGAGATGGTAAATCGAAGTAGCATAGAGTTGGGAGGTACCCAGAGGGAGGCCTTACACAAACTCATTGGATCCCATTTGGACCTCTTCTCCTTGTCCCCCGAGGATATTGGACGTACGGGCCTGGTGAAACATCAGATCCACACCGGTGAGGCCTGGCCTATTCGTCAGCCCGCCCGACGGCTCCCTTGGAGCAAGAGGGAGGAAGCTGACGAGCAGGTAGAAAAGATGCTCGACGCAGGCGTGATCGAGCCCTCGGGAAGTCCTTGGATGTCACCTGTTGTGCTGGTCAAAAATAAAGATGGGACCACGCGTTTCTGCGTGGACTAATGCCAGCTAAACAACGTGACACTCAAGGCCTCATATCCTCTGCCAAGAATTGATGACACCCTCGATGCCGTTGCGGGCTCAAATTGGTTTTCAACTTTAGACCTCAAGAGTGGGTATTGGCAGGTGGAGATGGATCGGACAGGGAAGGAGAAAACGGCATTTTCCACAGGTAAGGGGCTGTATCAGTTCACTGTGATGCCGTTTGGTTTGTGTAACGCCCCCGCCACCTTTGAGCGATTAATGGAACACGTACTAGGCGGCATGCCATGACAGTCATGCCTGGTATACCTGGATGACGTCCTAGTACATGCCAAGACATTCCCCCAGGCTATAGCTAATTTGGACCAGGTGTTTGGGTGCCTCAGACAGGCAGGGTTGAAGCTGAGTCCGAGTAAGTGCACCTTGTTTGCAAGAGAGGTGGCCTATCTAGGTCACGTTATCGGTCGCGAGGGGGTAAAAACAGACCCAGGCAAAATTACAGCAGTAGAGGAGTGGCTCGCACCACGTACCATCAAGGAGGTGCCGGGATTTTTGGGACTCTGCTCCTACTACAGGTGCTTTGTGGCGAAATTTGCAGAGTTGGCCCGTCCCCTCCACTGGCTTACGGAGAAGGGGACACGATTTAATTGGACAAGGGAGTGCCAAGAGGCCTTCCTAAAATTGAAGGGGTGTTTGACATCCGCACCCATTCTAGCTTACCCCACTAGTGACGGGACATTTACCCTGGAGACGAATGCAAGCCAGGAAGGATTGGGGGCAGTTTTGTCTCAGACACAGGAGGGCGTGGAGAGAGTGATTGCTTATTACAGTCGGGCCTTGAGTAGGCCCGAACGAAATTATTGCGTCACCCGCAAGGAATTATTGGCTATGCTGGCTGCCATGAACCATTTCCACCTGTACCTGTATGGGCGGAAATTTTTGGTTCGAACTGACCATTCCTCCTTGCAATGGCTCCTTTGGTTCAAGGAACCGGAGGGCCAAATTGCAAGGTGGTTGGAAAAGTTGCAGCAGTACGATTTTAATGTGACCCATAGGGCCGGGAAGGCCCATGGTAATGCTGACGCACTCTCTCGGCGTCCTTGTCTGGGGGAAAACTGTAAATTTTGTGTGAGACATGAGGAGAGGGAGCAATTGGGCGATTCTTCCCCGATCCTCGTCGTCCGTGCAACCCGGGTGAGAGGGCCAATTTTGCCACTAACCGCAGATGAAGAATTTGGAACTTTGGCGTGGAGCACGGCCCAGCAGGAGGATCCCGTCCTGGGACCGGTGTACAAATGGGTCAAATTGGGGCAAAGACCTAAGGGGAAAGAGGTCACCCCCCTCGGGGCACAAACAAAGGCGTATTGGGCTCAGTGGCAGACCCTAGAATTGAAAAGTAACATTGAAGGAGCTGCGCTCCAACGCGAGTCGAAAGAATTGACGCGACCAAAGACGGATTTCGCCCGAGTTGCTTTATTAAAACAAAACAGCTCAGGTATTCTCACAAGCCCGTTTATCGGGCAGCAATATATATACACATTTATGCCGGGGCGTTTGCCCGGGAAAACCGAGACCGGGCATGCCCGGGTGTCAAGGGCGAGTCCTGGAAAGGCGAGTCTGGACATGCCCGGGCGTCCTGGACGCGGCCTGGCAAGTCGAGGCTGGGCGTGCCCGGACGCTCTGGGCGAGCCCTGGAAAGGCGAGAGCGGGCATGCCCGGGAAAGACGAGACCGGGCGTGCCCGGGAGAGGCGCGTCTGGGCCCGTCCGGACGAGCCCGGCATGGCGATCGCGCCCTGGCCGTGTCCTGGCAGGTGCAAGGCGATTGTGTACATTCAGCGGGAACCGCTACACACGCCCCTCCAGAATCGACCTGCACCGGCAGGGTCAATTTAAGGGGGGTCCGGATGACCCGGCCGAAGCGACCCCTGGAGGGTCGTGGGGGGGGGGGGTCTGATCCGGTGGTGGGTGGTCGAGCGGGGGGAACTGTGGATGGGGGGCGGCCTCGCCGCGGAGGAGGGGCCAACTGTGGTGGTCGGTTGACGTCCACGTGCGCCGGTTTGAGGCGGTCCACAGAGATCCGGTCCGACCGGCCGCCGACGTCGACGACGAAGGACTTGTCGCCCCGTCGCAGGACCCGGAAGGGCCCGTCGTACGGCGGCCGAAGTGGCCCCCGGTGCGCGTCATGACGCACAAAGACGTACTCCGCTGTGCGAAGCACCGGGGGGACGTAGGACTGGGGGCCATCGTGGCGGGACGTTGGCACGGGGGCAAATCGTCGGGCGGCCTCCTGGAGGTCCGAGCGCTGGTGTGCGGCGGACCAGGGACTGGTAGCGTCGGGCACGAACTCGCCCGGGACGCGGAGCGGCTGGCCGTAGACGAGCTCAGCGGCGGACGCCCGGAGGTCCTCCTTGGGGGCCGTGCGGAGGCCCAAAAGGAGCCACGGCAGCCGGTCGGTCCAACCGTCGTCCTGAAGGCCGGCCATGAGTGCGGCCTTCATGGAGCAGTGAAACCGCTCACACAACCCGTTGGCTTGGGGGTGGTAGGCCGTGGTGCGGTGCAGCGTGACCCCCAATGAGCGGGCGCCCGCGCCCCAAAGTTCGGACGTGAACTGTGGGCCGCGGTCGGACGAGATGTCCGCCGGTGCACCGAAGCGCGCGACCCAGGTGGCGATGAACGCCTGCGCCACGTCGGTGGTGGTGGTGGAGGTGAGGGGCACGGCCTCCGGCCATCTGGTGGTCCTGTCCACCATGGTGAGCAGGTGGGTGAACCCCCGCGATGGGGGCAGGGGACCCACCAGGTCCACGTGGACGTGGTCGAAACGTCGTTCGGGCACGGTGAAAGGTGCTAGCGGGGCCTGGGTGTGGCGGTGGACCTTGGCCCACTGGCAGGCCGTGCAGGCGTTGGCCCAGTCGCGGATGTTCCGTCGAAGGCCGTGCCAGACGAAACGCGCCGACACCAGCTTCTGAGAAGCTTTCCGGCCCGGGTGGGAAAGGCCGTGGATGGAGGCGAAGATGCGGCGCTGCCAGGAAACGGGCACGATGGGGCGAGGCTGGCCCTTGGAGACGTCGCAGAGCAGGACCGTGCCCGCGAAGGGGATGTCGGCCAGGCGGAGGCCCGTGTCCGCCGCCCGGAGGGCCTGCACCGAGGTGTCGGTGGTCTGGTCGGCCGCCATGAGCATGAAGTCCACGCCGTGGTGGACCGCGTTCGCGCTGGCCCGAGAAAGACAGTCGGCCACGGCGTTGTCTTTGCCGGCGACGTGCTGGATGTCCGTGGTGAATTCCGACACGGCGGAGAGGTGGCGCTGCTGGCGGGCCGACCACGGCTCCGTGACTTTGGCCATTGCATAGACCAATGGCTTGTGGTCGACGAAAGCCGTGAACGGGCGGCCCTCCAGGAGGTGTCGGAAATGGCGAACGGCCAGGAATAGACCGAGCAGCTCGCGGTCGAACGTGCTGTATTTTAACTCGTTCGGCCGGAATTGCCGGCTGAAAAAAGCGAGTGGCTGCCAAACCCCATCCACCCATTGTTCATGGACGGCACCCACCGCGTAGTTGGAGGCGTCCGTAGTGAGGGCAATGGGCGCGTTGAGCACCGGGTGAGCCAGCAGCGTTGCGTCGGCGAGGGCCCGTTTTGCGATCGCGAAGGCCGCGTCCATGGCCGCGGACCAAACGATGTCATGCTTGGCCGGCTTGCCCCGGAGGGCCTCGTAAGGGGGCCGCATGAGCTGAGCAGCGCGGGGCACGAATCGGTGATAAAAATTCACCATGCCGAGGAACTCTTGTAGGGCCTTGATGGAACGGGACGCGGGAACGTGGTGATGGCCTCGACCTTGGTCGGCAGCGGCACGGCCCCGGTCTTGGTGATGCGGTGGCCCAAAAAGTCAACGGTCGTCGTGCCGAAGTAGCATTTGGCCGGGTTGACAATTAAGCCGTGCTCGCTGAGGCGACCGAACAGTGTTCGGAGGTGGAGGAGGTGCTTGGCACGGGACGTGCTTGCGACGAGGATGTCGTCCAGATAGACGAAAAGAAATGGCAGGTCGCGCAGCACGCCATCCATTAAGCGCTGGAACGCCTGCACCGCGTTCTTGAGGCCAAACGGCATCCTCAAAAATTCGAACAGGCCAAACGGCGTGATGACGGCCGTCTTCGGGACGTCGGCCGCCCGGACAGGTACCTGGTGGTATCCCCGTATCAGGTCAATTTTGGAAAATATGACCCGTCCCGCCAAACGGGCGGAAAAGTCCTGGATGTGCGGGATCGGGTACCTGTCGGGGGTGGTAGCATCGTTGAGGCGGCGGTAGTCACCACACGGGCGCCATCCGCCCCCCAGCTTTGGCACGATGTGCAGTGGTGAGGCCCACGCGCTATTGGAGCGCCGCACGATGCCGAGGTGCTCCAACGCGTCGAACTCGGCCTTTGCCACGGCGAGCTTGGCCGGGTCGAGGCGGCGGGCCCAGGCATAGACCGGCGGGCCCGTAGTGGGTATGTGGTGCTCGATATCATGCCGCACTGCGACGGCCGAAAACGTCGGCCGCGTGAGGACCGGGAATTCCGCGAGCAGGCGAGCGAACTCGTTCGTCGTCGGGAGGGCGCACGCCAGTTCGGTCGGCGCGGAGCTGCTCATCGTGCACGCCAGGGAGCTGAAGGTCTCGGCGTTGACAAGTCGACATCGTTTGACGTCGACCAGCAGCCCGTGCGCGCAGAGGAAGTCGGCGCCCAGCAAAGCCATGGGGACGCAGGCAGTCACAAAGGTCCACTGAAAGCGCTGGTTGCCGAAGCAGAGGGTGACGTCGCGCGGGCCGAAAGTGCGTATGGCCGAGCCATTAGCAGCGACCAAAGAGGGGCCGCAAACGGCGTCCCGCCTGTCCTGCTTGGAGGCGGGTATGACGCTCAGTTGGGCGCCGGTGGCACAAAGGAAACGCCGCCCGGACGCTTTGTCCCGAATAAAAAGCAAGTTGCCCGAGTGGCCGGCGCTCATGGCTCGGAATGAACGCCGGCCCGGCCGTTTCCCGACTTGCCGAAAGTGCACGGGGGTCGGCACGTCCGAGCCTTGTGTCCGAACCTGGCATGGTAATAACACCACGCCTGGTCAGGTGGAGGCCCCGGCCGTCGTGTTGGAAGCAGTCGGCGCGGCGTGGCGGCCGCCAGTTGCACCGGCAGTTCGGCCTCCAACCGCGCAGGGCGCTCGGGCGTCGTGGGCGTCGCCTCGGACGGCGGCAGGCTCCAGGTAGCCGCGCCGATGTGTTGGCCTGCCAAGGAGATCTTATCGGCTTCCCTGGCGAGGGTGCGGGGATCGGTGATCGACGTGCCAGCCAGGGCGAGGCGTACCGGGTGAGGCAGCTGGCGAAGGAACAGCTCGCGGAACAGAAAATCCGGAGAGTGCTCACCGAGCAACAAGAGCATATAGTCCATACGCTCGGACGGGCGCGTGTCGCCGAGCTCGGGCAGGTCGAGCAGGCGCCGTGCGCGTGCCGCCGGTGAGAGGGCGAAAGCGTCGAGGAGGAGCGTCTTCAGCGCGTCATACTTGTCAGCAGCCGGCGGGTGCTCGAGGAGGCTCAGGGCGCGGGCCGCGGTGGCGGAACCGAGCGCTGCCACGACGTGGTGGAAGCGGGTGTCGTCCGCGGTGATGCCGCGCAGGGCGAACTGGGAGTCTGCCTGGGCGAACCAAACAGCCGCGTGAGCCTCCCAGAAGGTAGGCAGTTTAAGAGTCACTGCCGTGTCCATGTCGGTAGGTCACCAGTGAAGGAGCTGCGCTCCAACGCGAGTCGAAAGAATTGACGCGACCAAAGACGGAATTCGTCCGAGTTGCTTTATTAAAACAAAACAGCTCAGGTATTCTCACAAGCCCGTTTATCGGGCAGCAATATATATACACATTTATGCCGGGGCGTTTGCCCGGGAAAACCGAGACCGGGCATGCCCGGGTGTCAAGGGCGAGTCCTGGAAAGGCGAGTCTGGACATGCCCGGGCGTCCTGGACGCGGCCTGACAAGTCGAGGCTGGACGTGCCCGAGCGCTCTGGCAAGCCCTGGAAAGGTGAGTCTGGACATGCCCGGGCGTCCTGGACGCGGCCTAGCAAGTCGAGGCTGGGCGTGCCCGGGCGCTCTGGGCGAGCCCTGGAAAGGCGAGAGCGGGCATGCCCGGGAAAGACGAGACCAGGCGTGCCCGGGAGGTTCGGGCGTGCCCGGGAACAGCGAGTCCGGGCATGCCCAGGAGAGGCGCGTCTGGGCCCGTCCGGACGAGCCCGGCATGGCGATCGCGCCCTGGCCACGTCCTGGCAGGTGCAAGGCGATTGTGTACATTCAGCGGGAACCACTACAACATCTTGTATCGCAAGTGGGTGGAGGTTCCCTCTGTGAGAACTTCCTGGCTGGTGATAGTCCCTGACAAATTTAAGAACGTCATATTACAACAGGTGCATGGTACCCGCTCCGGCGGCCATTTGGGCAGGACAAAGACAACATCTCGGGTCCGCCGGAGGTTCTATTGGGTTAATATGGGGCGCGACATACAGGACTTGTGTCGGAGATGCGACGCCTGTTCTGCCAAAAAGGGACCAGCACGGAGGATGAGGGCCCCCCTTAAATTACACCAGGTGGAGGCCCCCCTTGAGCGGGTGGCTATGGACATTCTAGGACCACTACCCCGCACCCGCCAAGGTAACAAATACATCCTCGTTGTAATGGATTATTTCACCAAGTGGCCGGAGGCCTACGCCCTCCCCAAACAAGAAGCCGGGGTGGTAGCGCAGGCCTTCATGGAAGGATTTGTATGTCGGCATGGGATTCCACAGGAGCTGCACACTGATCAGGGACAACATTTTGAAAGCCAATTGCTAAAAGATGTGTGCAGGACCCAGTACTGTGTGTGCAGGACCCAGTACCTCTAACGAAGGGGGCTCGTAGTGTCAGAGGACTGGGGGGTGATAGTGGGAGATGCCCGATGTGGAGGGATGGCAAATTTGCCATCCCTCACATCCCCCGGGCACATGAGCTATAGATTATGGGGTTTGGCAGTGTAAGCTCGCCGAGGGCGGGTTAGGAAAATGATTAGGGACCTAGAGATGACCATAGGTAACTGTAGAATTAAGTAGTGACATGTACTTGTAGAGGGGACGTAGAATAGATTAGTGGATTATAACGACGAGGGAGCGCAATAATATAAGGGGCGACTGGGAAGCGCGAGTTTTAGAAGGGCACCAGGTAGATCAGATGATGCCGTGTGTGTGAGAATCTTTGTGTTGAGCAAATGAGGAATTGCTCGTGAGAGATGTGTGTATGTGAAGGAGGTGATGGAGCAGCATATGGTGAAAAGCGCGATTGTGAGTTGTATTGAGCGAATGGTCCCGGAGGAAGGAGGGTGCAGGGGGCACCAGGTGTGAGCACAGGTGTGCAAGTGAACAGGTGTATGGAGAATGGTTGAATGGAATAACTGGTCTGGAGTAAATGGAGTATGGAATGGATGGTGTGGAGTGAGTATGGTGGAATATGTGGAGTGGAGTGGTTGGTGCGAAGGGAGTGGATGGGGAATATGGACCCCTATCACAAATACCGGGGAGGGTAGTTTAAGAGTAGGTAGAGGGTATAGGTAAATTGTGGTGGATATTGGCATCTGTGGTGCGTGTGGTAGAATGGTGTTTGGATGGGTGCATTAGTGAAGTGGAAATGGCTGGGTGTGTGGCCTGTAGGAGGGATGGTTGGTTGAGCACTCCGCCACTGTTAGGATGTCGGCCAGGTGAGGCCGCAGGTGGGCTCTGGGAGCCGGTAGATTTCAATGGGGCCCGAGGATCCAGAGGAAGGACCCGGGTAGCCCAGTGCCAGAGAGGGCACCGAGGGAGTAAGCGCCAGGGAGGGCTTTCCCCAGGTAGATAGGTAGGGTGAGGAGCTAGGTAAGCTCGGGTGGCAACTTCAGTGGCGGAGGCGCACAGGTAAGTAGACCTGTTAGGGGAGCCACATGACCCAGTCCTGAAATTGTGCGAAGGCACAGGGAGTTGAATTGGGGGAGTGAGACCCCAAATTGATGAGCACCACAGTTTGGTCAATGGGAATTGGTTTTTAGAACCGCATCGAGTAAGATAGCCAATGGATTGGCAGGGAAAGACCCCGGGTAGTGTAAAGTGTGTTAATGTCATTTAGGAAGTAGTTAGGATTGAAATCTCCTCGCACCATCTGCATTCACTCACCTCAGGTGACGACGGTGCTCCACACCGTGACATGGTTTGTTGTTTTATTTTTGTGCAAATGTTTTGGATTGTGAGACACATCATGACGTGGGTGTGACATTGTGCTTGATGTTCCATCTCTCCCTCCTTATGAGGATTGATGATGAATTGGTGATGGCAAATTTGGTTAGACATTGGGATTGTGACGAATTTGGTATTAGGGGAGATATGGGAAGACAGGACGTAGTGACGAATTTGTAAATATGGGTAAGGGCAAGGGTGGAGTAGGTGACAGGGGGGGGGGGGGCGGGTGACGTATGGTAGGGACGAGCTTTCTCACTTCGCTCTCCGTGCGCACCTCGTTCTGCATTGCCTTGATTGATGTGTACCCTTGTGCCCTTGCCCTCGCTAACGTTGCCATCTCTTTCTTCCTTCCCCGACCCATGGATCGTGCTCTCTGGGCACTGAGGGGGAGCGTGCGGGAGGCCGCGTCTCTGTGCCCGGATCCCCGCAACCAGCTGCTGGCATCGATGCACCACTTTATGGACCATGTTGTTGTGGCCGAGCACCACCATATGGACCACGGTACTGTGGCCGAGCACCACTGATGGACCCCACGTGTTGGGGCCTAGCCCCTCTGCTGGGACCGGCCACGATGGCCCAAGGGAGATCTTGCTTGCGGACCTCGGTGAGGTGGCACCAAGCCCACAGGTGAACCACCCATAGCTGGCCCCCTGTGGGCCATAAATAAAATGGACACGGTTGTGCTTTTTGTTTTTATTATGTCCAAATAGGCCGCAAGTAACGAAGCAAAGAACATCAAGAACATAGGCCAGCAGAGGGAGCTGAGAAGAACAAGATCATCAGTGTGTTGTTTTTATTGTGATGAAATGTGTGCAATGAGCACTGGATGGTGCTTTGGTGTTTTTCTGGTGCTGATTGGTGCTGATTGGTGCTTTATGGTGCTTTGGTGTTTATTGGTGCTGGTGCGTCGATGCAGTGCATGCTGTCTCCTCCCTCCCACAGGATTTTCTTTTTGTGTCTCCTGAAAGAGAAAATGACAGGTCCTGGGTTGCGTTTTGTAAATAATGAAATAGTGTAACTTGTACATAATGCTCCCCACCGTCCATGTTTAGTTTGAAAACCATTCCGTAATTCGGTTAACTGTGGGCGTGAATCTGTCAAGCAGGGTGCAACGCAAATAGCGGGACATATTTATTTGTGTTTTAAAACTGTCGCACTCAGGGTCAGATAAATTGTGGAGGGAAATTACACCTGCGTGTCACATTAAGTTAAAGTTTTATAGGCCCCGGACGTGCCTGGAGGAGGAAGGGGGCAGTGTAACGGATTTGAGAATCCTGTCTTTGTAAATATGACCCTCTTGTAAATAGTTCTTGTAAATACCTCCATTTGTGATAAAGGTCAAAGGTCATCCCTTTAGCTAGTCCATCGCATACATGTAGAAAATCATAGGACCTTCTAAATAGTTATCTCTTTATTCTATGTCAGTATAAGGCTCTGTTTTTGAACTAGTTCATTGCGTTGCACCAAATCAAATAAGATAGATCCCCTTTCAATGGCCCCAGAACCTCCATTGCCAACCGCATTGCCAACCGCATTACCAACTGCATTCGCCCTCCATTACGCACGCGGTCAACTCGGGGAAGAAGGTCATGGCCTGCCCATTGTCATCAGGAGGTGGAGCCAGGAAGCCCTTGCGCCCAACCAGGACTCGGTGGGCACGGCTTGGTAAGGTGTGGCTATGGCTTGGTCGGGCATGGCTATATAACCCGTCGAGGGAAGCCCCCACCCAGCAGATGATCGAGGGAGCCAGAGGCGTGTCGAAGCAAAAACCAGCCCTGCCGCGTGCAACAAGATACGTGTGCCTGCCGCGTGGAACGAGATACGTGTGCCTGCCGCCGCCTTGCTCGCTTCCAGCCCGGAGCGGACCTGCTTGCTGTGCCGCCCTGCCAAACCTTCCAGCCCTGTGGTCCCACCTTCTTCTCCCTCCAGCCAATCCAATCTGCAATTCCCCAGTCGTGTGAGTCTGCCTGTCGTCTGTCCTTTGTGTTGTCCTGGGAATAAGTTAAGCTTGTATAAGCTAAGGATTGCACTCAGTCTTCTATTCTTTCCCTGTATATTACTTTTATTTCTTCTCTTCTTCTTTGGTTTTGTATAAATAGTAATAAATCCCTGTTATTTCTTACCTTTGGTTTCTTCATTCACATCCGATCATCTTTGTGATTTCCCCCATTGAGTACCTGTGGCACGATTTGGCCAACGCTCAGAATCGGGTTAGTCATTGTAAACGGCTCGCTCCGCAGTTCGCTTCGCTCGGCGCAATCAATCAATTACGCTGCGGCACGAGCGGGAGTATCTCCTTGTGTACCGGGAGGTGCTGGTACTTAGGTCATAGGACGGATAGGCCTAATACCCTATTCAGCGCTGAACGGGCGTGACGTCATACCCCCAGGATCGACGACGGCCAGTATACAGGACAAGGGGTTAACCCCCCTTGGCAAGGGGAGCGCTGTCGTCCCAGATCCGTAACAATATATATATATATATATATATATATATATATATATATATATATATGTATGTATATATATATGTATATATATATATATATATATATATATATATATATATCTATATATATATATATTGTTGTGGATATGAGAAAAATTTTTGTTGTTGTTGTTGTAAAAGGTTGTTGAAAATATCGCCCCTCCTCCCTCCGTTTGTGGTTGTATAAAGGTCAAAAGGGCGTTCCCGTAGTTAGTTCCATAAAGCATACATGAAGGACACCATAATACCCCTGTTCAGTAGCTTATTTCCTTATTATGTGTATTAGGGTAAGGCCTTGTCTTCCATTAAGATGACACTCCATTGCACCAAGTGAAACAAGATAGATCCCCTTTCATCCCTATTCCCAAAACCTCCATTTCCAACTGCTTCAATGCCAAGCCTCAATTGCCAATTACATCCCCTCCAAGCCTCAATTACCAACTGCACTGGGCAGTTTGTCAGGTTTGCTACAGCTGTGGGTTGTTGATTTCGCCCCAAAACCACCATTGAACATGTGCTCGGGTCGGGGAAGAAAGGCGTGTCTCCACCTCGTCATAGAGGGGAGGAGTGAGTCAGCCCCACTCAACCAACCACGAACCAGGGGTTGGACTTGGAGAGGGTGAGGAGAGAAACATCAAGGAGGTTCGCGAAGGTTCAGGGGCGTGGCATATATAACCCGAAGAAGATGCCCCCGCCTCAGATGTGTCCTGGAAAAAGCACGCGACATATACACAGCAGCAGCAGCAGCAGCAACCACAGCAGCAGCCACCGCAGCTTGGGGCCTTGACGGCAGTTCTTGAGCAGGGCCGCGAAGGAACGATGGCTGCGAAACGCGCCGATCGTGCTGCAGTACCCGTGGACCTTCCTCTCCCTCCAGCCATTCACCTCCTGCCAGTCCTATTATCATTCCCCCGCGTGTCTGTCCTTGTTTGTTCTGTCCCTGGGTTAATTAAGACTGTAGGTAAGCTGGCGTTGCCCTGTGTCTCTAATATCTTCTGTACATTATTTTATTATCTTTCCTTCTCCTTGATTCTGTGGAAGAATTATTTCTACTGTATACACTACTTCTAAAACTTCCAGAAACTCGTTTTAGCAAAATCAATGTTTTATTCACTTTTGAGAGTTTTGCTGTATTCTACCAAATGTACTAATTAGATATTAATGACGTTGTTCTGTCGGTCGTGGCTGTAGCTCCTTCTGTAGGTCTTTTGTTGAACCTCGTTCAGTTGTTGACCAGTCTCCAGTTGGTTGATCAGGTCAACTGGTCTTCAGTTGTTGAGTCACTCTCCCAGTCCACTGCTTCTCCGTCACTCTCCCAGTTCTCTCTGCTGCCCAATGCAACTTTCTCTTGGTTTTAAAGGCCCAGACTCCTTCATCCAAAAGCCTTTATTTGGCTCTTTTGGCCAGCCCTCTATTTTGGGAGACTGAGAGCACCACATTATTTCTGTTCAAGAGGTCAAATGCTCTGACCTGCTGAGGGGGAATTTGCAGCCTGTGCTCCATCTATGGAACACAGGCTAACTATTGATAGACACAGATGGCAGTCCAAGAGCGGTACACATTCTGTCTTGAATTATATTGCTCTTTGCTCATTTGTAAGTAAAACATATTCCACTTTACACAAGATCACATTGAGATATATTCTAGCAATATTGTCAATAAGAATATTTATTCCCTGACAGTTACTTTGAGCGTGTATATAGTAGGAATAAATTTAGTAGTACAGTGAAACCTTGACTTACGAGTTTAATTCGTTCTGTGACCGAGCTCGTAACTCAATTTGCTCGTTTCTCAAATTAAATTTCCCCATTAAAATGCATTGAAATGCTATTAATCCGTTCCAGCCCGACAAAAACCACACCAATTTTTTTTTAAATATACAGTATATATAAAAATATCTCGCGCTTTATATTTCACCTGTATGCAGCATACAAGTTGGCAGGATGGCCTGGACTGGAGGTACGCACACTTGACTCTAAACTGTCCAGCCTGGGTTTGAATCCCGACCCAGCTTTAACCTGTCATGTCGGTGTTTCACAGGCAGGGTGATTCATCAATGTGTGTACCGCTAAACTGGGCGCCCCGTTTGCGTCCCATTAGTTGTTGGATGTTAAGGATCTCACCGTCTTTTCCACAAAGAGAAGGCGAGCTATCGCCGGCACTCTGAACAAGTTGTGGCCTGGCATGCTCTTCTCCTCTGCCGTTATATACGTCCTCCTCGGCATCCTGCGAGCTGCTTCTCCGTCAACCACACAAACAACAACTTCTCCATCTCTTCATGGATAGAGGTCCGGAGCTTTGAAATAATCGTAACGCCCTTGGCTGGCGTTATAGCCTTTATCGACTCCTTCTGCTTCAAAATCGTACATATCGTAGAAGTACTACGATCGTACTGCCTCACCAAGTCGACAACACGCACACCTCGCTCATGTTTTTCGACGATTGCGTGTTTTATATCCAAGCACATCATCCTCTTCTTCTTCTCAGTACTGCCCTTGGCACTCAATTTCTTAGGACCCATGGTTAAAACTAAGACATTTTCCAAAATAACCAAAATGCGAAAACAAAGCAGCAGCGATATACGGCAGAGATGCTTGCACGGCAAGATAACCACGTGACCGGAACCCACCTGGTGGCGGGTGGCGTAAGCTCCAAAATAACCAAAATGCGAAAACAAAGCAGCAGCGATATACGGCAGAGATGCTTGCATGGCAAGATAACCACGTGACCGGAACCCACCTGGTGGCGGGTGGCATAAGCTCCAAAATAACCAAAATGCGAAAACAAAGCAGCAGCGATATACGGCAGAGATGCTTGCACGGCAAGATAACCACGTGACCGGAACCCACCTGGTGGCGGGTGGCGTAAGCTCCAAAATAACCAAAATGCGAAAACAAAGCAGCAGCGATATACGGCAGAGATGCTTGCATGGCAAGATAACCACGTGACCGGAACCCACTTGGTGGCGGGTGGCGTAAGCTCGTAACTCAGATCTCGGCTCACATCTCAAAGCAATAAACCGCCCGAGCGACGGCTCGTATCTCGGAAAACTCGTAAGTTGGTGCACTCGTAAGTCAAGGTTTCACTGTATTTCCAACCTTTTGGTCTTCTTCTTCTTACATCCGTGTCGCCTTTGTCTTTTCCCTATTGAATACCTGTGGCGCGATCCGGCCAACGTTCGGGAATCGGGTTAGTCGGGGTAACTGTTCGGCCGCGGTGCCATCCGCTCGGCAAACAACATCTTATCCGCGGTCCGTAACAATATATATATATATATATATACATATATATATATATATATACACACACACACACACACATATTGTCGCGTGATTGCCCCTCGGTTAAGACCGGGGGATCGCGGATGGACTCAAGCTTACTTGGAGGCGTGTTTCCAATTCAATTCCAATTTGTTTCCAATTCGACACACGAGCCGGGGGATTGGGGGAGGATACCGCGCTTACCTGTTGGCCCCATGCAGTCTTCACCTATGAAGTGATTAAATTCACACGGACATGGAATTATGTACAACAAGAAACGATTTATTTTTACGGAACCCGAGAACAACAGACGCGATGGTGAGTAAATAATGTTCTTAAATTGGGATCCGGCACATCTCACTTCACATACAAGACAAATGGAAGGATAATCGAAAGGAACCGTTGTGTGCGCGTTTGTGCTTGGGCTTATCTGTCTGGGTGTAGTCATCAGGAATTGTCCGGGATGGTCAGCTCCAAGCGCAGTCGTCCGATCGTGCTCCAGTTGGCATGAACCACTCGCACGTTGGTGCGAACACCCCTCTCTGCACGGTCCGTCCCGTGCCACACAGCACAGCACGCAGGCACCAGGAGCACGGACAACAGGGGAGGATGATCGTCAGCGCTGGTCTCTCCACCAAAGTCCAAATGCAAGAACAGGTCCAGCACGAAGGGACAGTCCAGAGCATGAGGCCAAGAGAAGAGAGAAGTGGAGGTGAAGACAGGCAGAGGCAAAGAGAGAAAATGTTAGTCAGCGAGTCATTTTGCTCTCGCGGTGTGATGTCAGCCCTACCCCTCTTCCAACCAGTGCCTCGTTTACTCGTCACCTTTCGCGCCTTTTTACGTCACTGGTGCTTCTCCTCCAACCAGTGCGTAGCTTGTTGGTCGTTCGTTCGCGCCCGCCACACCGATTGGCCGTGGTGTCATCGGTCGGTGGCCAATCAGTGTGTCGCTCCTTCACCTTCCTTACCCCCAATCATGGGGAAGCTTTGTGCCCCTTCCCCGACCAATCACACGTTCTCCTGGGCGTGGCTATTGCCTGCCTTGTCAATGTTTGATCGCTATGCCAGCTGGTGATGTGGCTGGCTGCAGCCTCATCGGCGGTGCCCCAATCTGGCGTCCTGCCTGTGGTTCTGCAAGTCTTATTGTGGGAGAGGGAAGTTAATGAATGTGTGCAGCTAAGGGCCTAGCTAATGTATGTGGTGTGTTGCCATAAGGGACACAGGTATGTTCACAGAGGGAACGAAACACAATGGAGTTAGCATATTCCCTACAACTACTTAACATGCCCCGCCCCCTTGTGGCGGGGACGAAGATACACTTAATCCGACATACGGGCTACAGGTCCCTGACTTACTGTACATCGAGATGGTTCTATCACGATCATCGGAGCACCTACTGATGCAGATCTACCTGGATCTAGATATTCCCCCATACCCCAAATTCATAACAGCCCCCCCCCTCCCCCACCCCACCCCCCCCCCCGGGACCATAGCCCCTGCAAGGTTCACTGCAGGCGCTACCATTCCAGTCTTAACACTTACTGTCTCACACTTAATTAACCTATGAAATAAAGCAGGAGGGCTGTGGGAAGTGAGCCGAAGCTACCGACCTATGCTCGTTAACATGCTAATCCCCTTAAACAATCACACAGTCAAATATTTACAATGATTCAAATTCGTTGTTCCTTCGGAGGGAGGAAACAAACAACACACGCAAACCTACTTGACCACAAACTTAACCTTAAACTTGCAAATTTCAAAAATTCAAGGACTCTATAAACATTTGTACAAACCCCTTCCCACAGACCGCGTCCGCCGGTGGATGCCACAAGACGCAACCTTACCTGCAGGGCCATCCCAATGCACTCCTAAATTTCTGCGGGCCCTGTCATGGTGTTACAGGTGAGTGACATGGCTTGGTGGATTTCGCCCACATTCATTCAACACAAACCCATAACCACTCATACACATTCCACAAATCAGCAAGACACTTAAATCAATACACTTACTTACTCCACCCCCCTGCAGGACCATGGCATAGATGTCATTTCATATGCGTTTCCCTCAATTAGGCAGCGTGGAGGTACCGCACAATCAAGATGATGGGGCGCTTCAGGCTGTGGTGCCCGCAGTCCAAAAACAAGTCACTTGACTTACAAGTTAATTGCCCCCCCCCCCCCCCCTTGCAGTCCAAAAACAAGTCACTTGACTTACAAGTTCATTGCCCCCCCCCCCCCCCCTTTACCTCTTGGCCCTGTGACAGTCAAACAGCCCTTTCCGGCATTACCCCGCCGGTGGGGGTCTCCACACACCAGGCTCCGTGGTTTTCTCTCCGTGGCTTCACGCTGTTGAATCCAAAGCTTTCAGAATCATTGGAATCTCCCGCGATGAAGCTATCTCTGAGGGCCTTTCACTCACTCACCGCAGGCAGGTAGGTGGTCTTTCTGTCTTCTACCGACTCCTCTCCGGCCTTGCTCCCCCAGCTCTCTCTGTGCTCTGTCCCCCAAATATTCCTACAGGTCGCACAAGATCTGCCAGCCACCCTCTGATGGTTAAACTGCCGAAATCTCGGCTCTCTGCTCACCTTCACTCTTTCATTCCTCTTTTCTCCCGCCTCTGGAACAAACTCCCACACTCACTTCAATCACACTCCTCCCTCCAGGTCTTCAAAACAGCTGTTCACCACCATCTCTTATCTTCCCCCATCCAAAACCTTGATCTTTTCTACCCCCACTAATTCACCCCAGATCCACCTTGTTTGAAATTCCAACTTCTTTCCTGGAAGTCTTGGCAGTGTCCATATGTTTTATACCTCTCCCACCCCCCCCCCCCCCCACCCCTTTCCCATGCCTCCCCCCCAAAGCCCTCTCCCTCCCACAGTTCTCTCCATGTCTCCATGTCTCTCGGTCCCTGCTCTCAAATGTTGTGTTTGTGTCCTTCCCCCTCTCTCCCCATCTTGTCTACCGCTCCCGATGTTATTTGTTTTGTGTGTCTGTTTGTCTTTCTGTGTGATTAATGTTCGCTCTTTCACGAGCCTCGATCTTGTATACAAAAAAAAAAAAAAAACTCTGCCTATCTGCCTGTCTGTCTGTCTGTCTGTCTGTCCGTCATACCTGTGGTTTTCCAGACTTTAATGAGCCATCAAAGCCAGTACCAGGAAAAATCACAGAACTGTCGGAAAGTGTCCGTAAATGAAAATTTACATAAAAACTGTAAACGTATCTGTGAAAAAAATAAAAACCTCAATCGATATCCAACATTTAAAAATTGTAATTCATACAACTGTAAAGAAAAGAAAAAAAACAATGAAAATGTCCGTAAAAAAACCATAAACGCATCCGTTAAATAAATAAATAAATAACACCTGAATTGATATCTCGCAGCAGGTCGGTGATGCTTGCCGACAATCATAAAGCTTCTATTTATTATTTACCTTCATGCTACGGTTCGTTATTCGCCAAAAGGCGTTTGAATTGCGCGCCAAATCCAAACTGCCACTCATCCTCCCCATATCTAAATCTTCCCTGAAGATACACGAAAAGGATAAAAAGTAAACTCGTTTTTAGTAAACACAATTTTAGTTACGTTATATTTTGGCTTCATTTAAATTTTCACGTTTTCAAAATTTTTCAGAAATAAAAAATAAAAAATCATGTTATGTTTACATGACATTAAGACACTAAACACACGGTAAGTGCCCTGACCCGACAACCCCTCAACCCGATAACCACCACTTTGTCCCAACACTTGTCCCAACACTTGTCCCAACCTTGGGACTTGGTTGTCCCAACCTTGGGACAACACTTGTCCCAACACTTGTCCCAACACCACTTTGTCCCAACCACCACAAGGTCCAAGGGCCTTTCACTCACTCACCACAGGCAGGTTGGTGGTCTTTCCGTCTTCTACCGACTCCTCTCTGGCCTTGCCCCCCCCAGCTCTCTCTGGGCTCTGTCCCCCAAATATTCCTACAGGTCGCACAAGATCTGCCTGCAACCCTCTTATGGTTAAACTGCCAAAATCAAGACTCTCTGCTCACCTTCACTCCTTCATTCCTCTTTTCTCCCGCCTCTGGAACAAACTCCCTCACTCTCTTCAATCCCACTCCACCCTCCAGGTCTTTAAAACAGCTGTTCACCACCATCTCTTATCCTCCCCCATCCAAAACCTTGATCTTTTCTACCCCCGCTAATTTCGGTCCCCTTGTGTTTTATACCTCCCCCCCCCCCCCCCTTCCCACGCCTCCTGCCCCCAAGCCCTCTCCCTCCCACACTTCTCCCTGCTCTCAAATGTTGTGGTTGTGTGCTTCCCCTTCTCTCCCCATCTTGTCTTCCGCTCCCTCTTTTTGTATATTTTGTTTGTCTGGTTGATTTGTTTGTGAAATAAATGTTAGCTCTTTCACGAGCCTCGATTCAGTATACAAAAAAAAAAAAACTGGCCCACATAACCACCCCACCACAGACACTGCCACTGACTATAAGAAGCGTGAGAGGTAAAAGGCACGGTAAATGGCGATGGTGGCAGATCAGCTCTTCCCCTTCATTCCGGGTTAAACACCCAAACATCGATGCGCTAATTGGCCAAAAGTGTCTCATTGACACCTTATCACTCTGCTCCCTCACCCCT
The DNA here is from genome assembly GCF_964187855.1 of Myxine glutinosa. Lineage (NCBI taxonomy): Eukaryota > Metazoa > Chordata > Myxini > Myxiniformes > Myxinidae > Myxine > Myxine glutinosa. The sequence continues at coordinate 81,328,115 of NC_136268.1, forward strand.
ACAAGTAGCAGCTTCCCCGTGTTTGCCCCCATACCTGTAAATCAGTGCCGCGAGCATGGCTCACGTTAATCACAGAGCTCCGTCACGTACCACAGTTTGGAGGCAGACTGGCCACAACTCAATGCAGAGGTCAGGTGAGGGCGGGGCTAAGCAAGGATGTGCCAATCAGCAGGCATAGTTATACCAAGGAAATTATTCATCCACTTTCTGGCCCCACCCCTGCGAAGGTATTATAAAAGAGCAGGAGTGCAGATACTCGGCACGTTGGTTTTTTGGCTTGGCTGTGAAAGATACTGCTACTCATCCTGCAGCCCACTGCTGACTCATGGTGCTTCGCAGGGAGAAGCAACGTGGCGGAACGGTCGCTGCAAAAGTGGGTTCGAGCAGAGCAAGCGCCGTCGAGAGCGCACCGATTCGGGCCAGACGAATCCACGCTTGCACATCTTTTGGTTCTCACACAATAGGTTATTTATCTCATGCATTCGTTTCTCGGCTAACTTTATTTTGTCGTTCTCTCTTGAACGCAACAACCTCAAAAACACGTTACATTAGTTATATACATGTGCCTGTTGTTTGTGTCCTTTATGACATCCTCAAAAACAGTACGTTTCCGGTTTGGAATGATTTTCAATTTTGTTTGAAATTAAACATCACCTCAGGCAGAATAACAAAACATCATCTCACTCCTCTCTGTGCATGTGCGATCGTGACTGTATCAGAGTCAAAGTACGGTAAAATGACAGGTTTGTTTTCGGATGCATGTTCAAAATATAACACTTGATGAAATTAGTTGTTCCTCGATCATAAACTGATGCTTAACGACAGACAGACAGATGGGTGAACAGACCTGACCCAATTGCTTAACCCCGCTTTTCGCTTCGCATGCTGATGAGTACCTGATGAGGGACATGGCTGAAGGTCAAGTGGCAGGTCCATTATTAGCCCCCGTTGGATTTAGCCCATAAGCTTATGGATTGGGCCTCGTCCATCCATCTGTGCGTGCGTCCACAACCATATCTCAGAGATGCATGGACCGATTTTATTTATGGACCATTTGGACCAAGACGATACATGATGGTATACATATATGCACATCATTTTGCTTCGCAATGCGATCAAAGATGGCTGACTGGCGGCCATTTTAGTTGTAAAAAAAAACAAATGTTGAACATGTCCTCAACCATTTATCGGACATGCATTTACCGATGTTGTTTAAACTTGGCACACAGATAATGAGTGATTGCATACATTGCATAGTGATTGCAAGTCATTTTCTTTCGAGATCAGATCCAAGATGGCCGACTGGCAGCCATTTTGTTCCTCAAATGTGTCACCAACCATTTATTGAACATGTATGATCCGATCTTGTTCAAGCTTGTCACCAGCACAGTACATGATGGCATATATGTGCACCTCACTTTATTTTGTGAGCTGATCAAAGATGGCCGACTGGTAGACTGGCAGCCATTTTAGTTGTAAAAACCGCGATATTGACCATGTCCTCATCCATTTCTCGGACATGCATTTACCAATCTTGTTCAAACTTGGCACACAGAAAACGAATGATGGGTTCCATATGCACGTCATTTTTATTCGAGATCAGATCCAAAATGGCCATCTGAAGGTCTTTAACTCCATACAGCAAAATTACTAAAAACACGGGGGCTATGACATTTGATGTCTTTTTTTCCCGTTTTTATCATGGAATTCTGCTTCAACCACAACGCTATGTAATCTAGAATTAAATAGCACAGCAACAATCAACTCAGAAAATTTTATTGTACAATACACACTTTCACAACTTTACATTTCTTCAGCAAAATAAATTTTGAAAGCAGCCAGATAATTTTTTTTAATCATAGTCAAGAAATTGAAAAATGTATACACGTTTATGCACACGCTAAATGTCTTTTAAACTGCTGGTTTGAAGATTGTGAATAAAGCTTTAAAATACTCCTTTGATCATATGAAGACTTGTAAATGGCAAAAATATTTACATGTAGAATGTTTACATTTTGAGTAGTGTTCTCTTTGGACAACGTATAGTGGTGGCTTATTGGTGAGGACCAATAGGCTGAGTGTTCAAATCCCAGTGAAAGTGGGAGTATTAAAGATTTGGATAAAATCAACAGGAAGTTAAGCCTGTCTCAGGAGCATTACTAGGCCACTATTGAATAGTCAGTAAAAATCCAGCTGGCTCATTAACGATATTCAGGGTGGGATGGATAATGTATACCTACTCCATCTGGTTTGGTCTATATGTGATTCTACTCCACAATGTGGTTGATCATTTCCTTTACTGGGTTACAGGAGGTCGTTCCGAATGACTGAGTCCGACCCTGCTCCTATACTATCACCTTAAGCCAAAAGAAAAAAAAATACCTTTATTCTCAGCATGAAACTTGGTGGTTCCCAAGCATTCAATCATAGAGGTGGTGGAAATGCTTAAACGTAATTCTCAAAGTCCTTCCTTATTATTTCCCCCACTGCCCTTCAATCATCCTTCGTTAAATACGCACTCAACGAGTCAAATTTAATTTCGATGTTGAATTTCATTGTGAAAAATGAATTGAGAATGCAAAATGTCAGCGCTCACGTAAGCACAAAGGTTGTTGCTCGATGGGATTTCTTTAGTCGTGTTTGTGTGTTAATGCGCACACTGTTCAAAAGCATACTGTATCTGACTAGCATGTTCAATGAGCATCAACAGGTGACAATCCGAGTATTCGAGAGTGGGGGTGGGGGGTGGGGGGTTAGATTGGAGGGTTCTAATATTGTGGCAAAGGCCAAATGGGGTTGAACATCGTCCAGTTTTTCAGTTTTTGCATGTGCAATGTATGGATTGTCTGTGGAGGTTCAAATTTGTTGCCCGAACATTTTTAAATGCCAGCAAATGTTGTTTTTTTTACATTAGCCATATGCAAATTGCTCCCATTGGTCCTGAATAAATTAATTCTGCATCAGAGAAACAAATTCTCAAAAATAACTTTAGAGTTGTGTTTATCAGCTTAAAGAATACATTTCGAAACTGTGGCGCATTTTGTTTTTTAACTACCGTTTAAAATAGCTTTGCTGAATAATCCTCATTGGTTTGCTGCTCAATGTAACTCAAAATGTCCTCAGGACTCATGTTCTCCACTTTCCTGTCTGGTTCCACATCAGAAACGGGTTTCTTTGGGAGCATGGTTCGCTTTGCTGGTTTGGGAGCGACGGTTGCTGGCGATTTATCAAAGCTCGGAACATTTGTAGACATGCCAGCAGGTTTGGGTGGGACTTTAGGCTTGGGCTTTATCATCAGGCTGTCCAGGTCATCAGGAATGCTGCAGCACACAGGCAAGCACACGTTTGCTGTTACACCTGCCCCATGCCAGCAGGTGCTGTCAATCACTCACATGGGTCAATAAAAGGGCAGTAACATTCTCTGCCTGAGGAATATTTTTCAGCTGGTCAAAGTGCATGCTTTTAGATTTGAAGGAAATCGGAAGCTATTTATAGATCAAACATGCATTCGTAGCCAAAACCAAATAAATAACTGTCAACTTGTACATCCTACATTTTAAATAAAACAATTCTCTGGATATATGTATGTATGTATGTATGTATGCATGCATGTATGTATGTATGTATGTATGTATGCATGCATCTGAAAATCCGGGGAAAAATAAATAAATAAATAAACTAAAACAGGGCTTGGCCGATCTTTACCAGATTTTGCATACATATTGGTGGTATGGTACCGAGTGAGGCCATGAGCCCAAAGAACCCCACTACCCCCTTGCGAGGGTGGGAGGGGGGTTAATTTCCACCTGTACACATGTCACAGTGCAAATGGTTTACTGACCCCTGCTGCAGACAGGTGGGGATTATTAGCCACGGCACAAAATACATTTGCCCTACCTCCCCCACTATTTTCCTCCAAGGCTGCTCCCAAAGGGAGTGGGAGTTTCTAGTTTTAATAAAGTTACATTCTTGGAAAAAAATTCAACACCCACCCGATCAAGATCGAGTTATTACCTGCGCTCGTCCATCTGTCTGTCTGTGCTAAACCTCGTTTTTCTCAACACATGTCTAATTGAGACAAAATTTTCAGATTAAGAGTGACACGTATGCAGAATGTTTTTATGATAATTGTGACGTCATATGTAACTGGTATGGTAGCCATCTTGGATTAAACACAAATAATTTTAAAAATATTTCTCAGAAACCTCTGAATGGAAAAATTTGAAACTTGGCACATTGTGAAGTACTCCCAATGGGGAACAAAAGTATTGTTACAGACGTGGCTTGGATGTTATTTACCGAGCGGTTTTATGGTATGACCACGTCTGCACAAGTTACCCGATTGTGCCCGAACGTTGACTAGTCGCGCGATGCTGGCTCAATAAGAAAAAGAAGACACCCGGCTGGATTACAATAACACAATACGACACCAATGTTTCAATTCTCAAGACCTCCGGAGGAGATTATATTCGTACGGAAAGGTCAGATTACAGGGGCTAGAGGTATAATCACAGAAAGACAGGCACTTAGACACACTCTTATATTAACCCCGGACAGACGACAGACAAACGGGACAACGGCTGACTCACACGGGGGTTGATGGCAGGAAAGCGGGTATCGATGGCTCCAGGTCCTCCTGGGCTCGGGGCAGGGTACAGTACGGTCCGGTCCGGTCCAAAGATGCGGGGAGGTATCGTCGCGCTGGGGGTGGCGGTGGCTTCTCTCTCCAAGCTGAGGCGCATCTGACGTCACATCCGGCGCGGGGCCGCGTATATCCGGCGGGGAGTGACACGCCCTCGGCTCGTTAGCTCCGCCCCAGATGGAATCGGCACGTTGCTTCTCATTGGGTGCGTGGGGGGGTTACTGGCTCCGCCCCTGACGAGGAGCTGACAGCCAGCCCCTTCGGGGTAACGCCGTGGAGCGCATGGTCATGGCGGGTAACCGAGCCGGTGTGAGGACGCACACTCCCCGCCCCTCTGTTGTTGTAGTCGTAGTTGTAGTTGTAATTGTTGTTGTAGTTGTTGTTATTGTTGTTGTTTGGGGAAGAAGATGGGAGGAGGTATGGGAAAGGTCCTAAACTCACTACTGATGCCATATAATCACATTCTGGTGCAACGAAGAGTCATAATTAATGGAAACGAGGCCTTAACTGACATAGATTAAGAATAACTAGGAAGATGTCCGAAAGTTGTCTACGTGTGGTGCGGTGGACCTGGGCACGACATTTAATGGGGGAATAAGGGGAAGGTCGGCTCTACTGATTGTTGTTTACATGCAATGGGACTAGGGAATGGGGGATTGGGGAAAGTTGGGGAGTATTGGAGAAAATAGGGGAATATTTACAAGCGGATATGGAGGCCAAATTCCATATTCGCAACAGTATGATAATGATGACATCGGTGAAGTGGTATACCAGCCAAAAATGTTTTAATCGCATTCCTTTTCCTAAAAATCTGAAATTACATGCACATAATCTATGACCCATTTGTATTGAAATATTAAATTTATGACATCGGTCACATGGTTTCATAGACATATTAGATTTAACCTGAAACCTTAAAAAACCATCTTCTCCCAAACCACCAAATCGATTGACTCGAAACTTTACGTGAGTCATCGACTAGGCATGGCGATTAAAAGATCGTCACGAAAACATCATTGGTCACATGGCGTGGCAGCCAGATTGGATCGAAGAAAAATATTGGTAATTATATCTCTGAAACCGCTTACCCTATCGATGCTAAATTTTACAAATATCATCTAACACCATTGTTGCATATAGTTTTAAAATGATGATGTCATAGGTCACGTGGTTTGGCAGCCATCTTTGATAGAAAAACGAACCTCATCCCTTCAACACCAAACATCACAAATGTGATCCTCAACACATACATATGGAGAGTATACATTTTAAAGGTTATATGTCACGTGGTATGGCAGCCATATTAGCTTGAAAGCCAATATTAAAAAAAAAAATTCCTTCTCTGAAACCGCTTCACCGATCAATGTGAAACCTGCCATGGCTGGTGAAAATGTGATACTTGAAAACAGCTGAAGGGATTTAAATCAAACTTATTTATTTTTAGGACAGTGAACGAGGGCATCTACCCTTTGTGGAACTATGCGGAGGCATATTGGTGACAGTCACATTGCTCTAGTTTATTCATAATTATGACGCCATAGGTCACGTGGTACGGACGCCATCTTGGTAAAACGTTACACTTCCATATTTCTAATACCGCTCAATGGAAAAAATTGAAATAAGGTTCATTGTCAAGTACTCCCCATGGGGAATAAAATACATTAATGATGTAATCAGTGCCTTCGTTATGATGTCATAATTCGACAAGTACAACGCTTGATCTGATCAGTACGAAATGTTTTTGTTTTTTCTATCTGCAACTGTTAGTCCTCTGGACACAAAGTTTTGACCATAGAAACACCTGTAGAATTTGCTAATGATAATCATGACACCATAGGTCACGTGGTACAGGCACCATCTGGAAAAAAAGAAAATCTAAAACCGTTTCACCTCAAGATCTCTGAAACTGCTCCATGAAAAAAAACTTGAAACATGGTGCGTTGTCGAATACTCCTCATGGGGAATAAGGTAAGTTAATGATGATATCATTGGTACTTTAAGGGTGTAGGACTGGTGAAAAATTGAGAAAACTACATCTGGTACCTTTGAGAGGCCTTTACACAAAAACAAAGTCAAGTTAATATAATTTTCAGTTTTTCTTGAAAGATATAATCTTGGCTTTAACTCAGACCAGTTTCAACGCTTCTTTGTCATATTACAAGCATATAATTTGCATAAATTAGACCGTCAATAAAAAACAAGGAAAAACAAAGAACACATTTCTACTTCTATCTTCTATGTCACCACTCATTCTTTTCACACAAAACTTGGTACATGTATTAGACATGTGTTACTCTACTACCTGATGAGAGGATTTTGTGAAATGTCAAATGTTCACTAATTAGCTAATTATGCCAATTACCAGATAAAACTTGGTTGTCCTTCAATAAATCCACAATGGCTACTCCTATAAACAAAAGCCTTCATCATTTTAAAGGAAGTGATATTCTGACTATCCTGTCCAAATTTCAGCCCAAAAGAATGATGCAAATTAAAGTTATAACAAATTTCATGCAAAATATTATATTTCTTGTAAATTGCGTGTAAAGATAACATTAGATATTTTAAAGGAAATACTGAATGAGTTTATACAATACGTATGAATCTAAACCGTAAAAACATAGTTTTTTTAAAAAGAGGCATATTGGAAAGTTCACCAGTACTACACCCTTAATGACATCATAATTCGACAAGTATACAACTCTTGATCTGATCAGTATTAATATATTTTTCTCTGCAATTGCTAGTCCGATTGACACGAAATTTTCACCACAGGAGCGCCTCCTGTAGAATTTTAGTGATAATTATGACGTCATAGGTCACGTAGTTACAGGCGCAATCTTGGAAAAACCTCGCACCTCTATATCTGAAAACGCTCCATACAAATTTTTTTAAGATGGCTCATTGTAAAGAACTCCGCATGGGGAATAAGTGTTGTTAACGGTGACGTCATTGGTTCTTTAATTATGACCTTCCTCAATTCCCCAAAGCCTCCATTTCCAACCGCATTCCCCTTTTTGTCAGCCATTACCAACTGCATTGGGGCGGTTTTCTGCGTGCGGTTTTCTGCATTCGCCGCTACTGCTTTGGGACCGTGTTTTTCGCTGCAAGACTCCATTGAGCACGAGGTCATCTCGGAGCAGAAGGTGGGAGGAGTCAGCCCAGCGCCAGAAACAAGGCGTGGCCTTGCCAACGCCTCCTCTAGGGGCGGGATCGGTGAGCCCTCGCGACCAATCAAGGCCGAGGCGAGCTCACCGATGGGCGTGTCCTGGAGGCTGGCGGCTTGATCGCCCCAGGCGCAATAAAAGCACACGCAAGCCTTGTGAGGAGGACGGCAGATGCGTGAGAGAGTTGGCAGTGCACCGAAGCCCAGTCAAGTCCAGTCCAGTTGAGGAGGAGCGGAGAGTCCAGTGGAGCGGCTGACCAAGGAAGCCCCCACAGCAGATGAGTGAGGAGTCCACCGCCGCTGAATCCACCGCAGCTGGGTGGGGTTGAGTTTCTAACGGCAGTTTGACCCGTGGCCGCGAAGCAACGCCACCGGACGAACGAGAGTGTGGAGAGTCGGCGGCTGCTCCCTCCCGGCCCGATCGTCCTGTGGTCCGAGCTGAACCTCCCCCTCTTTCCAGCCACTCGTGCCTGCCTTCATTGCCCATTCGTGTGAGTCTGTCTTTGTTTGTTCTGTCCTGGGTTAATAAGTAAGACTGCCATAGGTAAGCTAGCGTTGCACTGTGTCCTTCTGGTCCGTCCCTCTTTCTGTCGTTATTTTCTTATCCTTCCATTCTCCTTGGTTATTTTGGTCTTGTAAATAATAATATTAAATTAGATTTGTTCTTCCTACCTTGCCTTTCTTTCCCTTACATCCGTCGTCTTTGTGATTTCCCTCATTGGACACCTGTGGCACGATTTGGCCAACGTTTAGGAATCGGGTCTAGTCTCTTGTTAATGGTTTGTGCCGCGGTTGCTAAAACCGCTCGGCAATTAACATCTGTCCGCGGTACGAGCGGGGCTGCGCACCTGCCTTTTCAGAGGTAGCTGTGTAGCGTCAGGGACCACGTCGGTCAGTCATAAACGAGGGGATTAATCCCCCCTCGATAAGGGGAACAGAGGCCGACGTTGGGTTCCGTAACAATTGGTGTCAGGAGTGTCGGATTCGGACCTGAAGCGCGAATAGCGCGCTCAAAATTTCGAGCGGCCGAAATTCAATTTTTAAAATCCCAAATTTGAAAATCGCGCCATGGATGATCAAGGCGACAGGATGCCGGTGGGGGAATTAGAAGAGGGGTTAGGGGTAACCCAGGACCAGAGGGAAGAAATGGAGGAGGAGAGAAATGGTGAGGTGGTTGAGGGGGTTTCAGGAGCACAAAATGGCACCCTCGCGCACGTGGTTGCAGCGGCACCAAATTTAGCCGCGCCCGTGACCGTAGCAGCACCGGTGGATTTAATCCTTTTTATGGTGCAAATGGAGGCCCTTATGGCCAAGAATAGTGAGCAATTGGGAAACCAAATCGGAGGTTTGGAAAACAGAATGAGGGCTAATAGTGAGCAATTAAGAGACGGGTTAAACAATATGGACAATAAATTTGAGGGGTTAGACAATAATTTTAAGGGGTTGAACAATAAATTTGAGGGGTTAGACAATAATTTTAAGGGGTTGAACAATCAATTTGAGGTTAGACAATAATTTTAAGGGGTTGTACAATAAATTTGAGGGGTTAGACAATAAATTTGAGGGGTTAGACAACGGGATAAAAGGGGTGAAGAATGGGTTAGCGGGGCTAGAAAACAGGATGGAAGACAAATTGCGGGCAATAGGGGAGCAATCCGCCTGGGAAATTAAACAAATGGGAGAGCAGATAGAGGAGGTGAAAACCGGGTTGGAAGGTAAATTGGATGCTCAGAGGAATGAATTGGAACAGATGAGGGCAGCATCTACCAAAGAGATGGGAGGGGAGGAGATGGGGGGGGAGGAGATGGGGAGGGAGGAGATGGGGGGGGGAGGAGATGGGGGGGGGGAGGAGATGGGGGGGAAGGAGATGGGGGGGAGGAGATGGGGGGGAAGGAGATGGGGGGGGAGGAGATGGGGGGGAAGGAGATGGGGGGGGAGGAGATGGGGGGGAAGGAGATGGGGGGGGAGGAGATGGGGGGGGAGGAGATGGGGGGGGGGAGGAGATGGGGGGGGAAGAGATGGGGGGGGAGGAGATGGGGGGGGAGGAGATGGGGGGGGAGGAGATGGGGGGGGAAGAGATGGGGGGGGAGGAGATGGGGGGGGAGGAGATGGGGGGGGAGGAGATGGGGGGAGGAGATGGGGGGAGGAGATAAGACGAGGTGTGGGCGAGGAGGTCTCGGGGGTACGCGAGGAGGTAAAGTGAGGTGAGGAGCGTATGGAGAAAGAGGTGAGAACTAGTACGGCTAGGTTACAGGGGGGCAAAAAAGATTTAACGAGGGGAGTGGAACAGCTGACAGTGGGACAGAGGGAATTAGTGGATCAAGTGGAGAAGAACACTGCGATAATCGGGGGGTTAAAGGCGACGCAGAAAGACATCAAGAAGGAACTTATCGCGACAAAGAGGGAATGTCAGATGGTACATGAGGGATTGACAAAGAGGTTGGACGAGGTGACGGAGGCAATGGAGACAAAAGAACGGGAGGTGAGGACGCACATATAAACGGTCAAGGTGGCATTAGAGGAAGAGATCGAGGGGGCGCACAGGGAAATGAAGGAGGTAAAGGAGAAATTAGAGGAAGTGGAAGAGGGGGTGAGTGAAATTAAGAAGAGACAGAGGGAAACTAAGAAGGAGATAAAGGAGGAAGTGATGGAATATGTGCAAGGTCTGTGCTCAAATCATGATGATGTGCTTGCTAACCAAATAAAGAGTTTGCAGGTGGTGGAGGAGGCGCGACGACGAGGTGCCGAGGTGAGTGGCGTTATACTCGGAAATGTATATGGTGTGAGGGGAGATTCAGTCGGCTTGGGGGGTGGTGTAGACCCGGGTGTTCGTGAGGGACCAATGGTGAGGTGTATGACTGGTCCGGAGGGTATGGAGAAAGGAGGTGTGCAAGGATGTCCGACTATGGGGTGTGTGAGGAAAAAGTGCGTGCCGAGGAGTGAGTGTGCTATCGAGAGTGAGTTGGTCGTAGCGCGTGTGCAGGGGGGGGCACATGGAAGCGCGCGGTGGGGAGTGTTACAGAGGATGTAACAAAAGAGTGCACACCTGTGGTGAGTGTTACGGAGGACGTAACAGGAGAGTGTGTGCAAGAGGATGCACGAGAAATGAGTGCAACAGAGGAGTGCATGAGTACAGAGTGCGCTGTCAAGAGTAAGGGTGAATGCGCGACCGAGTGTGGTGGTGAAAGTAGTGAGAGTGACACGGAGCACGAGTTGGTTGTAGCAGGTGAAAGAGGATGTACACCTGGAATGGAAGGATGCACACCTGGAATGGTCGAGCGCGTGTGGGAATGCACACTGGAGTTAGTAGTAAAGCACGTGATTGGGTGTGCAAGTGAGTGCACACCCGTGGTTGTCACTGGGGATGTGACCGAGGAGGGGGCGCAAAGAGGTGTGTTGGTGAGGTGTGCGAATGACGAGTGTGTGCTAAGGTGTGCGGTGGTCAGGTGTGTGACGAAGTCTGTGAGCGGGACAAGAACGAGTGCTGCGACAAAGTACGCAGGGTGTACGGGCGGCGTTGGAGCGCCGAGCTCGGTGAGGATGAAAGGGGTTGCATATGCGTGTGAGCCTGCAGGTGAAGCATCGACGTTAAACGGGATAGCGGTTATATCGACTTATAGCCGAAGCGAGCCCTCGGTTCGTGCCGGGCATTGTGTGCCGCGGTGACCAGCGGGGATCGTAACCACGGCGGTTTCAAAGGAACCGCCATACGGGATCCACGCCGGGCCTCGCTCCGAACGGTCGCGTCCGTGTTCCACTAAGCGGAGCGGGCGGCCCGGTTCGAGGAAGGGTCGGCACGACGACCCCTTGTGGTTGAGACGTCCCGGCAGGGCGAGATCAGGCCATCGGACGGCTCCGTGCCGAGATGGTGCGTGGAATCTCGGCCCGAGTAAACCTTCCCTGCACCAAATGCCGGACGAATCCAACCGCCGGCAACAAACCACCCGCATTCATTGCTCGGCTTTGCGAAGCCGAGCTTTGGAAAGGAATTGGCGCACCGAGAGGCTCAAGTGAGTAGACGTGTGAGGGTGGTAGCAGTAGGGAATTTGTGATTGGAAATTTTTGATTTGCAGGAATTGGATGAGCAAAATTTGTAGTGAAAGGTACCCGATGTGATGGGATGGCAACTCTGTCATCTCTCACAAACGGGGCAAAGGAGCTATAGGTTTATGGGGTTTGGCAGTGAAAACTAGCCCGGGAGGGTTAGGATAAAATGATAGGGATCTAGAGAAGATGACCATAGGTAACGGTAAGGTTAAGTAGCAACATTGGACAGGTAGTGGGGACATAGAGAGGGTAGTTGGATTATAATGACGAGGGAGCGCAATAATGTAAGGGGCGACTGGGAAGCACGAGTTTCAGAGGGGAGTAGTTAGATCAGATGATGCCGAGTGTTTGAGGATCGAACAGGTGTATGGAGCAGTGTATGACTGAGTAGTGGTGATTGTGTGTTGTGTTGACCAAATGGTCCAGGGAGGAAGGAGGGTGTAGGAAGCACCAGGTGTGATGGCACAGGTGTGCAAATGCAGGTGTATGGAGAATGGTTGTGTGGAATACATGGAGTATGGAATATATGGAGTATGGAATGGATGGTCGTGGAGTGAGTATGGTGGAAACTGTGGAGTGGAGTGGATGGTGCGAAGGTGTGGATGGGGGAAAGGAGGATGGACCCCATCACGAATACCCGGGGAGGGTAGTTTAAGCGTTAGGTAGAGGGTACAGGTAAATTGTGGTTGGATATTGGCATCTGTGGTGCGTGGTGGAAGATTGGTGTTTGGATGGGTGCATTAGTGACGTGGGAATGGCTGGGCGTGTGGCCTGTTAGTATGTGTAGTTGAATGGGCACTCCACCACTGTGAGGATGTCGGCCAGGTGAGGCCGCAGGTGGGCCCTGGGAGCCGTTAGAGTTGTGGATGGGGCCCAAGGATCCGGAGGACGGACCTGGGTAGCCCAGTGCCAGAGAGGGCACTGAGTGGGGTAAGCGCCAAGGAGGGCCTTCCCCAGTTAGATAGGTAGGGTGAGGAGCAGGTAAGCTCGGAGGCAACTACAGTGGTGGAGGTGTGCAGGTGGGTAGACCTGCTCGGAGAGCTCCACGACTCAGCCCGGAAATTGTGCAAAGGCACAGGGAGTTGAGTCGGGGGAGTGAGACCCCAAATTGATGAAGCACCACAGTTTGGTCAATGGGAATTTGGTTCTTAAAACCGCATAGAGTAAGTTGGCCAATGGATTGGCAGGGAAAGACCCCGGGTAGTGTAAAGTGAGTTAATGTCATTTAGAAGATAGTTAGGATTAAGAATCTTCTCGCACCATCTACATCCACTCACCTGAGGTGACAGAGCTCCACACCATGCCATGGTTTGTTGGTTTTTATTATTTTTTGTGCAAATGTTTGAAATGTGAGATGCATCATGACGTGGGTGTGACATTGTGCTTTGTTGTTCCATCTCTCCCTCCTTATGAGGGTTGATGATGAATTGGGTGATGGCAAATTTGGTTAGAGGGATTGTTGGGACGAATTTGGTATCGGGGAAATATAGGGGAGACGAGACAGTAGTGACAAATTTGTAAATGTGTAGATTTTTGTACATATGGGGTAAGGGCAAGGGTAGAGTAGGTAACAGGGGGGGTGACGTACGGTAGGGACGAGCTTTCTCACTTCGCTCTCCGTACGCACCTAGTCTTGCATTGCCTTGTTTGATGTGTACCCTTGTGACCTTACCCCTCACTCACCTGTCTTCTACCCCCCCCCCCCCCCCCGTCTCCCACCCGAGGACTGTGCTGCTCTGGGCACCGAGGGGAGCGTGCGGGAGTCCGCCATTGTGTGCCCGAATCCTTGCAACCAGCTGCCTGCATCCACGCACCACTTATGGACCACATGTCTGTGGCTGAGCACCACTCATGGACCCCACGGGTTGGGGCATGGCCCCTCTGCTGGAACCGGCCATGATGGCCCGAGATCTTGCTGGCAGACCTTCGTAGCATGGCACCTATGCCATACAGGTGAACCACTCATAGTCGGTCCCTGTGGGCCATAAATAAAAACTGACACGTTTTGTGCATTTCATTTTATTATGTCCAAATAGGCCGCCAGTAAGAAGATGAAGAAAGACATCAGGAAGAACATTGGCCAGCAGAGGGAGCCGAAGAGCAAGAACACCACCAGGGGTTTGTTTGGTTATTTTTATTATGAACTGTGGTGACTGTGCACTGATTGGTGCTTTATGGTGTTTTGGTGCGTTTTTGGTGCTTTATGGTGCGTCGATGCTGGGCAAGCTGTCTCCCCCCCCCCCCCCCCCCAAAAAAGAACAATTACAGGTCCTGGGTTAGTTTTGTAAATACAAGTAGCGTCAACTGTAAATAATGCTCCCCCCATCGTTCATGTTGTAGTTTGAAGACAATTCCGCAATTCGGTTAGCTGTGGGCGTAAATCTGTTAGATAGGGTGCAATGCAGCAGCGGGACATATTTATTTGTGTTTTAAAACTGTCACACTCAGGGTCAGGTTAAATGTAGAGGGAACTACACCTACGTGCCACACTAAAGGTAAACGTTTAATAGGCCCGGGACGTGCCTAAGAGGAGGAGGGTGCAGTGTTGTGGATTTGAGAATTGTGTTGTGTTTTTTTTTTATCGTTTGTAAGTGTCATGAAGCTTGTTGTAAATATCACCCTCCAGTTTGTGTATAAAGGTCAAAGGTCGTCCCCTTAGTTATTCCATATACAATCACGTAGCAAATCATAGATTTCCTTTTTTTGTAGTTATCTCCTTATTCTGTGTATTAGGTTAAGGTTCTGTCTTACATTAGTTGACACTGCATTGCATCAAATTGGAACAAGGTAGAATCCCTTTTCAAATTCCCCAAAGCCTCCATTTCCAACCGCATTCCCCTTTTTGTCAGCCATTACCAACTGCATTGGGTGGTTTTCTGCGTGCGGTTTTCTGCATTCGCCGCTGCTGCTTTGGGACCGTGTTTTTCGTTGCAAGACTCCATTGAGCACGAGGTCATCTCGGAGCAGAAGGTGGGAGGAGTCAGCCAGCACCAGGAACAAGGCGTGGCCTTGCCAACGCCTCCTCTAGGGGCGGGATCGGTGAGCCCTCGCGACCAATCAAGGCCGAGGCGAGCTTACCGATGGGCGTGTCCTGGAGGCCGGCTGCTTGATCGCCCCAGGCGCAATAAAAGTGCGCGCAAGCCTTGTGAGGAGTACGGCAGATGCGTGAGAGAGTTGGCAGTGCACCGAAGCCCAGTCAAGTCCAGTCCAGTTGAGGAGGAGCGGAGAGTCCAGTGGAGCGGCTGACCAAGGAAGCCCCCACAGCAGATGAGTGAGGAGTCCACCGCCGCTGAATCCACCGCAGCTGGGTGGGGTTGAGTTTCTAACGGCAGTTCGCCACGCGGCCGCGAAGCAACGCCGCCGGACGAACGAGAGTGTGGAGAGTCGGCGGCTGCTTCCTCCCGGCCCGATCGTCCTCTGGTCCGAGCTGAACCTCCCCCCCTTTCCAGCCACTCGTGCCTGCCTTCATTGCCCATTCATGCGAGTCTGTTTTTGTTTGTTCTGTCCTGGGTTAATAAGTAAGACTGCCATAGGTAAGCTAGCGTTGCACTGTGTCCTTCTGGTCCGTCCTCTTTCTGTCGTTATTTTCTTATCTTTCCATTCTCCTTGGTTCTTTTGGTCTTGTAAATAATAATAATAAATTAGATTTGTTCTTCCTACCTTGCCTTTCTTTCCCTTACATCCGTCGTCTTTGTGATTTCCCTCATTGGACACCTGTGGCACGATTTGGCCAATGTTTAGGAATCGGGTCTAGTCTCTTGTTAATAGTTCGTGCCGCGGTTGCTAAAACCGCTCGGCAATTAACATCTGTCCGCGGTACGAGCGGGGCTGCGCACCTGCCTTTTCGGAGGTAGCTGTGTAGCGTCAGGTACCACGTCGGTCAGTCATAAACGAGGGGATTAATCCCCCCTCGATAAGGGGAACAGAGGCCGACGTTGGGTTCCGTACAGTATTCTATGAATACCATCTAGTTTAGACTTTTGTAAATATCAGGAAGATTGTTGTTTAAAGCTGGAGCAAAAAATTAACTCTGGAATGCAACATGGCAATGATGGGCAAAATGTCCTCATTTCCTTGTTGAAGGTTGTACAGGAGCTTGCAACCACTCTTTACACTCAGTGTAGTCCCACAAAGACCGCGGACCCTTTGTCTATTACTTTCCATTCGGAATATATATATATATATATATATATTTAAATGCAAGTGCTCCCATTCCCAACAGACAATCACTGTCAGAAAGCCAAGCTTACCCCTCTCTCCCGAACCAAGAGGGACACCCGATATAAAACAGTGGATTGGCAAAAATATTGTTACTCCATGTTTTAACATTTAAGTTAAAAATGAAAGTTTTCATTTTAACGTTGACCTTCCGAGTGTGAAAATAATTAGGTACAACAAATTTCAGGGAAATTGGGCCAGAGGGTTGGAAACTTACAAGGAACAATCAAACTCACATATAGGAACATCCCTGAGGAACGGGCTTATTTTAGCTGAGGCTAATGATTGCACCTGAGTTGCTGTGTTGTCATGATTTACACCAATCATAATACAAACAATTACTTTGCACAAATGTATTTGTTGTGTTTGTGATATTACATTTTTATAGGCAATTTAGGTTGAAGATTTAGGTTGAATGTTTTTTTTTTCAAGAAAGAACCCCTCTGCACATACATAGGGGAGGGGTAGGTGCAGACTGGAAGTTTGGGACGATTACACCTCACCACCACGTAATTCAAAACACCTCACCACCAAGTAATTCAAAACACCTCACCACCAGGTAATTCAAAACACCTCACCACCAAGTAATTTAAAACACCTCACCACCAAGTAATTTAAAACACCTCACAGCCATAAAACACGTAATAAAAACACCTCACCACCACGAAATTGAAAACACCTCACCACCACGAAATTGAAAACACCTCACAGCCATAAAACACGTAATAAAAACACCTCACCACCACGAAATTAAAAACCTCACCATCAAGTAATTCAAAACGCCTTACCACCACGTAATTCAAAACACCGCATGACCAACTAATCCAAAACACCTCACCACCACGTAATTCAAAACACCTCACCACCACGTAATTCAAAACACCTCACCACCATGTGATTTAAAAACACCTCACCACCACATCATTTAAAAACACCTCACCACCACATCATTTAAAAACACCTCACCACCACATCATTTAAAAACACCTCACCACCACATCATTTAAAAACACCTCACCACCACATCATTTAAAAACACCTCACCACCACATAATTCAAAATACCTCACCACCACATAATTCAAAATACCTCACCACCACGTGATTCAAAACCACCACAACGTTATAAGAAACACTTCACAACCACGGAAACAAAAGTTTGAGGGAGTCGTTAAGTGACAACACAGATACTGCGCAGATGTGTAGATATATAGATAAATGACTGTACCCGAGTTGCCGTTTTGTCATGGCTTAAACCAATCATAATTCAAACAATTATTTTGCACAAATGCATTTGTAATACACGTGATATCACATTTTATAAACAATCGAAGTTGAAAAAAAAAAAATTCCCCAAAAAATTCCAAAAATAAATAAATAAAAAATTGGAAATTTTTCAAAAATAATACCCTTAGGACATACCGACGGGAGAGATATGTGCATACCAGAAGTTTGGAACGATTTCACAAAAGTTTGAGGGTGTAGTTCAGTGACAAGACAAGACACAACAAGACAGACACTGCACAGATATATATATATATAGATATTTACGTACATACATTTGTTTTTTTTTCAGATGCAGTTCTATAGCTGAAATGCAACCTGGCAAGGGAGGAGTGCTCACCACCACCCCCTGTGGGCATCTGCAGTGTAATGTACCAATACCAATTAATCGAACACAGGCTTGACAGGCAAAATATCCTCCTCGTGCATCCAAGCTCCCAGTGTTGCATTTGAACTTGAGATCTACATGTTAAAATATAACCTCCTCAGCTGCAAGTTTGTCACCTCGCTGTCGTGGCAACTTCAGAGTTTGGTTGTGTGTCAGACATTAAATGTTCGTCCGGATCAAAATGGCCATTTGTTTTGAATCACCGTAGCAGTAAGGATACCTCAATTTCAATTTGATTATAATACAGGGTGGGCCATTTATCTATCCCCCATTTTGAACCCCTGTAAATATGTTGTTAAGAAACGAAATCAAACAAAATATTTGCAGGATATAGGTATATATTTCAAGTTTTTGTGATAAAGTATTTAATTTAATTTGAGCAAGCACAAAAATTACAAAAAAAAATTAAATAAGTGTACAAAATTAGTTATTAATTTCAAAGTGATTTCAATAATTTTCAAGCAGCGTGTGAGCATCCTTTCACGATACTTACTTCAAGACCATTTTCTGTCGCATTCGGACCATAATTTATCCAAAAACTGCTTGAATGCACTCTTTCAGGTATTGTATGTTCGCTGGTCCTGCTGTGTGAACCTCGCCCTTAAGAAAACCCCAAGAAGAAATTGCATGGGGTGAGGTCTGGAGAACAAGAAAGGGCGTATTGGGCAAACCACGACCCATCCACCAGTTGGAAAAAGTGTCGCTGAGCCATTCTCAGACCTGGAGATCCCAGTGGGAAGTGCGATTTTTTTTATTGTTGGGCTTTTCTTAAGGGCGAGGTTTACGAAAACTCAAACAGTGAGCATTCATCAAAGAAATTGCAGTCGGACTGCGCCAGAAAATGGTCTTGGGGTATCGCGAAAGGATGCACACCCTGCTTGGAAGTGATGGAAATCACATCGAAATTAATAACTCATTTTGTACACTTCTGAATTCAATAAAATTTTTACCACGAAAAAAATTAAATATGTACATATATCCTGTAAATACTATGTTCCATTTCATTTTTTAGCAACAAAATTACAGAGGTTCAAAACCGGGAATAAATAAATGGCCCACCCTGATATAATCTGCAATAGTCAATACAACAAATGTTGCAATATTGAAATGAATGCAAATATGTTATATCGGTAAGATCTGTATGGTTCTGTTTAGGGTGGAAATGCGAATGGTTCGATGGATGTGCAGAGTATCGTTGAGAGAGAGGAAGACAAATGATGAATTGCGAAAAATGATGGGAATAGAGCCTGTGATTGATGCTGTGAAGAGGAACAGGTTGAGATGGTTTGGTCATGTGTTGAGGAAGGATGAAAGTGACTCGTTGTGATGGAAGTGATGGAAATGAATGTAGAAGGAAGTAGAGGACGGGGAAGACCGAGAAAGACTTGGCTAAAGATGGTGGAAGAAGAAATGCGGGCAAGGGGGTTAACAAGGAGAGATGCAGAAAATTGGGCAAGATGGAGAAGATCGTCATGGGGCCCGCAAGGCTAACCCCCGCTCTAGCAGGGAAAATGGCCTTAAAATGCATGTTGTTGTTGGTAAGATCTGTAGTAATTGAGGATATGGCTTGAGAATAAAAATAATAATAAATTGGTAATGAACCAGGCCCAGAGGATCACCTGAAAAGGTCAGCATCATTTTCTTTCACAACTGAATCTGGGATAAGTGATGGTGTGAAGACATAACTGGCAGAAGGGAGTAGTAGAGGATCATTCTTTCTCACAGCTCCCCCTTCAAGATCCAGTGGCTGAAACAGATCTACCTCTCTTGCTGTTCAAGGCAACGAGGTATCGGACAAAAGGAACATTAATATAATGAAAAGACAAGCCAAGCAAGTATAGTATTATTTGTATGAAAGCACACAATGTCCTTCAAGTTGTCTTCTTGTGTTAACCTTTTATCCTTCTGGTTTCCAAGCCAGCAGGTGCGATAGTCAAGACTGGTAATTCTTCCCCATCATTTGCCTTCTTTCTGACGTCAAGCGCATTGGGTACCTTTGAAATGCTTTTTGATTTCTGCTGCTTTGGCCTGCGATAAAACATTTTTTTAAAGCAGCATGTCAATAAAAACCGACTTGTTTAACATCGAGAGTTATTATTTTTGTATACAGAGTCGAGGCTTGCAGAAAAGTGAGTACATAGAATGAATTAGCATGTAACAGGACAAAAGGAAAAGTAGATAGGGGGGGGGGGGTGCACCAACAGCAGAGGGGAAGGACAAGATAGAGGCAGACTTGGACAAACAATGGGTGTGGGGAGGAATGGGGGGCAGGAAAGGACGCATGGGGTGGACAAGATGGATACAAAAGGAAACTCTCAAGAAGGAAAACTTGAAATTTCGAAGGTGGGGAGTTTCGGGGTAGGGAGGGTTAACGAGGGTAGAAAAGAACATGGCTTTGGATTTGGGACAATCTGAGATGGTGGTGAAAGGCTGTTGAAGACCTGGAGGGATTGAAGAGAATGTGGAGGTTGGTTTCACAGGTGGGAAAATGGAGGAATGAATGAGTGGAGGTGAGCAGCAATCCTGGATTTAGTTACTTTCACCAGAAGGGGTTGATGTTGGACAGTGTGCATCTTGCCTCGGGGCGAAGGAGGGGGTTGGGATAAAGCACAGAAACAGCAGAGTGTGCAAGACCAGAATGGAGGTGGTGGAAGCGGTCTGCAATGTGAAAGTGAAAGGTCCATAGATTCAGCTTCAGCACAGGAGATTCCAATGACCTTGAAGGCCTCGGTTTCCATGGTGTCAACCTGAGCAAGGTGTGAGGCAGGGGAGCAAGCCCAGAAGGGAGAGCAGCTGCAGATATTTCCTCAAGCTGCAGATGAAGGTCTTATCTAGGTGAACAGGAGTTGGTGTGTGCCAAGGAAGGACTTTGTACAATGCATGTGTGATGAAAGTTATTCACTCTGTTATGACCGAGTAAAAACGTTTTGCTAATCATCTCTCCAACTTTGAATTAGGAAAAAACAAAAAACAAGGCCTCGAGCCACTTTCAATGAAAATAAAATATGGCCAATAATAATCCATTCACATTTTAAGTAAATGAAGAGAGGGGGTGGAGGTTGGGGTGGAGGTTGGGGTGGAGGTTGGGGTGGAGTGGAGTTGATCAATGACAATAAATTGAGAGAGAGGAAGAAGGGGCAGGTAGAAGAGGACAGAGTAATAAAGAGGGTAGAAAAAAAAGGTAAGGGAGGAGGAAAGAATTGCCCCCTTTTTTATTCGATACAACATTGAGGCTTTTGGAAGAGAAGATTGTGTAAGGACGTGGGACGACATAAAATGGTGGTGCACCGCCTGCTCGAAGCCCTGGACAGAAGAGTTGGATTAACAGTCCCCAGAAGGCAGTTCGAACAAAAGGGAGAAAATAGGAACAAAAGAGTGGAGGTGGGGTAAGCATGGATTTTGGGAGTTCAATCAGGTGGGGGTGACTGGAAGAAGTCGTGCACTCAAGAGTTGCTAGGGAGGGTCGGAGGGCTGAGAGAGCAGAGAGGAAAGAAACATCATGGCCCGAAAGGCAGAATTGTTGTTGTTTTTTTAAGATGCATAATCTCAAGCACAATACCAACATGACAACCGAGTGATAAAATGTAAGCAGCCATCTATTTATTACGTGCAAATGTAACAAGTTTTGAAACCTCCCACCAACTTTGCTTGTATTAGTGGGGCGGCATAGCTCAATATATATCCACAATCGTTCATTTTTGTGATAGAAGCACCAAATTCGGTAGATGTGTTGACAAATATATTTAGAACAAATATGGATATTGGGGCATCAGAAACTCGCCCCCTGGTGGCCATAGCAGCCATTTGATTCATAAACGATTTAAAAAATATATATAAATACATTTAAATACACATTAAATTAAGAAAAATACAATTAGACACACACACACAGACACTCACACACATCACCTGTTCCAATGTATATAGGCCTGATGGTCCATGCCCAAACCAGGAAGAGGGAAGTTGTGGAACGGCTTTCACATCTCGGTGTCAGTATCACATATGACCGTGTGCTTCGTCTGTCAGCCCAGCTAGGAGAAAGTGTCATACAGCAGTACCACAAGGATCAGGTGGTCTGCCCTCCTAAGATGCGTGGTGGCGTCTTCACAACTGCTGCGGTTGATAATATTGACCATAATCCTAGCTCAACTACCTCAAAGGAGTCCTTCCATGGCACAGGTATCTCACTCTTTCAACTCCCTGCCTTTGCAGGTCAAGGAGTTGACCGCAGTATTGCGATTGTTGGAGGTTCTGCAGGCAAAAAGACAGTGGGCCATTTGCCAAGGTACTACACAGACGTTCCACCTGTTGTCGGTAGCACCACAAAGGCACCTGTACCACCTAGCACTGTGGCATCTTTGAGCAGGGAGAACTCTGACCAGAGCATCAAGGAAGAGTACTGCTGGCTAGAAAATGTGCGGAACGTTATAGCACTTCCATCTGAAGATGAAGAGAATCAGAGTGTGGACAACATGTCCTGGGCTGCATACCATGCAAGTCACCAGCCTGCCGGGGAGGAAATCATATGCCCAAGTGCCCTACTCCCTCTGTTCCACGAGAGTGCCCACACCATGGCAATGATCAAACACGTGATGGACATAGTCAGAAAGGCTGTTCAACATCTGAATGCTGAGCAGACACCGGTACTAGCATTTGATCAACCCTTGTATGCGATTGCCAAGCAGATCCAGTGGAAGTGGCCAGAGATGTATGGGGAAGACAAGATTGTTGTGATGTTTGGTGGCCTGCATATAGAGATGGCAGCTCTGAAGACCCTGGGTGATTGGTTGAAAGGCAGTGGCTGGGTTGAAACACTGGTACAAGCGGAGATAACAACAGCAGGCACTGCCGACTCCTTCTTGCGTGCAGCACATGTTACTCGCACCCGACGTGCCCACCAAGTCACAGTGGCTGCATTATACATCCTGCAACATCGGGCCTACAGTAACCGTGACACAGATACAGAAGACGATCCTTTTAGCTTTGACGAATGGTGCCGAAAGAGGGGCGAGAGCTGCCCTCAATTCCAGTACTGGGCAACAGTCATGGAATTGGAGCTGTGTTTACTGGTCTATGTGCGATCCCTGCGTCAGTCCTCTTTCAGCATGTACCTCGATGCTCTGACAGAACTCGTCCCCTGGTTCTTTGCTCTGGACCACACTAACTATGCCCGCTGGATCCCAGTTCATCTCCATGACATGTCTGAACTACCAACAAGACACCCAGATGTTGCCAGAGAATTCAATGCTGGGAATTTCACCATTCAGAAGAGCAACAGGGTCTTCTCAGCAATCCCTATCGACCAAGCACATGAGCAAAATAATGCTTGCATCAAGAGTGATGGAGGGGCAGTAGGTCTTACAGACAACCCTAGTGCCCTTCGGCGGTGGATGGTAGCTGGCCCTGAGGTTGCCGCAGTGATTGAGGACTTTGAAGATGCACACCAGCTCATGGGAAGAGGAGATGAGGTGCTCCACCATGACCAGACAGCAAGTGTGCAGAAAGCATTTAAGAAAGACGTCTGCTACCTCATCAATGTATTGGAAGAACTGGGCAATCCATTTGAAGAGGAGAGCAAAGACCTGCTTGTCCTTGACAGCAAAGACATTGCTGAACCATCGGCAGTGGAGACTGTTAAAAAGGCACAGAAGATTGGTCAACAGCAGTTTCAAGCATTCACAAAAGAATGTCTTGTGGAGAGAACAAAGCCCATTGATGACCCAATCCACCGCAACCGGTTGACACTTTGTTGGCTCAACAAAAAAGATGGCAAGTAAGCAGAAGCAGCAGCTGACCTCAATGAAAAGTGATGTCGAGCTGTTCTCACGACTCTACATTAGCTGTCAAACAAGAGATGGAAACCTGGAAGACTTCTTTCAGCATGAGAACCAAGCATGGCCACCAGCACTCTCCGATGGAGGAAGATTACGACTTGGGGCCAAGAGTGACCTTCTGACATGCCTGGAGGACCTGTCTCCAGCTCAGACTAAAGCCCCTGATGCTACTTGTGTAGTTCTTGATGGAGCTGCCATCATTCAGATGATGAGGCCAGCAGGTGCCAAGACATTTGATGAATATGCCCAGCAGATATTCATCCCATACATCTCTTCTCATCTGCGCAGTGTGTCACACGTGGACCTCGTTTGGGATACTTACAAGGATGACTCCCTGAAAGGCACAGCAAGAGCCAAGCGTGGAAAGGGTGTAAGGAGACGTGTGGTTGGGAAGGCTGCCATACCAGGAAACTGGCAGAACTTCCTGCGGGTTGACAGAAACAAAACTGAACTATTCAGTTTCTTGTCCAGGGTCCTCCTTCAGGTGTTCTGTGAAGAAGACAAGGACGTTGTCCTCACTGATGGGCAGGGTGTGCTCAGCACACAGCTACTTCAAGATCTCCACACCCTGGCCCCATGCAGCCATGAAGAGGCTGATAGTCGTATGCTACTGCACGTATCACATGCTGCACAGCATGGCCACCAACAGGTGCTGATTCGGACTGTTGACACTGATGTTGTGGTCTTGGCTGTATTTGCCACAAGTCTACTACCATCTGGATGTGAACTCTGGCTAGCATTTGGAACAGGCAAGAGCTTTCACTACCTGGCAGCCCACCAAATGGCTGCATGTCTCGGACCAGAGATGTCATGTGCCCTTCCAATGTTTCATGCTTTGACAGGCTGTGACACCGTATCCAGCTTTGCTGGACATGGAAAGAAGGCAGCATGGTCTACATGGAAGTCGCTTCCAGAATTGACAGATGCACTACTGATGCTGGCAAGTGGACCAAACGAGATCCCAGATGATGTAATGAACATTATTGAGAGGTTTGTCATACTTCTCTTTGACAGAACAAGCACCTGCACCAAGGTGGACGATGCAAGAGGGAAGCTCTTTCTACGGAAAAACTCAGTGCAGAAAATACCACCTACCCGAGCTGCTCTGGTGGAGCACGTCAAGAGAGCAGTTTACCAGGGTGGTCACATCTGGGGAAAGACACTGCGACCAGACCATGTGCTGCCATCACCAACTGACTGGGGATGGGTGAAGACAGAAGGATTGTATGAGCCCCACTGGACGACATTACCACAAGCATCAAAATCCTGCTACGAGCTGATCTCTTGTGGCTGCAAGAGTGGTTGCAGAACGCGTTGCAAGTGTAAGAAGGCTGCTCTTCAGTGCACAGGCCTCTGCTTCTGTGAAGGAGAATGTGAGAGCTGACCCTAAAATTATCTGACCCCAAAAAACATCAAATGACACGCAGGTGTCCGGAAGAACCACACATTTTGGAACTGCACCCCAGAGACACAGAAAACACTGTAGGTGTTTTTCACACTATAAAAAATTGGTTGAAAATCTGCAACATGCCCCTTTAATGGCTTCAGTACATTCACTGAACATTGTTAGATATCATATGTTCAAACTGTTACAGTGTAATTGTTAGTATGTTCACTGAACATTGTTAAATGGCCTTTGGTAATACAGCTACAGTGTAATCCACTATATCACACCATGTTGTTAGATTTCTTTAATTTAATATTATCCTACATTGGAATACATTTTTTTTCACTTTAACTGGTCTTTAAATTATATTTGTGGTGCTGAAAACATGGTAACAGCAGCTTGGGGGTGACCAAAGTGTTCTATTCCAGTAACCGCTGGCAGCCATTTTGGAAAAATTCACGCGTGGACCTCTTGGACCATGGACCTTTTGGAAAATGGCTGCCACTGTCATCAGAATGCCAATCTGCAATGCCCCAATATCCAGATTCATTCAACATATATTAAGCTATAAATGTAGAAAATCTGGCGCTTCTATCACAAAAATGAACGATTTTTTAGCTATGCCGCCTCACTATATCCTCCACACATGCCTTTCACTCCTCTACCATCCTTTGCTCATTCTCACTGCACTCCCCCTCTCCATACGTAAGAAATAGATGCCCTTCATCGATAATTTAAAAGGCCTGCATTGGTAACTCGCAAAACCGATATTCTTTCCGCTTAATATTACTTTACTCCAACACCCCCTCCCCCCCACCCCAAACACAATGACTTTTGCAGACTTGCTCGCAGTGTTCGTGTGGGTGCCCAATCTTACTTTTTCATTACGCCAAGAGGATCCAGTGCTTCATCGCTGCTATCTCCATCAGATTCCATGTCGTTAATCCTATGAATGCCAGCACCCGCATCTTTTCCCATGGCTGTTTTCATGATTAGGTCTCGCTTTGACTGCTGGGCGTGTGTGGAGCCGACGGCCGTTAATAAGCCCTCTGGCAAGTTCCACTCTTCGTCTTCAGCAGATCTTTTGTCTTGGAAGAACAAGTCATCTTCTTCCACAGGAGGAGTATCCATCTCTTTCCTCTCTCTCTTCGGATGCTTTTCTTCAGTCACATGAAGAGTTTTGGCTCCTGCACACAATCACAGAGCACCACAGATGAGATCATGTTTCCCATCAATGGTGAACAAAATACTAGAGGTATTTCCATTAAAGTTCATAAAATTTGAGGGCTGCCACCAAACACATGCACAAGCACCTACACTGGTCCAACCTGCTTTCACAGTCTCCACCAGCAAGTTCTAAATGAGTTCAGGCTCGATTATGCATATCTCAACTCGCTAGAATCTTCCACAATAGCTTCTCTAAACCTGCCACACTTTCCCAATTCTTCTGCTAAGGGTCCATATATTTATTGCATTCTGTCCTATCCGTGCCGATGAAGACCGGTGTCGGACGGATTGCCGATCGAGCTTACACTCCGAGGCGTTCAATCAAAATATAGCGGGAAATACGCGCGTGGGGGAGGCCGAAGAGCTTACCTTCATGGGTCCCACCGGATGTCTTCGAACCTGCGATGATTAATTAAAGCCGCCACAGGATTTAAAATGTACAAAAATACCGGCTTTATTGAAGAAATGCCGGTAACAAAATAACACGGCAAAACTAGGATTCCTAAATGGGACGTCCCCACACAGACCCGTATACTACACAAAGGGGGAAGATAACTGGTGAAAATAAATGCGTGTTTTTAGGTACTTGGCTCTTAACGTCTCCTGAACCCCCTCAGGAATCGTCAAAACCCCTGTGTCCTTTGCGTGAACAGCACAGACCTCTGTGCACAGTTCGCTCGTGGGAAACGCAGGCCTCGGTCCGCAGTTCGCTCCCCCTCATGATCACGATGATCATGTCGGAACATGACCGTTTGCCACCAAACCCCACAGCCAAGTGCTCGTAAACTTCGACCGTTTGTTGAGACTGTTCCAGTGTGTTCCACCGTAAGAGAGCTTATCGGCGACCTTTCACTTCCAGATCCAGAAACCGAGAGAGAAAATGTTGACCCTCCAACTCCTTTGTACACAAGGCTCTGACGTCATCCGCCGGCGTCCGTGCCTGCTCCTATCAGCCAGTCCCTCTCTTCATTGCATGACAAATTTCACCAATCACTGCTCTCCGGGCCGTGGCCTCCCGGACCTGCATGCTTGATGTTGTCACATGTCGGTGGTATCATTGTTGGTGCTCAAAGTCCTGTTTCCAGTTAGCTTTTATTTAGTGTCTTTTAATGTGCTATTGCCTGGCTTTGTGTGTGTGCTGCATTGTCATAAGGAATGGAGGAAAAAAATAAGAGGCCATTTACACACAGGGGATTTACCATTAATCCCTAACTAATTAACATAACCCCACCCCTCTCATGGGGACACGTAAACACTTACACGACATACGGTCTACCAGAACCCTACTTATGTACATGGGGGTTCTTCTTCTTCAGCGCGACATATGGAGCATGGTAATCTATTCAGGTCTACCTGGCTCTAATGTAATCATTGCCTAACCCCTCCCTCCCCCCACAAACGTAACAATACTTACAAGGTGGGACTAGGGGAGGGCTACAGTGGGAAAATAAAGATTCATAAGAGGAATAGAAGGGAGAATGAGAGGAGAGAGGCTGGGAGCATGTAAGGAGGTATGTGCAATGGAGAAGGAAACGAATTGTGAAGAGGTAGGAGCAAGGGGCACATGGTTGGGGAGGGGTTAGGCTTAGTAACTTATTACCTCTGCCATCGAAAACAAGGTTATGTTTTCACCCGTCTTGTCTATTTGTGTGTACGATATCTCAAAAAGTTATGGATGGATTCAGATGAAATTTGGACACATTGGGCATCACAAGGACGAATTGATTCAATTTTCGTGAATATATGAATCTGATAGTTTTTTTTTAAAAGTGATTCTTCACCATTGAGCGACAGGGCCCAAACGATATACAGCATAGCACAATATCTCAAAAAGTTATGAATGGATTCAGATGAAATTTGGTGCACAGTTTGGGTGTGACAAGGAAACATCGATTCAATTTTGGTTCAGACCAAATACGGATCTGGATACAAGATTTTTATTTTTTTTAACTTTTAAAGCGATTCTTCATCGGACACACAAACGGACACACAAAATATATGATCAAGGGAGCGGGAGACACGATGGGGAGAGAGGGAAACAAACAAATACAACAGCATAGAACAGGGACAACGGAAGATATGTGGGAGGGAGAGGGCTTGAGGGGGGGGGGGTGGCATGGGAAGGCGGGGGGAGGGGTGTGGGAGAGGTATAAAACACATGGACACTGCGAGAACTTCCAGGAAAGAAGTCGGTATTTCAAACGAAATTTTCCAAAAAAATGGATCTGGGGGTGAATTAACGGGGGTAGAGGAGATCAAGGTTTTGGATGAGGGAAGACAAGAGATGGTGGTGAACAGCTCTTTTAAAGACCTGGAGGGAGGAGTGGGATTGAAGAGAATGAGGGAGTTTGTTCCAGAGGCGGGAGAAAAGAGGAATGAAGGAGTGAAGGTGAGCACAGAGTCATGATTTTGGCAGTTTTACCAGAATAGGGTTGCTGGCAGATCTTGTGCGACCTGTAGGAATATTTGGGGGACAGAGCCCAGAGAGAGCTGGGGGAGCAAAGCCGGAGAGGAGTCGGTAGAAGACAGAAAGACCACCAACCTGCCTGCGGTAAGTGAGTGAAAGGCCCTCGGAGTTTGCTTCATCGCAGGAGATTCCAATGATTCTGAAAGCTTTGGTTTCAACAGCGTGAAGCCGAGCTTGGTGTGAGGCAGGAGCACCGGCCCAGAGGGGGGAACAGTATTCCACTGAGCTGTGGATGAAAGCCTTGTATGTGGTGAGGAGCTCAGGTGTGCCAAGGAAGGCCTTCACACGACGGAGGATGCCCAGTCGGCGACTGGCTTTGGAGGCCAGCTTGGAAATGTGGTTTTCCAAGGAAACATCATGGCAGATAGTGAGACCCAAAAGCTTGAGTGACAGAACTTCTTGGAGAGGATTGTTCAGAAAGTAGATGGGAGGGTTGTCCAGTCAGTCTTTTCGGGGAGACATAGTGAGTGTGAGATTTGTCAGGATTGAAAGACATGTTCCACTTGTTTGACCAGTCTGATTTTTTTCCAGGTCTGCAGAGAGTGAGGAGGCTGCAGACTGCCGATCTGAGGGTTGAGATATGGAGCAGCAGAGAGTGGAGTCATCAACAAAGAGATAGAGAAGATTTTCCAGAGAGTCAGAGAGAGATCATTGATGAAGACCAGGAAAAAGCACAGGGCCCAGAACACTGCCTTGCGGAACTCCAGCCTGAACAGGAAGGGGAGATGAGAGAAACCCATTCAAGGCCACACGTTGACTACGACCAGCAAGGAAGTCCGCAAGCCATGCGTGGAGATTTCCATGGAAACCATAGGAGGAGAGTTTGGTGAGCAGAGCTGGGTGCCAGACCGTATCGAAGGCACGTGATATGTCAAAGGAGACGGCTCTGATTTCCTTTTTGACATTGAGGACCTCCATCCATTGTTGAGACAACAGAAGCAACATGTCCAGAGTAGAGTGACCTGGTCTGAAACCAAATTGATGATCCGAGATGAAGCCACTGGAAAAGAAGAAGGATTTGATATCCGAAGTGATAATCGATTCCATTACTTTGCTGATAATTGGGAGAAGGCTGATTGGTCTGTAGTTGCAAGGATCTGTTTTTGCACATTTTTTGTGTAAAGCGGTAATGTTTTCCCGATTTCCAAGCTGAAGGCAGATGACCTTGAGCAAAAGAGAGGGTGAAGAGAACAGAGAGAGGGTGAGATAGAGCGGCAGAGCAGGATTTTAGGACCTGTGGGCTGCTGCCGTCTGGTCCAGTTGCAGAATCAGTCGAGGTTTTGACCTCAAAATTTTTTTCCATTAACCAAACTTTGGGTGTCTAATCAGATGGAAATCAGTGGGTGATGAGCATCATTGTTGTAGGTTTTTTTTTTTGACTATATCTGAAAAGCTCAAATACATTTTTGAAATCTCCTTTTGAAATTTATATTTCTCAGGGTTCACTTTAGTAGTTAAGGGTACAAACAGGAGAAAATAAAAGCCAATTACATTACACTCACCCAGAAAGGCTAGGGTCTCAGGAGCCTTGGCAAGATGAGGCTCACATGCAATGGCACGCAACAAAGAGTCAAAGCCATCACGTCGATCAAGTATGTCGCGCTGCGTGGCCACCAGCAGGTTGCGAGGCATCGGTGGTATCCTAATCCCTGGATATTGTGCACCCAGTTGGTGGTGTAGCTCTTGAAACTCACTATAGGATCGAGAGACCTGCCCCAAATAAAAAACGAGATCAAAGCCACCATTTTAAGTATGGCTGTACTTCACATGCAACGACAAGTGACCAATTCCAAGGTATTAAAGTGAAACATGATCAGGCAAATATTCCAAAAAATGAGAATTACTCATGCCAAATAGCCATTGGGAAAACGTTCATTTTGCATCCGTTCATGCACACCTGTTCTCACACGCGATCATGGAACCATAAAACACACGAGTCATCAGGTGTGTTTCAGAGACAGATGCAAAGACATGGCCGCTTCCAAATAAACTACGGAAAAATTAATTGAAGTTGTCTTTCCTCGATTTGTGGTGTATTTTCTCTCTCAAGAAGATGAAGTGAACAATTTGACAACAATCAGATATATTGATAGAAAGTTCTCTGACTTTTGTTTCACTTTAAATAAACTAGAAAGACCATATGGCTGATCTTGGCTGCATCACCCCTCCATCCAAGACCTCATTTAAAGGTAAAATTCCACATGAAGAGACAGTGATCAGACAACACAAGTCCAAACAAGACAATAAAGACAGGTGCACTTCACCTCAAAGAAAGCCGACATGATCCCATAACAAGATGAGGAAGTGCCAAGAACACAGCTTTTATTACAGGCATGCTACTTTTATAAAATGTAACTGTTTGATACACAACAAACACTGTGAACTTGTCCTACGACTCAACAGGCAGCGAAGACCCACTGTAAGCTGAACGATGTCCTTGGCACCATGCTTGGTGGACTTGAAGGCAGCCAAACGAGAAACAACGACTACCCTGTACAACACGTGACCGTGCACAAGTCCCTCTCGTACTTCTTGGTATTCCGGAACACACAGGTCCAGGCCAGACGCGGTGTTTTGCAACGGTCTGCAAAATACATCCATCAAGGTGATGGTGGTGAGTTTGAGGTGAAGGTGGGAGTGCATCAGTGGTCGGTACAAAGTCCATTACTATTTGTAGCTGTGATGGAGGTGCTGGCTCGAATGTAAAGGAGGGTTTATCGTGGGAGTTGTTGTATGCAGATGATCTGGTGTTGATTGCGGAAAGTATGGATGGACTGAAGGAAAAGATGAACAAGTGGAAGGAATGTATGGAGACAAAAGGTCTGAAGGTGAATATCGGAAAGACGAAGGTGATGGCAAGTGGTAAAGCATGTGGTGAGGTGGAAAGAACTGGGAAGTGGCCGTGTGCTGTGTGTAAGAAGGGTGTCGGAGTGAACTCCATTCAATGTACAATGTGCGCTCAGTGGGTTCATCAATAATGTAGTGGTCTGAGAGGGTCATTAACCAGTGTGGCAGCTACATTCAAATGTAAGGTGTGCACAGAGGGAGCTGCAGATGGAGGAAATGTTGAGTTGGATATTGGAGACGGCGTGAAGCTGGAAGGTGTGAAAACATTTTGCTACCTCGGAGACACGCTGAATGGAGAAGGTGGATCAGACTCGGCAACGGTTGCTCGAGTGAGATGTGCATGGAAGGAGTTTCGGGAATTGAGTGGCGTGCTGATGATGAGGGGAGTGTCGTTGAAGCTGAAGGGAAAGGTGTATGCTGCATGTGTGAGAAGTGTTATGATTTATGGGAGCAAGACATGGGTAATGAACGTAGAGCAGCAACGAAGGCTGGAAAGGGTGGAAATGCGAATGGTTCGGTGGATGTGTGGAGTATCGTTGAGAGAGAGGAAGACAAATGATGAATTGTGAAAGATGATGGGAATATTGCCTGTGATTGATGCTGTGAAGAGAAACAGGTTGAGATGTTTTGGTCATGTGTTGATGAAGGATGAAAGTGACTGGTTGAGAAGAACGATGGAAATGAATGTAGAAGGAAGTAGAGGACGGGGAAGACCGAGAAAGACTTGGCTAAAGATGGTGGAAGAAGAAATGCGGGCAAGGGGGTTAACAAGGAGAGATGCAGAAAATAGGGCAAAATGGAGAAGATCGTCATCTCAAGGAGAAGATCGTCCGCAAGGCTAATCCCCGCTCTAGCAGGGAAAATGGCCTTAAAATGCCTGTTGTTCTTGTTGTTGTTGTTGTTGTTGTTGTTGTAAGGTGATGTGATCGAAGAAGTTGAAAAAGAAAGTACATTTTCATGCAAACATGGAACATTGCTTAGCCTGCACTACCCCAGCACCATCACCCCTCTTTTCCTCCACAAACAAAAACAGCACAATTGTGAAGATTCTAGCAACGTGAGATTTGTTACAAAAGGACCCCATAAGGATGGCCTCGTGCAGGACCTTCACTAATGCTGCTTTGCCATCTCAAGAGCAATTTCCCTGGTTTCCTGTATTCACCTGAAGCGGAGAGTGTCCGAAGTAACCAGGTTACTGAAACCTTATTGTCGCTTAGCTGTGTGGTTCATCTTTCCAAAGACCTTCACTTGGCACTCATCACTCATCAGCTGCCAATATGGTGAAAAGGCTCAACAGAACATGGAACTCCAAATGTTGATGGCATTGATTGCTACCTGCAACTTTTCCCACGATTCATCAAAGGTGCCGTTTGACTTTCAGAGTATCCATCCAACCCCAATGATGCTCATACTCAGGACTTTGTGCAGGCCAAGGTCCTTCAGCACAATAGCTGGATACCTAGGGTCATCAGCATGTTGGAAGATCACTTTTTGGAGACCTTGGCTTTCTTCCTCGAACGATTATATCATCAACAGTACCAGTTTGGTGGACTACATACAGCTCCTGCTGAATCATTAGGTTGGGGTGAAATATTCCACATTCAGAGTAGCCTCCATGACCAAACACTGATTTATGTGATATACCAAACATTCTCCCACCTCTGGAACAAACTCCCCCACTCTCTTCAATTCCTCTCCTCCCTCCAGGTCTTTAAAACAGCTGTTCACCACCATCTCTTATCTTCCCCCATCCAAAACCTTGATCTTTTCTACCCCCGATAATTCACCCCAGATACACTTTTTTGAAATTCCAACTTCTTTCCTGGAAGTCCTAGCAGTGTCCATGTGTTTTATACCTCCCTCACCCCCCCAGCCCCCATTCCCATGACCCAACGCCTCCCAAGCCCTCCCTCCCACAGACCTCCCGATGTCCCTGCTCTCCATCTTGTCTCCCGCTCCCTTTATCATGTTTTATGTGTCGGATTATCTTTTTGTGATCAATGTTAGCTCTCACACGAACCTCGATGTTGTATACAAAAAAAACAAAAAAAAAACTGTCATGTGCATACGTGTCACTGTATATACCGATGACATACGATATACTATATATATATATATACCTGTCATGTGATATTTCCTTCCGAGGAGAAAGAGTATTCATCACATGACAATGACATCACTACCTGTACTTTATCATATTTCTGCAGGTGTGCCACTGATTGCTTGCACGACAACCAATTAGTGCAGGATATCGACTGTGTCTCTGTGCATGTGTGTAGGCGTGTGAGTGTGTCTCTGTGCGTGTGAGTGTGTCTGTCTCTGTGCGTGAGTGTGTCTCTGTCTCTGTGCGTGCGTCTCTGTGCGTGTGAGTGAGTGCGTCTCTGTCTCTGTGCGTGTGAGTGTGTCTCTGTCTCTGTCTCTGTCTCTGTCTCTGTGCGTGTGAGTGTGTCTCTGTCTCTGTGCGTGTGAGTGTGTCTCTGTCTCTGTGCGTGTGAGTGTGTCTCTGTCTCTGTGCGTGTGAGTGTGTCTCTGTCTCTGTGCGTGTGAGTGTGTCTCTGTCTCTGTGCGTGTGAGTGTGTCTCTGTCTGTGCGTGTGAGTGTGTCTGTCTCTGTGCGTGTGAGTGTGTCTCTGTCTCTGTGCGTGTGAGTGTGTCTCTGTCTCTGTGCGTGTGAGTGTGTCTCCGTCTCTGTGCGTGTGAGTGTGTCTGTCTCTGTGCGTGTGAGTGTGTCTGTCTCTGTGCGTGTGAGTGTGTCTGTCTGTGCGTGTGAGTGTGTCTGTATGCGTGTGAGTGTGTCTGTCTCTGTGCGTGTGAGTGTGTGTCTCTGTGCGTGTGAGTGTGTGTGTCTGTGCGTGTGAGTGTGTCTGTCTCTGTGCGTGTGAGTGTGTCTGTGCGTGTGAGTGTGTCTGTGCGTGTGAGTGTGTCTGTCTCTGTGCGTGTGAGTGTGTCTCTGTCTCTGTGCGTGTGAGTGTGTCTCTGTCTCTGTGCGTGTGAGTGTGTCTCTGTCTCTGTGCGTGTGAGTGTGTCTGTCTCTGTGCGTGTGAGTGTGTCTCTGTCTCTGTGCGTGTGAGTGTGTCTCTGTCTCTGTGCGTGTGAGTGTGTCTCTGTCTCTGTGCGTGTGAGTGTGTCTCTGTCTCTGTGCGTGTGAGTGTGTCTCTGTCTCTGTGCATGTGAGTGTGTCTCTGTCTCTGTGCGTGTGAGTGTGTCTCTGTCTCTGTGCGTGTGAGTGTGTCTCTGTCTCTGTGCGTGTGAGTGTGTCTCTGTCTCTGTGCGTGTGAGTGTGTCTCCGTCTCTGTGTGTGTGAGTGTGTCTCCGTCTCTGTGCGTGTGAGTGTGTCTGTCTCTGTGCGTGTGAGTGTGTCTGTCTCTGTGCGTGTGAGTGTGTCTGTATGCGTGTGAGTGTGTCTGTCTCTGTGCGTGTGAGTGTGTGTCTCTGTGCGTGTGAGTGTGTGTGTCTGTGCGTGTGAGTGTGTCTGTCTCTGTGCGTGTGAGTGTGTCTCTGTCTCTGTGCGTGTGAGTGTGTCTGTCTCTGTGCGTGTGAGTGTGTCTGTCTCTGTGCGTGTGAGTGTGTCTGTCTCTGTGCGTGTGAGTGTGTCTCTGTGCGTGTGTGTGTGTCTCTGTCTGAGGGCGTGTGAGTGTGTCTCTGTCTGAGGGCGTGTGAGTGTGTCTGTCTGCGTGTGTGAGTGTGTCTCTGTCTCTGCGCATGTGAGTGTGTCTCTGTCTCTGCACGTGTGAGTGTTTCTCTGTCTCTGCGCGTGTGAGTGTGTCTCTGTGCGTGTGAGTGTGTCTCTGTGCGTGTGCGTGTGTCTCTGTGCGTGTGCGTGTGTCTCTGTGCGTGTGCGTGTGTCTCTGTGCGTGTGAGTGTGTCTCTGTGCGTGTGAGTGTGTCTCTGTGCGTGTGAGTGTGTCTCTGTGCGTGTGAGTGTGTCTCTGTGCGTGTGAGTGTGTCTGTGCATGTGTGTGTCTCACTGCATGTGAGTGTGTCTGTGCGTGTGAGTGTGTCTCTGTGCGTGTGAGTGTGTCTCTGTGCGTGTGAGTGTGTCTCTGTGCGTGTGAGTGTGTCTCTGTGCGTGTGAGTGTGTCTGTGCGTGTGAGTGTGTCTCTGTGCGTGTGAGTGTGTCTCTGTGTGTGTGAGTGTGTCTCTGTGCGTGTGAGTGTGTCTGTGCGTGTGTGTGTCTCACTGCGTGTGAGTGTGTCTGTCTCTGTGCGTGTGAATGTGTCTCTGTCTCTGTGCGTGTGAGTGTGTCTCTGTGCGTGTGAGTGTGTCTCTGTGCGTGTGAGTGTGTCTCTGTGCGTGTGAGTGTGTCTCTGTGCGTGTGAGTGTGTCTCTGTGCGTGTGTCTCTGTGCGTGTGAGTGTGTCTCTGTGCGTGTGAGTGTGTGTGTGTCTGTGCGTGTGTGTGTCTCACTGCGTGTGAGTGTGTCTCTGTCTCTGTGCGTGTGAATGTGTCTCTGTCTCTGTGCGTGTGAATGTGTCTGTCTCTGTGCGTGTGAATGTGTCTCTGTCTCTGTGCGTGTGAATGTGTCTCTGTCTCTGTGCGTGTGAGTGTGTCTCTGTGAGTGTGTCTCTGTGCGTGTGTGTGTCTCTGTGCGTGTGAGTGTGTCTCTGTGCGTGTGAGTGTGTCTGTCTCTGCGTGTGTGCGTTTCTGTGCATGGCTGTGGTGTGTGTGTGTCTGTGTGTGTCTGTGCGTGTGTGTGCGTGTGTGTTGTGTGTCTCTTCCCCCAAAAACAACAACCTTGAAGGGGAAGTGTAAGAAGCTTAGTATTTTAGCGTCACACGTGAAAACACGCATTTCTGTCTCTAAAGCATTGACAACAGCACGAAAGTTAGTTGAGCGTCCCCATGATTGCGCACAAAGGAACACGTGGACAGAAAGGGACGAGTTTGATTACATTCACGGCATCATGACGGGACTGGGACCCATCACGGGACAAACAACACGGAATTGGGCCAAAGGTCGGAAAACTACTTCAAAAAAAACCCACAAATCGATAGATTCTCACGACGTCCAGAGCAGAGATGGAAATGTTCTCTGATTCACAATAGCGCAAACTGCAGGTAAAGGTGAGAAAGATTACCTCGTAGTTACAGTAGCTTCCGGCATGACTCGCCGACCGAGGGAAAGGTTTCGGGACAGTATGGAGAGCTTACGGCTACGGGGGACAGATGGCTCCCTCTGCTGGCCAAATAACTCTTATAAATGGCTGATGTTGATGACTCAAGCGAAGCGTCGTTCGCACATCATCCTCACCTGAGTTGATCGAAACTACAGCACACCACGTGACAAGATCGGTCGCCACCTGTAATGAGAATCCACGTTTCAATCGCGCAGCACGTCCACGTCACTCCACCTGGGGGCGCTAAAGATACAGGAAAGTCCGAGGTTATCATCGCCTTTCACACGTCATACTGAAAACTGTTACGTCATGCGCTGAGAACAGCATCCCTGTAGAACAAAATCTCACAATTCGAGAAACATCATTTTTGTAAACGTCGAGTTGTGACGTCAAACAATTCTGGACGGAGAGCAAAAAAATAAGCTTCCGTTGTCGGCAGGATTCGAACCTGCGCGGGGAGACCCCAATGGATTTCTAGTCCATCGCCTTAACCACTCGGCCACAACAACTGGATGATCTACGATGGATCATTGTAAGATATTGTGGAGCAATGGAAAATTGATTTGAAAAATGATTGAAAGATCATTGGAAAAATAAAATGCATCTTGTCTGTGCGTGATGGAGATTGCACGACACACAAATTTCAAAAACACGGACTTGCACAAACAAGCTTATATAATTATTTTAAACAATGATAATAATTAACTGATAAAATAACATGAACATGAAGGCTCCATGTGTCCACAGGTAGGGTATTGAAGCGCAACAGGTTTAATTCGCAGCTTAAACAATTAGCGCCATTAAATAACAAACAAGAAAGAGCGATCAGAGATTGCAGACCCTTGACAGGACGTGTTTTCAGTGGTTTTTTTTAAGGCTTTTGTATTAAAACAAATATGGCGGCCGAACCACGTGACCGATGACATCATCATTTTTTTTTCTCCACCAATTTATCCAGAGATGATGCTCAAGAAATCTTGATCGGATGAAGTTTTGTACTTGTCGAATTATGACGTCATCATTAACATATTTTATTCCCCATGGAGAGTTCTTTTCAATGAGCCATGTCTCAATTTTTTTCTAATCAGTGCTTTCAGAGATATGGAGGTGCAAAGTTTTTCGGTTTTCCAAAGATGGCGCCAGTACCACGTGACCTATAACGTCATAATTATCATTTTAAAAATATACATGTGGAGTTGCATCTATGGTGAAATTTTCCTGTCAATCAGACCAACGGTTGAAGAGAAAATCATATTTATTCTGGGCAGACAAACAAACAGACAGACAGACAGACAGACAGACAAACGGACACAAATGCAACACCCTCTCCTCTGGCGAGGGTAACGAGAACGGTTTCGTCAGTAGATCGAGCATACCTCCGCCAGGCTGAACCCGAACAGTTTACGTTTTGTATCCACTGGGTCAGTTTGGATCTGGACACAAACAAAAATCACGTGGGTCTGTACTTTTTTTTCTTTTCTTTTTTGTATACAAGATCGAGGCTCGTGAAAGAGCTAACATTAATCACACAAAAAGTCAAACCGACACCTAAAACATATAATAAGGGGAGCGGTAGACAAGATGGGGAGAGAGGGGGAAGGACACAAACACAACATTTGAGAGCAGGGACATTGAGAGATCTGTGGGAGGGAGAGGGCTTGGGGGGAGGTGGGAGAGGTATAAAACATATGGACACTGCAAGGACTTCCAGGAAAGAAGTTGGAATTTCAAAAAAGTGGATCTGGCGTGAATTAGCGGGGGTAGAAAAGATCAAGGTTTTGGATGGGGGCAGATACGAGATGGTGGTGAACAGCTTACAAAAGCAATTGCAGGCAATTACAAACAGGGGATTAATTTACCCAGAATCCCTCGCTAATTAACTAGCCCCAATTAACTAGTGGAGGAAAAAGAAAAACATGGCAAAGAAACTGGAAGAGGGGGAGGAGGACTCGGCAGGGGAAAGATACAGCCGTGAGTCGCATTGAGGCGGCGAGTGGACTTCCTTGATATTGGTCGCGACTGAATTGAGGTTTCCCATGAAAAGGATTTCCCGCGACAACGTCCCATATTGTTGCATTTGCAATTAAATCTGCGTCTCAGGTTTTGGTACCGAGCGTGAACTATTGTTGTTGGGAAAGCAAGCGTCTCCATTACAGGCAGATCTGCCATTTTGTCCTCGAGGAGGCCGTCCACCTGGTGCATCGTGTTTTGTCGTTGGGATTCCCATATTGACATCATCGTGTGGATCGCCGTTGGTTCCCATGTAGACTTAATTCCCATATCGACCTCTCACCTCATAACTTCTCGTCCGCAGCCACGCAGATACCTGCTTGTTGTTCTTGCCATTCTACACGGCTTCGACCTTTGCCCAGCATGGGGATTCATGTACGGACTTTGGGATTGTTACATTCCACTCACGTTTGGCATATCAAGGGTTTATTTATTTGAGAGTATTGGGGAATGATGGTACCATCATATGTATTGTTCATGAGATGCAAATGATATTTTTATGGTACTTTTGTTAAGAGTGTTATTATTGTGTATGTGAGAGTTCTTAATATAATTACTTGTTTTGTTCTACACAATTGCATTGGTGTGGTTTTACCATGGTTTATTAGAACACTCAAAATAACAAATCTTTCTGCAGCGTTCCCTCTCGAGACTCTGAGGGGCACCATAATCGGAGTTTGGGGAGGTACCACGTAACAATATGTATATATATATATTTATATGTGTATATATGTATGTGTATATACATATACATATATATATATGTGTATATATATAATTATAGATATATATATGTAGAAAAAAATACTGGATATGTATATTATTTATATGTATATGTATATGTATATGTATATGTATATATGTATGCATGTATGGAGACAATAGCTCAGTGGGCTGTCACTGTGTAAGTGATGAGGTTCCTGGGTTTGAGTCCCAGTTTGAGTCCCGGGTTGAGTCAGAATTTTTTCACACTAGCCCCACACAGGAATTTACTTCCTGTTTCTTAAATATATATGTATATGTAGAAAATAATACTGGATATATATATATATCTGTGCAGCATCTGTCTTGTGTTGTGTTGTCTTGTCACTGAACTACTTTCTCAAACTTTTGTGAAATCGTACCAAACTTCTGGTATGCACATATCTCTCCCGTCGGTATGTCCTAAGGGTATTTCTTTTGAAATTTTTTCCAATTTTTTTTTTTTTGGGGGGGGGGGGAATTTTTTGGGGAATTTTTTTTTTTCAACTTCAATTGTTTAGAAAATGTGATATCACGTATATTACAAATACATTTGTGCAAAATAATTGTTTGAATTATGATTGGTTTAAACCATAACAAAACAGCAACTCGGGTACAGTCATTCATCTATATATCTACACATCTGGGCAGTGTCTGTGTTGTCACTTAACACCTCCCTCAAACTTTTGTTTCCGTGGTTGTGAAGTGTTTTTAATAACGTTGTGGTGGTTTTGAATCACGTGGTGGTGAGGTATTTTGAATTATGTGGTGATGAGGTGTTTTTAAATAACGTGGTGGTGAGGTGTTTTTAAATCACATGGTGGTGAGGTGTTTTGAATTACGTGGTGGTGAGGTATTTATAATTACGTGGTGGTGAGGTGTTTTTAATTATGTGGTGGTGAGGTGTTTTGAATGAGTTGGTGATGAGGTGTTTTGAATTATGTGGTGATGAGGTGTTTTGAATTACCTGGTGGTGAGGTGTTTTTAAATGACGTGGTGGTGCGGTGTTTTTAATTTCGTGGCTGTGAGGTGTTTTTATTACGTGTTTTATGGCTGTGAGGTGTTTTTAATTTCGTGGTGGTGAAGTGTTTATAATTTCGTGGTGGTGAGGTATTTTTATTACGTGTTTTATGGCTGTGAGGTGTTTTTATTGACTTGTTTTATGGCTGTGAGGTGTTTTTAATTTTGTGGTGGTGTGTTTTTATTACGTGTTTTATGGCTGTGAGGTGTTTTTATTCCGTGTTTTATGGCTGTGAGGTGTTTTTATTACGTGTTTTATGGCTGTGAGGTGTTTTCAATCTCGTGGTGGTGA
This sequence comes from Myxine glutinosa, assembly GCF_964187855.1. NCBI lineage: Eukaryota > Metazoa > Chordata > Myxini > Myxiniformes > Myxinidae > Myxine > Myxine glutinosa. Next base: position 81,368,797 of record NC_136268.1, read on the forward strand.
GGTGTTTTAATTTTGTGGTGGTGAGGTGTTTTCATTTCGTGTTTTGTGGCTGTGAGGTGTTTTTATTACGTGTTTTATGGCTGTGAGGTGTTTTTATTCCGTGTTTTATGGCTGTGAGGTGTTTTCAATTTCGTGGTGGTGAGGTGTTTTCATTATGTGTTTTATGGCTGTGAGGTGTTTAAAATTACTTGGTTGTGAGGTGTTTTGAATTACTTGGTGGTGAGGTGTTTTGAATTACTTGGTGGTGAGGTATTTTGAATTATGTGGTGGTGAGGTGTTTTGAATTACTTGGTGGTGAGGTGTTTTGAATTACTTGGTGGTGAGGTGTTTTGAATTACTTGGTGGTGAGGTGTTTTGAATTACTTGGTGGTGAGGTGTTTTGAATTACGTGGTGGTGAGGTGTTTTGAATTACGTGGTGGTGAGGTGTTTTGAATTACGTGGTGGTGAGGTATTTTGAATTACGTGGTGGTGAGGTGTTTTGAATTACATGGTGGTGAGGTGTTTTGAATTACGTGGTGGTGAGGTATTTTGAATTACGTGGTGGTGAGGTGTTTTGAATTACTTGGTGATGCGGTGTTTTGAATTACTTGGTGGTGAGGTGTTTTGAATTACGTGGTGGTGAGGTGTTTTGAATTACGTGGTGGTGAGGTGTTTTGAATTACTTGGTGGTGAGGTGTTTTGAATTACTTGGTGGTGAGGTGTTTTGAATTACTTGGTGGTGAGGTGTTTTGAATTACGTGGTGGTGAGGTGTTTTGAATTACGTGGTGGTGAGGTGTTTTGAATTACTTGGTGGTGAGGTGTTTTGAATTACTTGGTGGTGAGGTGTTTTGAATTACTTGGTGGTGAGGTGTTTTGAATTACATGGTGGTGAGGTGTTTTGAATTACGTGGTGGTGAGGTGTTTTGAATTACTTGGTGGTGAGGTGTTTTGAATTACGTGGTGGTGAGGTGTTTTGAATTACGTGGTGGTGAGGTGTTTTGAATTACGTGGTGGTGAGGTGTTTTGAATTACTTGGTGGTGAGGTGTTTTGAATTACTTGGTGGTGAGGTGTTTTGAATTACGTGGTGGTGAGGTGTTTTGAATTACGTGGTGGTGAGGTGTTTTGAATTACGTGGTGGTGAGGTGTTTTGAATTACTTGGTGGTGAGGTGTTTTGAATTACTTGGTGGTGAGGTGTTTTGAATTACTTGGTGGTGAGGTGTTTTGAATTACGTGGTGGTGAGGTGTTTTGAATTACATGGTGGTGAGGTGTTTTGAATTATGTGGTGGTGAGGTGTTTTGAATTACTTGGTGGTGAGGTGTTTTGAATTACTTGGTGGTGAGGTGTTTTGAATTACTTGGTGGTGAGGTGTTTTGAATTATGTGGTGGTGAGGTGTTTTGAATTATGTGGTGGTGAGGTGTTTTGAATTACTTGGTGGTGAGGTGTTCTGAATTATGTGGTGGTGAGGTGTTTTGAATTATGTGGTGGTGAGGTGTTTTGAATTACGTGGTGGTAAGGTGTTTTGAATTACTTGGTGGTGAGGTGTTTTGAATTACTTGGTGGTGAGGTGTTTTGAATTATGTGGTGGTGAGGTGTTTTGAATTATGTGGTGGTGAGGTGTTTTGAATTACGTGGTGGTGAGGTGTTTTGAATTACTTGGTGGTGAGGTGTTTTGAATTACTTGGTGGTGAGGTGTTTTGAATTACGTTGTGGTGAGGTGTTTTGAATTACTTGGTGGTGAGGTGTTTTGAATTACTTGGTGGTGAGGTGTTTTGAATTACTTGGTGGTGAGGTGTTTTGAATTACTTGGTGGTGAGGTGTTTTGAATTACTTGGTGGTGAGGTGTTTTGAATTACGTTGTGGTGAAGTGTTTTGAATTACTTGGTGGTGAGGTGTTTTGAATTACTTGGTGGTGAGGTGTTTTGAATTACGTGGTGGTGAGGTGTTTTGAATTACTTGGTGGTGAGGTGTTTTGAATTACGTGGTGGTGAGGTGTTTTGAATTACTTGGTGGTGAGGTGTTTTGAATTATGTGGTGGTGAGGTGTAATCGTCCTAAACTTTCAGTCTGCACCTCCCCCTCCCCTATGTATGTGCTGAGGGGTTATTTCTTGAAAAAAAAACATTCAACCTGAATCTTCAACCTAAATTGCCTATAAAAATGTAATATCACAAACACAACAAATACATTTGTGCAAAGTAATTGTTTGTATTATGATTGGTGAAAATCATGACAACACAGCAACTCAGGTGCAGTCATTATCCTCCACTAAAATAAGCCCGTTCCTCCGTACCGACGCTTGGTGAGGCGAGCGCAGCGAGCCGAGCCAAGCTAGTATATATATATATACGCAGTGCTGATTTATTGAACGACTTTTTCTCTTGTTGATTCCATCCAGTTTGAGAGCGTGATTCCGAGACTGTGGTATGTGGAAGAACGAGGGGCGATGGTATTTTACCGTGCCTGGGCCTGACATGGCATGGCTTTTCAAGTGGCTAAAGCTGCCCTTATGTCGGCCACAGGGTGATGTGCCTGGACTAGCAGCATGCTGTAAGCTGACACTCCTCTCGACCGTGAAGCCTTCTCAGTGCGAGCAATGTGCCAGCTGCTGCGAGGATAATTACCCAGACTCCCTTAACTGAACTCAGGTGAGTAATTACCCTCACACTGATTATCTCACAAACAGAAGGAAAATTGTAAACAATCAAACCTGCTATCGAGTTTAACCTTTTAGATGAAAAATGGATATATACAATCAAAGCTTAACATGTTGTGATTGTTTCCAATTTTTATCACACACGAACAAACGTACAAATACAAAGAAACAAACACAAACACATGCACACAAACAGAACACCTGCATGCACGGTCGCTTTGATATTTAGTTCTCATAATTAGTTATAGCAAATACTTCAAAGATACTCCATGTGAATGATTTGCTTGATAGGTCTTCCACGAGCCTCATGCCTTGTAAAATAAATAAATATACTCGTAATAGGTATTCGCAACCATCCTTGACCATGTTGTGGAACGTCGGCCGAGGCCATCGCTTTTTCACCTTTATTCGCTTTTAAATTAATTTTACTCGCAACCGCTTGAGCGATCGACATGAAACTTTGAACTTAGGAGCACCTACCCACTGAGAATATGAATTGGATGGAAATGCGGCCGGCGTTCCAAAACGTGTTTTCCGTAGGCAGGGGTTGCAGGGTATTTCACATATAAACGGCCTCGACCTCAATTTGCTTGGCCTCGGCTGAATAAATAAACATGCACAGCATGATACTTGCAAAATCCACCCCTCCCCAAAATAAAAACTTGCCATGGATACATCAAATTGTGCAAAATCCGCCCCCTGCCCCCAAAAGTTTTCCATTGATACAGCAAATTGTCCATTTCATCAAGATTAAAATTGACGATCTTGATCAAAGCTCGGGTCAACAGGATGAAAAGTGACGATTTTTCAGATGAAAAATGATGATTTCAGAAGTTTGACCTTGAGTTGACCTTTGACCTTTTGACCTCAAATATAGTTGGTTTCCCAATTCATTGTGGCACGATACAAATGCTGTTCAATTTTCAAGTCAATTGGACGAAAATTGATGGGTTTTCAGATGAAAATTCATGATTTCGGAAGTTTGACCTTGAGTTGACCTATGACCTTTTGTCCTAAAAAATAGTTGGTTTTCCAATTCAGTGAGGCAATATGCAAATGCTGTTCTATTTTCAAGTCAATTGGATGAAAATTGACGGTTTTTCAGATGAAAAATGATAATTTTGGAAGTTTGACCTAGAGTTGACTTTTGACCTTTTGACCTCACAAATTGTTGGTTTCCCTATTTATTGACTCAATGTGCAAATGCTGTTCAATTGTCAAGTCAATTGGTTGAAAATTGACGGCTTTTCAGATGAAAATTGATGATTTTGAAAATTTGACCTTGAGTTGAACCTTTGACCTTTTGAACTCAGAAATAGTTCATTTCCCAATTCAGTGACACGATATACAAATGCTATTCAATTTTCAAGTCAATCGGATTTAAAATGGCGATTTTA
>NC_136268.1:81377830-81405330 GCF_964187855.1 Myxine glutinosa
GTGCAGAATCTTCACACAGTGATCATTCGTTTCTAAGTTGTCCCATAAGCATAACCGACAGTAGTCAGTAAAACAGTTGTTTGAAACGTCCACCGTTTAGCCTGTGACCTCTTTTTTTTTTTTGGATCTTGATTTCGTCTTGATTTTGGCAGTTTCACCCGAAGAGGGTTGCAGACAGATCTTGTGCATCCTGCAGGAATATTTGGGGGACAAAGCACAGACAGAGCACAGACAGAGCAGGGGGAGCAAGGACGGAGAGGAGTCGGTAGAAGAAAGAAAGACCACCAACCTGCCTGCGGTGAGAGAGAGAGAGAGAGAAAGGCCCTCAGAATCAGCTTCATCGCGGGAGATTCCAATGATTCTGAAAGCTTTGGTTTCAACCGCGTGAAGTCGAGCTAGGTGTGAAGCAGGAGCACCAGCCCACATGGGAGAGCAGTATTCTATTGAGCTGTGGATGAAAGCATTTATGTGGTGAAGAGCTCAGGTGTGCCAAGGAAGGACTTCACACGACGGAGGATGCCCATTCGGCGACTGGCTTTGGAGGCCAGCTTGGAAATGTGGTTTTCCCAGGAAAGATCATGGCAGATAGTGAGACCCAAAAGCTTGAGTGACAGAACTTCTTGGAGAGGATTATTCAGAAAGTAGATGGGAGGGTTGTCCAGACAGTCTTTTCAGAGAGACAAAGTGAGAGTGTGAGATTTGTCAGGATTGAAAAACATGTCCCACTTGTTTGATCAGTCTGTGATTTTGTCCAGGTCTGCAGAGAGTGAGGAGGCTGCAGACTGCCGATCTGAGGGATGAGGAATGGAGCAGTAGAGAGTGGAGTCATCAGCAAAAATATAGAGAGGATTTTCCAGAGAGTCGGAGAGATCATTGATGAAGACCAGGTAAAGCACAGGGTCCAGAACACTGCCTTGAGGAACTCCAGCCTGAACAGGAAGGGGAGAAGAGAGAAATCCATTCAGGGCCACACATTGACTATGACCAGAGAGGAAGTCTGCAAGCCATGAGTGGAGGTTTCCATAGATACCATAGGAGGAGAGTTTGGTGAGCAGGGCGGGGTGCCAGGCCGTATCGAAGGCACGTGATATGTCAAGGGAGACAGCTCTGATTTCCTGTTTGGCATTGATGACCTCCATCCATTGTTGAGACAGCAGAAGCAGCATGTCCAGAGTAGAATGACCTGGTTTGAAACCAAATTGATGATCTGAGATCAAGCCATTGGAGAAGAGGAAGGATTTGATGTCAGAAGCGAGGATTGATTCCATGACCTTGCTGATTATTGAGAGCAGGCCGAGGCTGTAGTTGCAAGGATCTGTTTTGGCACCTTTCTTGCGTAAAGCGGTAATGTTGGCTTATTTCCAAGTAGATGGCAGATGACCTTGAGCAAAAGAGAGGGTGAAGATAATTGAGAGTGTGTGTGAAAGAGCGACAGAGCACGATTTTAGGACCTGTGGGCTGATGCCGTCTGGTCCAGTTGCAGAATCAGAGTCGAGGTTTGACAGAAATTTCTCCACCTTGTCATGGGAGAAGGACGAGTCCAGCTGGGTTACACTGGGTAAAGTGGGTGCAGAGAGAGAGATGGGTTTGGGACACAAGATTTTGAGGCAAACACAGAGTTGAGGCATTCGGCTTTGTCGCGTGCGGTGTTGGCTGTCGCTGTTTGAGGTAAGGAAGGGGGTGGAGGGGGAACAAACAACAGAAACAAATTTGACCAGACGCCACCAGCATATGGAGGAAGGAGACAGGTTTGAGAGTTCAGCCTTGAGAGTAGAGATATTGCTTCCTGGCTCTCCTGAGGGTGGACATACACTTGTCCCGAGCTTTGTGAAAGGAACTGAGATTACCTTCAGTTGGATTTGCCTTCCAAGAGGCAAAGGCAAGTTGCCTACTCCTTGTTGGCAAATTGCCTGCTCCTTGTTGGCAAATGCCTACTCATTGTTGTTGTTGTTGTTGTTGTTAAAAATTGTATTTTTATGTTGTCTTGGATATATTCTTATTGCCATGGATGTTCATTGTGTATTTACTGTATACTATCCTGTGTATTCATAGTAACTAGCCGAAACCCATGGAACATCCACGGGAAGGGAGGATGTGGTGTATGGATAGAGTGTACCATTATGGATGGCATAGGGGATTTGCTTGTCCGAGTAAGAGTTAGGAAGAAAGATGAGAATGAAGAGTGCGTATATGAACAACGTATTTATTGCAATCTACTTAAATGACAACGCTACGATATACTTTTGAAAAATGAATGGATTTGTAATAGGAATCGGCATAGCACCACTCTGGGATTGTCCACTCAGTGGACGGCTTGCTGTCGCCTTCAACTGTCCAATCAGCGGACGGCTTGCTTCGCCTTCGCCCAGCAGACGCCAATACGATGGCGTCGTAAGATGGCGTCGTATCGGCAGTTAATCGGATGCTTTTGGGCCCCAACGTCGGCTAATTCAGATTTTTCGAGTATGTCTGTACGTGATAAACAAAGAGTGCGGTTCGTAGATCGTAAATCCATTAGTGCCGTGGGCATCGGGTCACTGGGTGCGGCGTAAAAGGGATAACAAAGTCGAGTCCTTACGCTATTATTATATAGACTAGCCGAAACCCGTGGAATATCCACGGAAGGGAGGATGTGGTGTATGGATAGAGTGTACAATTATGGATGGCATAGGGGAGCGCTCATGGAATCTTCTTCTTCTGTTAAGCTCCAATTTTTTCTCTTTAAGTTAAGTCCAATCAGTCCTCTCTGCTCGAAGTGCTCAGGCCATGCCTTCCCGCTCTCATACTTTTATTTCCGTTCTGTGTAGAAAGAGATTGACATATCGTTCGTCTGTTTTCAGCTCGTTATCTTTAAGCTTCCTTACGTCTCGCCACCTGCTACACCTCTCTGAGTTACGAGGATTTATGCAACGCACCCCGAGTATCGCAACGTCACTCCATTTAACTTTATTAAAATGACGATAGAGACGTGAAACCCGTGGAACATCCACGGAAGGGGAGGATGTGGTGTATGGATAGAGTGTACTATTATGGATGGCATAGAGGAGCGCTCATGGGATCTTCTTCTTCCATTAAGCTCCAATTTTTTCTCTTTAAGTTAAGTCCAATCAGTCCTTCTCTATGCTCGAAGTGCTCAGGCCATGCCTTCCCGCTCTCATATTTTTATTGCCGTTCGGTGTAGAAAGGGATTGACATATCGTTCGTCTGTTTCAGCTCGTTATCTTTAAGCTTCCTTACGTCTCGCCACCTGCTACACCTCTCTGAGTTACGAGGATTTATGCAACGCACCCCGAGTATCACAATGTCACTCCATTTAACTTTATTTAAATGACGATAAAGACGTTTCCTTATATATCATAATTTAAAATGTTCAAGGGAATAAAAAGACCATTTGGTTCACACCACCCATGTTCACACCACTCGACTGTCCAATCAGCGGACGGCTCGCTTCGCCTTCGCCCAGCAGACGCCAATACGATGGCGTCGTAAGATGGCGTCATATCGGCAGTTAATCGGATGCTTTTGGGCCCCAACGTCGGCTAATTCAGATTTTTCGAGTATGGCTGTACGTGATAAACAAAGAGCGCGGTTCGTAGATCGTAAATCCATTAGTGCTGTGGGCATCGGGTCACTGGGTGCGGCGTAAAAGGGATAACAAAGTCGAGTCCTTACGCTATTATTATTCTATAGATGTTCTGTGTATTTATAGTACTGCGTTACACTTGTCATGTCCAATTGCACTATATGTAGTCTTGCTTGAATGTTTATTTTGCACCGAGGACCAGGAGGAACGTCATTTCGTTCCATTTTATACTGTATTGTATATGGATGAGATGACAATAAAGTTTATTGAATTGAATTGAAGTTGTTTCAGGGCAAGTGCCTCACCACAAGATTCAGTGTACCATGGATGGGAGGAAGGGTATGTATGACAGCTGAAGACGAGATGGGATAAATCTGTGCATGAGAGAGAGCAGTTTACTTTGAAAGAATTCCCAGGATGAGTTGATGTCAGAGGCGGTAGAGATGGGAGACCAGTCCAGATGATTGATGGCTGCTTGAAGACAGTGCCAGTCGGCCTGAGTTAAATGCCAGACTCATCGACGCTGAGGAGGCTCTCTGAGAATGGCCAGAGAGATATCCACTTTAACAAGGAAATGATCAGATGAACCGTTTGGAGCAGAAGAAGAGCAGCAGACATTTGCAGGGAAGTTTGTCATAACCAAGTCTAGAAGAGAAGATGCTTCTTCAATCTGTTTGTTGAGGAAGATGATGCTCTTGATCTGTTTTGATGTGTGACTACATAAACTGTCATCCTGGTGCAGACAGGAGGTCGCATCATCAACTACAATGTCAGATAAATAGCAAAAGCAGTTTAATTAACAAATCCAGTGTGGAATTTCCATTTCTGAAGTGCACGTTGAACCTCATCGGACATCTTCCTCGATCCATCGCTTTGAAAGGTGACTTCGGAGAACAAGATGGTGGCCTGTTAGTGTTCCCTTCTCAACCCCTGGCTCGTGATGCAGGGAACTCAGGTTGAAATGCAATATACCGTGTTGTGTGTTTGCCCTTAAGAAAGCCCCAGAAGAATAAATTGCATGGGGTGAAGTCTGGCGAATAAGGGGTCCAGGACATATTGGGAAAAGTCTCGTTGAGCCATTTGCGGGCCTTGAGATCCAAGTGGTCACGTGTGGTTTCTTGTTGTGGGGCTTTCTTAAGGGCAAGGTTTAGACAACTCAACCTGCAAACATTCAAGATCTGGAAGAGCGGTTTCAGGGGCAGCTTTTGGAGAAATTACGGTCGGAACGCGACAGAAAATGGTCTTGGGGTATCACGAAATGATGCTCACACTGCTTGAAAATGATGTTGAAATTCACAACTAATTTTGTATACCTCTGATTTCAATAAAAGTTTTACCACAAAAACTTGAAATATGTGCCTACCTCCTGTAAATATTTTGGTTCATTTGGTTTCTCAGCAACAGAATTACAGTGGTTAAAAACCGGGAATAGATAAATGGCTCACCCTGTATATCGGACCAGAATTTAATAACGAATTCGGCCTGCTGGTTGCATCACCACTGAGACGAGACTGTGCCGATGATGCAGTTCCCCCGCACAATCAGGAATGGAATTTAGAACTTGGCAGGATTACTGGCAGGCAATTGCCTACTCCTTGCTTTGGAAAGGCACCGTGGGATATTTAACGTTTAATATCCAATACTAGCAGATGGGACAGACGGGTTAACGTCAATCAACTTGGCAGTCGAATTATGTAAAACATTTAAATTAGGTCTCTCATAATTTTTTTCACACTGAAGTCCACCATCCAGTGTTACATAGTAGTGCTAATATCGGAACCAGTAAATCGGCAATTTTTCGGCCATGCCACAAACTGTCCACAAAACTGTTCTCTCTGATGAAGCCTGAGAGCCGTGCAGCAAAGACATCCATCAATTTCTTCCCATCTACTTCGAGCAATGATATTGGTCTAAACTGCTCAAGAGTTGGTTTAAACTTGTCACAGCATCCTCCTGCTTCGGAATATAAACTCCTTCAGCCCTACTGCATTGGGCACCACTCCTTGCCTCCAGAACACCTTCAAAGCCTTCCATAGATACCACCTGATGCCTCCACAACTCTTAAACACCTTATATGGTACCTCACTTGATCCAAGAGCACATGCCGCCCATGTCTTTCTTCCTCAAAACTGCCTCAACCTCAGGTATCTTCGGTTCTGACAAATCAAATGGAACACCTAGCTCTGTCGGTTTCACCAAGCCTACTATGTCATCCACCACTTCATCCCTCCTTGTGTCTGTATATGTAACATGCAGGTGACCGACTTTCCAACTCTTCCTTCGGTACCTTCAGTGCACCAGATGTGGACAGCTCCAACAGATTCTTCATAAATCGAAAGGGATTCTCAAAGAACCTCCTTCTCTTCCTCTATGTGTCCTTCCTTTGCCTCTCCATATCTTTTCAACCCTTTTCAACTTCATCAACTTTACTCTCACCTGCTTCGTCAACATCTCGAGTCTATTTCTCTCTCCTTCCACCACCTTCTTCCATTTTCCTCAAATCCTCTCAGCTCCCGGATCTCCCTCTGCTTCCTGCTCAAGGGTGCATCCTTCTCACACCTCTCAACACACTCCTACACACCAAATGTGACACATGCATACTCAAAAACAATCTCATTCATCTTTCTCAATCCATCTTCCACCCATCCTTTCAACCTCTGAAGCGCCCCACACACCACTCCATCCATTCTCTCCCATACTCCACTTTCTCCCATTCCTGGCCATTTCACTCTGCTTCTCACATCCTTTCCCTGCTGAAGTACAACCCCAGGACATACAACACAGTAGTTTGCTACCTGGCTGTTTCTCCTGGTTGTCTTACCTTTTTGGAGGCACTGCATTGTTGGACCTCCTTCTCACCCACCTCACGCAGACACCCCATCTGGCTCTGATGAAATCTCAACCATCAAATTAATTGAGACTCTCGTGCACACACACACCTTTCAAGACTCTTATGTCCCTCCTCATCACAGCACCACCCTGTTCTCATCCACAACCCATCCGACTCTAATGGATATGCAACCCTCTCACTGACTCAAACTCACATCCACACCCGCACTTCTCTCGAATCTAACATACCTCTCCACGTACACTATCACACCATTGATCAACCTCTCCCACACGATCACCCCACACCATTTCCCACGCTGATGGATCCACAACCCCCTGATGGATCCAAACTCAAATTCACATGCACTGACACCTAAAAGGATCTAAGGGGTGAAAAGAGTCTAAAGATGTCTAAGGGGTATAAAGGGTTAAAAGGGGTCTAAAGATGTTCTAAGGGGTGTAAAGAGTGTAAGGGGTGTAATGGGTCAATAGTTTATAATGGGTTGTAAAGGGTCAAAGGGGTCTAAGGAGTGTATAGGGTCGAAGGGGTGTAAAGGGTCAAAGGCGTCTAAGGGGTGGAAAGGGTCTAAAGTGTGTAAAGGAGTGATGGTGCAGTAAAGACATTACCTCGGGTTCATAAATAAATTAACAATGGAGTGAAACATGACTCGGGTGTTCCAATATTTCCTTCTGAGTGCTGTAATATCAATGTGGTATTCCAGAGCTCCATTGCTTTCTCAACCAGTTTGATTATTTGGAGATTGATTTTGTATATTTACATGTATTTTATCATCCATGAATGTAGGACACCGTCAAAAACTTTCTTGTCGTCCATCCAGGCAGTGGACAATTTTGTTCTTTTTTTTTTCACTCTTTTCCCCTTCGTCTGTTTCACCTGATTCACCTGGTCCTTGTCTCTGAACCTGTCTTGTCCCTCTTTCAGGGGGACACTCTCATTCTTTTCTTTTGCCACTCTTTCTTCACCACCGTTGGACCGGCTCTATGTCTGGGTTTGGTCCCCTGTCTCGTTTCACAGCCAAAACTTCCTCTCGTGCCACCTTTGCCAAATCCCTGCCATCCCTTTCTTCACCTCCAAGCAAGCACTTAGCTCCCCTGGCTCTAATCTCTCTAGCCACTTGTTGCCTTGCCATATATATGTAATCTCTTCTATTCTATTGTGGTGCTGTGCACACACGACTCGATTGCCAGAGAGGTAGGCCACAACGCGTTGGTACAACAAGAGTCTTTATTCAAAGCTCGCACTTCAGCACTGGGCGGGCTCGAGCTTAGAGCCCGCATATATGTCCCGAGGCCACGCCTTGCCCCCGGGCATGGCCGATCGGTCGAAAGGCGGGGCATGCGTTTTCGTTCCCCGCCTGGACGATCGCGCCACCCACTGGTGCGCGGAATTATTGTCCCTTGTGCCCGCCACATGCGCCCCCCCAGAATTCCCACGCACCTGAAGGGTGAGTTTTCGGGGAAGCCGGATGACCCGGCCGAAACGCCCCCTGGCGATGCGTGCAGGGCCGGGGGGTAGCGGGACGGCGGGGCTACGGGGTGCCGGGGGTCCGACTGCCGGGGGGCGGCCTCGACGCGGAGGCAGAGCTGCTTGCGGGGGGTGGTTAAGATCGAGGTGGGCCGGCTTGAGGCGGTCCACGGAGATACGATCCGAGGCACCGCCAATGTCGACGGTTAAATATTTGTCCCCGGTCTCCAGCACGCGGAAGGGCCCGTCATACGGGGGCCGTAGCGGTGCCCGGTGGGCGTCGTGCCGGACGAAGACGTACTCCGCCGTGCAAAGCTCCGGGGCGACGTGGGAAGACGGGCAACCATGGTGTGCCGTCGGCACCGGGACGAACCTCTGGGCGGTCTCCTAAAGGGCGGAGCGCTGTTGCGCCGCGGACCAAGGAGCCATGGAGTCGGGGATAAATTCGCCAGGTACCCGCAGTGGTTGCCCGAAGACCAGCTCCGCCGAGGACGCGCGCAGGTCGTCCTTGGGCGCCGTCCTGAGGCCCAGCAGAACCCAGGGGAGCCTGTCGGCCCAGCTGCCGTCGCGGAGGCTGGCCCGGAGCGCGGCCTTCATCGAGCGATGAAAGTGCTCGCACAGGCCATTGGCCTGGGGGTGGTAGGCCGTGGTGCGGTGTAGTTTTACGCCGAGCCCTTGCGCCACCGCGGCCCAGAGCTCCGAGGTGAACTGGGGGCCGCGGTCGGACGAGATGTCCGAGGGGGCACCGAACCGGGCAACCAAGTGGCGATGAAGGCTTGCGCCACATCAGCCGCAGACGTCGCCGCCAATGGGACGGCCTCCGGCCACCGTGTGGTGCAGTCCACCATGGTGAGGAGGTGGGTGAACCCCCACGAGGGGGGCAGAGGTCCCACCAAGTCGACGTGCACGTGGTCGAACCGACGCTCGGGCACCGCAAACGGGGCCTGGGTGTGGCAGTGGACCTTTGCGCGCTGGCACGCGAGGCACGTCCTGGCCCAGTCGCGGACGTCCTTCCTGAGGCCATGCCAGACGAACTTCGCCGCAACGAGCTTCTGGGAGGCCTTCGTGCCCGGGTGGGACAGGCCGTGGATGGCGTCGAACACTGGGCGCTACCAGCCAGCGGGCACGGTGGGGCGAGGCCGGCCGAGGGAGACGTCGCACAGGAGGGCCGCGCCCGCGGCGTCGAACGGCACCTTGGTGACGTGGAGGCCCATGACGGCGGTCTGCAAGGCCTGGACGCCGGGGTCGGCGGTCTGGTCCTCCGCCATCCGGGCATAGTCGATCCCGAGGTGGACCGCGTGTGCGACGGACCGGGAAAGGCAATCCGCCACCGGGTTGTCTTTACCCGCCACGTGACGGATGTCCGTCATATACTCGGACACGGCAGAGAGGTGACGCTGCTGCCGTGCCGACTATGGCTCGGCGACCTTGGCCATCGCGAACACAAGGGGCTTGTGGTCGACGAAAGCTGTGAACGGGCAGCCCTCCAGCAGATGGCGGAAGTGTCGGACCACCAGGTGGAGCCCGAGCAGCTTGCGGTCTAAGATGCTGCAGTGGCGTTCGTGCGGACGAAGCTGCCGGCTAAAAAACGCCAGCGGTTGCCAAGCACCACGCACCCACTGCTCGTGCACCGCGCCCACCACGTAGTCCGACGCATCGGTGGTGAGGGCGATCAGCGCATCGGGCGCCGGGTGCGCCAGCATGGTGGCGTTGGCCAGGGCCAGCTTTGCACCTGCAAACGCCGCGGCCATCGGCTCCGACCAGGCGATGTCACCTTTGCTCGGCTTGCCCCGGCGGGCCTCGTGCAGGGGGTGGAGGAGCTGGGTGAAGTGGGGCACAAAGCGGTGGTAAAAACTTACCATGCCCAGGAACTCCTGGAGCCCCTTGATCGTGCGGGGTCGCGGGAAATCCCTGACCGCCTCCACCTTGGCCGGTACAGGGACGGCCCCGTGCCTGGTGATGTGGTGCCCCAAGAGGTCGATGGTGGCGACGCCGAAACGGCACTTTGCGGGGTTGATGATTAGGCCATGCTGGCCGAGGCGTTCGAAAAGCGTGCGGAGGTGGAGCAGGTGCACCTCCCGGGACGCGCTCGCGACTAGGATGTTGTCCAGGTAGACATAGAGGAACGGTAAGTCGCGCAAGACGCTGTCCATAAGCCGTTGGAATGCCTGGGCCGCATTCTTCAACCCGAAAGGCATTTGCGGGAACTCGAAGAGGCCGAAAAGGGTGATGACGACCGTCTTCGGGACATCGCCCGGTTGTACGGGGACCTGGTGGTAGCCCCGGATGAGGTCCATCTTGGAAAACACGGTCGTGTTTGCCAACCGGGTGGAAAAGTCCTGGATATGAGGGACCGGGTAGCGGTCGGGGGTGGTGGCATCATTGAGCCGGCGGTAGTCACCGCACGGCTGCCATCCTCCGCTGGGCTTCGGCACAATGTGCAGTGGAGAGGCCCAAGCGCTGTTTGAGCGCCGCATGATACCCAGCCGTTCCAGTGTGGTGAACTCCGCCTTCGCCACGGCGAGCTTCGTGGGTTTGAGTCGGCGTGCCCGTGCGTAGACCGGCGGCCCGACCGTGGGTATATGGTGCTCCACCCCATGTTTAACGGCCACCGCTGAGAAGGTGGGCCGCGTGAGGGCCGGGAAACTAGCTAGGAGGCGGGTAAAGTCGTCCGCTGCCGGAAGCGTGCAAACTAAACCCGCCGGGACGGAACCTTTCAGCAAGCTGCTTGGCAAGCCGCTCGGTGAGCCGCTCAGTGAGCCGCTCAACGAGCCGCTCAGCGAACAAGCGAGCGAGCTGAAGGTTTCGGCCTGGACGAGACGTCTGTGCTTAACGTCGACCAACAGCCCATGCGCACATAGGAAGTCCGCACCCAGCAGGGCCATTGGCACGCTGGCGGTAACGAACGACGATTGAAAGCGCTGCCCTCCGAACCGCAGTGAGAAGCAACGCTTCCCGAATGTGCGGATGGGTGTACCATTGGCGGCAAGCAAAGCGGGGCCCCGTCCCGTGGCTTGCTTGTCTGACGTGGAGGCAGGGAGGATGCTTTCCTGCGCTCCTGTGTCGCAAAGAAAACGGCGCCCTGACAAGGTGTCCATGATGAACAGGAGGCTGCCAGAATGGCCGACGCTCATGGCCGCAAGTGAGCACCGGTCGTTTCCCGACCCGTCAAAAGAACACGGCGGGCGGCACGTTTTAGCCTTGCGGCCAAACCTGGCATGGTAGTAGCACCAGGTTTGCGGCAGTGGCCCACGCGGCGGCCGTGTCGGCGGCGGTGGTGGTGGCGGCGGCGGCGGTAGTGGGTGGGGCGTAGCAGCGGCCATGAGGGAAGCAGGGGGCGCTGGAGCCTCTGCACCGGGAGCCACTACGGCAGCACCGTACACCGACCGCGTGTCACAGGCTGCGAAATACTTGTCGGCCTCTCCAGCCAGGGCGCGGGGTTTCATTAGTTTGGAACCGGCCAGCGCGAGGCGCACCTGTGCAGGTAGCTGGCGTAGGAAAAGTGCTCGGAATAAGAAATCCAGGCGCTTGTCTCCCAGCAGGGACAGCATGAAATCCATCCGGACGGATGGTCGTGTGTCGCCGAGGGCGGGAAGGTCCAGGAGGCGGTCAGCACGTTCGACCTCTGTGAGCCCAAACATGGCGAGGAGGAGACGTTTGAGCGCCTCGTATTTGTGGTCGCCCGGCGGGCGCCGAAGGATGGACACGATTCGGGCGGCAGTGCCGGGCCCGAGGGCGGCGACCACGTGGTAGTACCGGGTCTCGTCCGCCGTGATGCCTCGGAGCTGAAATTGAGCTTCGGCCTGCACAAACCAAATGTCGGCTTGCGCTTCCCAAAACTCGGGGAGTTTGACGGCGACGGCGTTGGTAGCCATGGCGCGTTCGGGGGTCAGCAACGGCTGAACCAATCGGGGTCACCAGTGTGGTGCTGTGCACACACGACTCGATTGCTCGAGAGGTAGGCCACAACGCGTTGGTACAACAAGAGTCTTTATTCAAAGCTCGCACTTCAGCACTGGGCGGGCTCGAGCTTAGAGCCCGCATATATGTCCCGAGGCCACGCCTTGCCCCCGGGCGTGGCCGATCGGTCGAAAGGCGAGGCATGCGTTTTCGTTCCCCGCCTGGACGCTCGCGCCACCCACTGGTGCGCGGAATTATTGTCCCTTGTGCCCGCCACACTATCTTTATCTATATTTATATTCTCTGTGTGTGTATGTGTGTGTGCCTGTGTGTTCCACTATGTAAAAAAAATCCTGTAAAATTTAGATTTTAAGTTTAGATCCTGTCATAATTTAGTTGAGATCCTGTAAAAAAAAGTTAAGTAGGACAGTCATAAGAAGATAATGGCAAGAATCTTAATGCAGCCCTTGTAGGCCTATTTATTATATTCGGTGGTAATTTCCTCACGCTCACTTAAGAACTCAATGGATACCATCTAGTTTTACATGAAATCCTTTAGTAAAATCACATCGGTGGGACCTTTGGGATTCATTTTCCATGGAGAAAGTGAACAATTAAATTAAAGGGTCTTGGGCGGTGTATTTCCTGATGCCAATGGTAACCGTGATTGTTTTATTGGAAGTCATAATTGCAAATATAATGTATGGTCAACATTATCCATTGATATTAAATACCGATGCTGTATATTGTCTCCATGACATTGTAAAACTCAACTCGCATGCTTTTTGGCTTTTACCGTGTCAGGTGCAGCGTGTGTACAGAACAACCCACAGTAAACACACTCATGGTTCCTGTTCATCATGAATTGCGGTCTAAAGTGCAGACGGATGACAATTTTTCGCCAAAATGAATGCATCTCAGGGATTTGAAGGAAACTGGAGGACTCCACCCATGTCTGTGTCTACCTCCTCTCCGTCCCACATACTCCCACCACTACCAATATCAACACCTGCCCGTCCCAAGCCGCCATACCAAATACTTTGGATTCTTCCCTTATCGTCAAAAAACATTCCCACCACCTCGTGTCCAACATTCCCATAATCCTGAATCAACCAGTAGAATGTGGTTTCAGGTGGTGCAACAGAGATGGGCTGGCAGTGCATCCAATGGGAATGGGATGCAGTGCTCACTGTTAAAGCGGAGAGGTAGTAGGACTGGAAGTGCGGGTTCATTGAATGCAGCTGCCTCCAGTCTGCCTGGGGCCAGGAACACACGCATGCCGCCCGCGTTGTGTCCTGTAACCTGCCTGTCTGCCTCCCCGTCGCACAACCTCACCGCGCACCTGCCTTTTGTCTCGATCAAGTCCTCTTTCGATAGCCATCTTGAGAGTGTCCTGGTCGTAAAAGTCAGCATGTAGTGTAACTACATAACAACCACTTCTGAAGTCAGAAACAGGATTATTACTTGCAAAATCGAAGATTTTTCATGTATATTGATTTTTGGTCGGTTCCGTTTGTGGTTCTGTCGGTTTGTCTGTCCGTTTGTCTGTTTGTCACCGGCCTACAGGTCACAATTCCAAACCGATCGTCACGAAATTTCACCACGTTGTATATATAAGTCGTCCCAATTGAGAAGCCTATTGATTTTGAGGTCAAAGGTCAAAGGTCATCTGGAGGTCAAATTTCTAAAATCGCCGATTGACTTGAAAATTGAATAGCATTTGTATATCAAGTCGCTAAATTGGGGAACATACTATTTTTGAGGTCAAAAGGTCAAAGATCAACAAAAAGTCAAATTTTAAAAATCATCAATTTTCATCTAAAAAGTTGTCAATTCTCAACCGATTGACTTAAAAATTGAACAGCATTTGCATATCGAGTCACTAAATTAGGAAGCATACTATTTTTGAGGTCAAAGGTCAAAGGTCAACTCAAGGTAACATTTTAAAAATCATCAATTTTCATCTAGAAAGCCATCAATTCTCAACCGATTGACTTGAAAATTGAACAGCATTTGCACATTGAGTCACTAATTTGGGAAAGATACTATTTTTGAGATCAAAAGGTCAAAGGTCAACTCAAGGCTAACCTTCCAAAATCATCATTTTTCATCTGAAAAATCGTCACTTTTCTTCCTATTGACCCGAGCTTTGATCAGGATTGTCAATTTCAATCTTGATGAAATGGACAATTTGCTGTATCAATGGAATTTTTTTTTCTTGGGTAGTGGGGGGGGGGGGGGTGGCGTATTTTGCAAGTATCGTGCTCCGCATGACGTCTTCTTGTAAATTAATCTGTAAGGTACTAAAATCAAAATCACAAGGACTGCTACTAATGTCGTTTTGCAAGGTATGATGTGCTAGCAGCTAATATACATGTAACAGTCCAAAGGTCAGCTGATGCAGGGGTAGAGGTCTTGGATCGATTGGAAATGCAGTAGCAAATGGATATAAAGAAAACAAATAAAGACCCCTATGGTGATGTTGACAAGTGAGTACGGATTGTGGATCCAAGTCTGTTAACCCCTTAGACTCCATTCGACCCTTTACACCCCTGACCATTTACACCCCTTTAAACCCCTAACACTCCTTACACCCCTTTGACCATTTACACCCCTTAGACACCCTTGACCATTTACATCCCTTTAAACCCCTAACACTCCTTACACCCCTTTGACCATTTACACCCTTTAGGCCCAACCCTTTGGACCATTTACACCCATTTAGACCCCTAACACTCCTTGGACCCTTTACACCACTTAGTCCTCTTTGACCATTTATGCACCTTTAGACCCTTTACACTCCTTAGACCCTGTACACCCCTTTCGACCCTTTACAGCCCTTTAAACTCCTTAGACCTTTTACACCCCTAAGACCTTTACACCCTATAGAACCTTTCATACCAAGACATTTTGGCCAATTTAAGACCATTTGGACACTTTTAACCCCTTTTGCTCTTTCGTCCTTAGACACATTTAGACCCCCATTTGGCTCTTTTAAGATCATTGATTCTTGAAACACTTTAGACCCCTTTATGACCCTAAAAAACTTTAGACCCCTTAGATAATTCGAAAAAAATTCCTCCAAAAATCGGGTGGTCGGTTGGTATGGAAAGAACTTTGGTGATCTTCCATCAGGCTGTAGGCCCAAGACATGCCTAAACCCATTTCCCAGCTGAGCTTTCATAATATCACCTTCACTCCCGAGCAGTACTCCGGAGGGAGAACAAGTATGGATTGGAAATCTTAGCTGATAGAATGGAACGAGTTTGTCAAGGTTCCCAGCTATATCCATTGTGACATTTGCTCACTGAATATGTACACTGAATTCCCATTTCTATCAATACACACCTCAAAAGAAATTGCCCATTTCAGGTGAGACATTTATGCGGTGAGACATTCAAGTGTCATAGCAAAGGGTCTGAATACTTATGTAATGTGATATTTCAGTTTTTTCTTTTTAATAAATTTGCAAAACTTTCTAAAGTCCTGTTTACTCTTTGTCATTATGGGGTATTGAGTGTAGATTGATGAGGGAAAAAATGAATTTAAACGATTTCAGCATAAGGCTGCAACATAACGAAATGTGAAAAAGGTGAAGGGGTCTGAGTACTTTCTGAATGCACTGTATGTTGAGCAAACTGTGGCATAATGGTCAAAGCGTTTCCTCTGAATCTGCGAGGTCGGCGGTTTTAAACCCAGCGAGTCATACCAAAGTCTTTAAAAATGGTACATATATGCTACTTACTTGCTTGATGCTCAGCATTATTAATGACAACAACAACAACAACAGGCATTTGAAGGCCATTTTCCCTGCAAGAGCGGGGGTTAGCCTTGCGGTCCCCATGACAATCTTCTCCAAATTATCATGGTTCTATTTTTGAGGCAACGTTTTTTATGGCCGGATGCCCTTCCTGACGCCAACCCTTTGAGTCGCCTCTTACGACACGCAGGGATACAGAACATGGATAAACAACGCTGGGAAGGCAATGGCAAACCAACTAATAGAAGCCTTGCCAAGAAACTGCTTCGACATCACCAATGCTCTGGAAAGAGTGTGGCACATTAAAATCTCATATATATATATATATACAGACTTGGCATTTAATATGGAATTTTTTTTTTTTCTTGACTTGGCTTTACTTTCTGAACTCAGTATATCAATCTGGTGAGTTTTTTTACGCTTCGGTGATTTCTTTGTTAAAAGAACCATGTCACTGAATGTCTTTCGCAGCAAGAAGTCAATAACAGGATTATATCACAGGTGGCGTGACAAAATGTAACGACAGGTACATTTGACGATTGGCTTCACAACCGGGTATATAAGGGTTGTTGCGTTTTGTATTAGTGGAAAACAACTGCTGCACGTCTACAAAAGTTTTTGCCACTTCCCCTGGAGATGGTCCGTCAACTCAACAATGCTGTTTGTCATTTAGTGGTGGCTTTACGAAATTACGGCATGAAACAGCGTGATATTGCTCGGCAGTATGGCATCACTCAAGGTCAGGTGGCAAAGATCCTGAAACGAAATGCTCAGAGGGGTGTCCCTACTCCAATACCGAGGCCAGGACGTCCCCGCAGAACCACAAGGAGGGATGATCGCCAGCTGCACCGGTTAGTCCGCAATGGCCGTACCAAGTCAGCTAATCGGCTTAGGGCTGAGTGGCAGCAACTGACAAATGTGCTTGCATCCAGAAGGCTAGTCAACCAACGACTGGTTCAAGCAGGCCATCGTGCCAGGCGTCCCCTGAGAAAGCCACGTCTGACCAGACAACACCGCCAGCGCCGATTGCAGTGGGCCAGAGAGCACCGCCAATGGCAGCCAGGACACTGGAATCACGTGATCTTCAGTGACAAGTCTAGATTTTTTTTTCTTTTTTTTCTGTATACTGAATCGAGGCTCGTGAAAGAGCTAACATTTATTTCACAAACAAATCAACCAGACAAACAAAATATACAAAAAGAGGGAGCGGAAGACAAGATGGGGAGAGAAGGGGAAGCACACAACCACAACATTTGAGAGCAGGGAGAAGTGTGGGAGGGAGAGGGCTTGGGGGCAGGAGGCGTGGGAAGGGGGGTGGGGGGGGGGGAAGAGGTATAAAACACAAGGGGACCGAAATTAGCGGGGGTAGAAAAGATCAAGGTTTTGGATGGGTGAGGATAAGAGATGGTGGTGAACAGCTGTTTTAAAGACCTGGAGGGTGGAGTGGGATTGAAGAGGGTGAGGGAGTTTGTTCCAGAGGCGCAAGAAAAGAGGAATGAAGGAGTGAAGGTGAGCAGAAAGTCTTGATTTTGGCAGTTTAACCATAAGAGGGTTGCAGGCAGTTCTTGTGTGACCTGTAGGAATATTTGGGGGACAGAGCCCAGAGAGAGCTGGGGGGGGCAAGGCCAAAGAGGAGTCGGTAGAAGACGGATTTCTGGTCTATCGTCAATATGGCGGCGTCCGAGTGCGCAGACAAGTGCATGAAGCCTACAACGAAGATTGTATAGTGCCAAGAGTCCAAGCTGGGGGTGGCGGGGTGACCGTTTGGGCTGCTTTTCATGCAGGGGGCAAAACTGACCTGGTTGTTCTAAATGGAAACCTGAACCAGTTCAAGCACAGGGACATTCTGGAAGAAACATTGCTTCCATTTGTTCGTGCAGCCTTTCCAGGAAACTTTGTCTTCCAAGATGACAATGCACGGCCTCATCGTGCTCGCATGATCCAACACTTTCTTGCTGACCGTGGTGTAGAGCATATGGAGTGGCCTGCCATGTCCCCAGATATGAATCCGATGGAGAACTTGTGGGCAGAATTAACGCGTCAAATCGACAACTTGGACCAGCAGCCTGCCTCTGTGCGTGAACTGCAGCAGGCTATTGTAACTGCATGGCAAGCGATTCCTGTCCAAACCTTGGCAAATCTCGTGAACAGCATGGCTCAACGTGTACGTGCTCTCCTGAATGCTCGTGGGCGTTACACGAAGTACTGAACTGTAATTTTACTGTCCGTAATCCCAGTCGTAATTTAGCTTTTGTTTTTGTTAAAAAACATTTTTGGCTAATATGCAAAATAAAGAGATACTTCTGGAAAACGCACAGAAGTTTAACACAGTACTGTCCGTGAATTGAGTTCGATATCAGTTTACATCACTTTCAAGGATCAATTTATTTGCTTCGAAATGTCAAATGTGTTTTTTGTTTCTTTTAAAGGTCACATTAACAAAATCTAGAATAATTTCAACATAATTCCAATGAACTTTTGGTTCTATGTCATCTTGAAAAGTAAGTTCACCCCCACAAAAAAAATATTCCATATTAAATGCCAAGTCCATATATATATATATATATATATATATATTAGGGTGGGCTTCAAAAAATCAAAATGCAGATTTTGTCCGGGACATGGTCTATTTTTGTTCCATTTGGTGTCAAAGGAAACCACACCAAATTTGAATGGAATCCAATAATATTTAGGGGTGCCACAGCAGTGATGAATTTTCCCCCATGCAAAAATAGGAATTCCCATTTTTTGGGCTGTATATACACAAAATAAATACATAATTATATATATACATTAAATATAATATTAAAAATAAATATATAGTAAATATACATTAAATAATAATAATATATATTATATTATACATTATATATACAATTATACGATAGACAATTATACAAATATAGACAAATATAATACATGAAATAATATATTAAAAATAAATATAATATATTAAAATTTAAATATAATAAATAGATATATAGTTATACAATATATATACATTATAATTAAATATACATTAAATTTATACATAAAATATACATTAAATAATAAATATACATAAATACACATTATACATTATATATATAGTTATATACAATATATTATACATACAGTTTTGAGACTTCCTATGATCACTATCTGGGCAATTTTCATGCATGTTTTGTACAGGTTCCCGGGGTCAGGGGTACGCTTTTTTAGTGTGTAATATGTAGGCCTAACTTATTGACTGTGGCTCTTTTGTAGAGAGTGACCCTGTGGAGTAAGAATTAACAGGATTTTACCCACATTCTCGCGTATTTTGCAGATATGGCATGTGCTAGTACCAGTGTTTCATTGAAAACTCGGGCTCAGGATAATGTGTATCTCATTGGGTCCACTTCTGGAGATGCCATCAAAGGTGCCAAGCTCCCGACTGTGCATCAATCTCTTGTCCTGTTTTTCCATCACCTGAAGAAGGAGAATCGCCCCCCAAGACCCTTAGAAACACCAAGACCCCTGAAGACGCAAAACATCCCGAAGACACAAAAGACCCGAAAGACCCCGAAAACCCAAAAAACCCTTAAAGACTGCAAAGACCCAAAATACCATGAAGACCCAAAAGACCCTTAAAGACCCTGAATACCCAAAATACCCTTAAAGATCCAAAGGACCCAAAAGACACTGAATACCCAAAATATCCTGAAGACCCAAAACATGCAAAACGCACAAAAGATCTGAAAGACCCCGATGACCAAAAATACCCCAAAGGATCCTTAAAGACTCAGTGGAACCAAAAGACCCTTAAGTTCCAAAAGACCCTGAAGACACAAAAGACCCCAAAGACCCCGAAGACGCAAAATACCATTAAAGACCCCGAAGACCCAAAACACCCCGAAGACCCAAAAGACCTTGAAGACCCCAAAATACCCTGAAAACGCAAAAGACCCCAAAGACCCAAATACTGAAAAGACCCTGAAGACCCTTAAGACCCTGCAGACCAAAAATACCACAAATACTGAAAAGACCCTTAAAGACCAAGAAGACCCAAAGAACCTTAACTACCCTGAAGACTAAAAAGACCCCAAAGACCCTTAAAGACCAAAAGACCCCAAATACCCTGAAGACTCAAAACACTCCAAAGATCCAGAAGACCCTTAAAGACTCCAAAGAACCAAAAGACCCTGAAGACCCAAAATATCCCGAAGACCCAAAACACCCTGAAGACTCCAAAATACCCTTAAATACCCTGAAGAACCAAAATACCCCAAAGACCCTTATAGAACCAGAGGAACCAAAAGACCCTTATGACCTAAAAGCCCCTGAAGACCCTGAAGACCCAAAATACCCTGATGACCCAAAACACCCCAAAGACCCAAAATATCCTTAAAGGACCAGAGGATCCAAAAGACCCTGAAGACCCAAATGACCCGACACTGAAAACCTCGACTCTGATTCTGCAACTGAACCAGACGGCATCAGCCCACGGGTCCTAAAATCCTGCTCTGCCGCTCTATCTCACCCTCTCTCTGTTCTTTTCACCCTCTCTTTTGCTCAAGGTCATCTGCCAGCATCTTGGAAATCAGCAAACATTACTGCTTTACACAAAAAATGTGCAAAAACAGATCCTTGCAACTACAGACCAATCAGCCTGCTCCCAATTATCAGCAAAGTCATGGAATCCATCATTGCTTCGGATATCAAATCCTTCCTCTTCTCCAATGGCTTGATCTTTGATCATCAATTTGGTTTCAGACCAGGTCATTCTACTCTGGACATGTTACTTCTGCTGTCTCAACAACGGATGGAGGTCCTCAATGCCAAACAGGAAATCAGAGCTGTCTCCCTCGACATATCACGTGCCTTCGATACGGTCTGGCACCCAGCTCTGCTCACCAAACTCTCCTCCTATGGTATCCATGGAAAGCTCCTCACATGGCTTGCGGACTTCCTCTCTGGTCGTAGTCAACATGTGGCCCTGAATGGATTTCTCTCATCACCCCTTCCTGTTCTGGCTGGAGTTCCCCAAGGTAGTGTTCTGGGCCCTGTGCTTTTTCTGGTCTTCATCAATGATCTCTCCGACTCTCTGGAAAATCCTCTCTATCTCTTTGTAATGACTCCACTCTCTGCCGCTCCATTCCTCATCCCTCAGATCGGCAGCCTGCAGCCTCCTCACTCTCTGCAGACCTGGCCAAAATCACAGACTGGTCAAACAAGTGGAACATGTCTTTCAATCCTGACAAATCTCACACTCTTACTATGTCTCTCAGAAAAGATCGACTGGACAACCCTCCCATCTACTTTCTCAACGATCCTCTCCAAGAAGTTCTGTCGCTCAAGCTTTTGGGTCTCACCATCTGCCATGATCTTTCTTGGGAAAACCACATTTCCAAGCTGGGGGAATTGACACCTTGAAGACCCAAAACACATGAAGACCCACAAGACCCTTAAAGACACTGAAGACCTGAAGACCCTTAAATACCCAAAAGACCCCAAATGCCCAAAATACCCGAAGACCCTTAATGACCCCAAATACAAATACCGAAAAGACCTAGAAGACCCAAACGACACCAAATACCCTTAAATACACTGAAGACCCCAAAGACCCAAAATACCCTGAAGACACAAAATACCCCAAAGACCCAAAATGCCCTGAAGACCCAAAATACCCCAAAGACCCAAAATAACCTGAAGACCCAAAAGTCACTGAAGACCCAATTTTGGCCGCTCTCCCCCACCATCCCCCCATCACCATACACCTCATCCACCCCCCACCATTCCTCCACTTCCTCCCACGATCCCCAATCCACCATCACCACCACTAACCCCAACCTACCATTCCCGCCATCCCTCACTCCTTGAGAAAGCAGACATTGTCAAAGATGCCTACTCCTCTGAAACGGCGCGTGGTAAGGCGCGCGGAGTGCGCCGTCACGCTAGTATATATATATTGTGACAACTACGTGCATCACTGGTACCATTTGCTCATACTGCGCCTTTTGGGGGGTCACTCTGCAGCTCTCGGAGGAAAAAAAATCCGAAAGTAATGGTGGGTGGGAAATCCTAGCCATGAGTAGGCACACCTGTCGCTGGAAGCATGTACTTTCACGGCGCACGAGCCGGCCACGTGCCACGACAGGTGCCGAAGATACAACATCAGGTGATTTGCTGTTTACATACCTCTCTGGTGTTTTAGCCCCTGTTATTCCTGTCAAAAGCCCAGGGGCTTTCTGCTACTCCCATGAAGTGTGAGAGAGCCATATGCTTGTTCTGAATTGCTGCCACAAGTGTTCGCTGAGCAGTTGTGCTTGTTAACAACGCGGTTGCTCGTATAAGTTGGTCGTGCTTTTGCAGAGCTTGGGTGATAGCCTTGACATGTGTAACACGCGTGAATCAAAGGAACAAGGGTCGAGCAGTTGTACAAACTTTATAGAAAACGCAGGTTTATTGTTCTAATAAATCTATACACTCATTCGATGAATACATTAAATATAAGGTGTGTGTGTGTGTGTGCAGGTGCTTAAAAATTCCATACACAACCACAAGACCAATTCTAATGGATTTCCCACCCATATTTCCCCATCTAGTTGCCACTGTATCCTTCACTGAATCAAGTCAAACTTCCCCTCCACCCTCTTTGCTCTCGTTCCTTTTTCACATCATGTACTCTTGAAAGTGCCCGTTTCCCTGGTGGTTTTCTGGAATCTACCAAGGTACTGTCTGTCTGGAATATATAATCTTCTGGAATCTCTCTGGAATCTACCAATGTACCAAAGTACTGCTTCGCTTACGGTTGTCTGGAGGTTTAATCATGCAGATTGGTCAAGCCAGCAGAGTTTATCAACTCTTCCAGTTACTGATCTACTATCTTTTCATCTTCGAGCGCAGATGGTGCCTGGGACTCATTTCTGAACAAACAAATCTCTCTGTTGTATCAGTTCACACATTCACGCCTCTAGGTATATCCTGCCCAACATCTAAGCCTTGGTCCAAGGATCCACAGGGTGAGGCAATTGCTGGGAAACAGCTTACCTTTTCCTCCTGGAAAGCTAACCCCACTGATGGAATTCTGCAATCTCACCGCAAACCCCATAAACATTGTTCCCAACCTCTGAAAGGCCAGAATTTCCGAACCAGAAGGTATCAGTGATGTTTGAGGTCCGAACTTGCGGGTTTGGATGAAAATAAGATGACGCCATGCGTAAACACCAAGTGGCACATCCTCCACCTGCACACCAAAAACATCGTACAGCATGTGAAATTTCTTCCTCTCGGGAAGCTCCTCAGCCCCTCTTGACTCCTCCACTGCAAAAGGTCTTGATCAGTGCCCTCAAGGACAACAACTGTTCATCTCCCTTGTCTGCTCCAGTTACTCTGCGTTTTTCCAGGTCATTATCCAAGGGTTGCCTGCCTGGAGCAAGGGAATCATCAACATTACCCCCAATTTATATGAATAGTGCAAAAACTGACCCTCTTCACTAAGATCCATAAGTCTTTGCCCCATTGGAAGCAAGATAGGTGGCGATAACACCCATTATTAGAGTGAATCGTTCACATTATGATATAAGCATGACATTTGGCATTAATTGCTCTTATATAGATTCTCTTTAAATCCGGTCGATTAGCCCACTCGAAATTCAAAATGGCCCCCAAAATTGCTAAAATGTGCCATAAACCATTTACTATTGAATTTAGGATGTACGACTCTCAATACAAAATCACAGAACTACATATTATCTATAAGAGGAAAACTAAAATCGCAGAACTACATATTGTTCCAGAACTACATAATATATACCTAATTAAGAAAAATTGAAAAATTTAATTACCTCTTAATTAATTACCTTAATAATATAGAACGGTACTCGGTAGAGAGCATACATACCTCCGCCTGGTTGGCCATATCACTCAATGGTGATGAATCACTTAAAATATTCTACAAGCTGGATCCGGATATACCGACATCTTCACCCAAATTGAAACGATTCTTCTTTGTCACATACAACCTGTCCACCAAGTTTCGTCCAAATCCGTCCACAACATTTTGAGATATCCTGTTATGTATCCTTTTTAGAACCTATCTCCCAATGGTGAAGAATCACTTGAAAAATTAAATAATTCTCATATCCGAATTCATATTCAGATCTTCACCAACATCGAATCTATTTCTCCTTGTCAGACACACAACTTGTCCAACTAGTTTCGTCCAAATCCATCCATAACTAATTTCAGATATCCTGCTATGTATCGTTTTTGGCCCCATCTCCCAATGGTGAAAAATCACTTGAAAAATTAAATAATTCTCAGATCCGAATTCATATTCAGATCTTCACCAAAACCAAATCTATTTGTCCTTGTCAGACACCCAACCGGTCCACCAAGTTTCGTCCAAATCCATACATAACTTTTTCAGATATCCTGCTATGTATCGTTTTTGGCCGTATCTCCCAATGGTGAGAAATCACTTGAAAAATTAAATAATTATCAGATCCGAATTCATATTCATATCTTCACCAAAATCAAATCAATTTGTCCTTGTCAGACACCCAACCGGTCCACCAAGTTTCGTCCAAATCCATACATAACTTTTTCAGATATCCTGCTATGTATCGTTTTTGGCCGTATCTCCCAATGGTGAGAAATCACTTGAAAAATTAAATAATTATCAGATCCGAATTCATATTCATATCTTCACCAAAATCAAATCTATTTGTCCTTGTCAGACACCCAACCGGTCCACCAAGTTTCGTCCAAATCCGTCCACAACTTTTTGAGACATCCGGCTATGTATCGTTTTTGGCCCTTTCTCCCAATGGTGAAAAATCACTTTAAAAATTCTACTAGTCGGATCCGATTCCGGATCTTCACCAAAATCTAATATTTCGTCCTTGTCACATACGCTATATCTCTGCCAAATTTCGTCCGAATCTGTCCACATATTTTTGAGATATTTTGTTCACAAACGGAGAGTCAAACGGACAGTCAAACGGACAGACAGGGGTGAAAACATAACCTCCATCCACATTTGGTGGCGGAGGTAAAAATGGTACAATTTAGCAATTTTGGCGGCCGTTTAAAAAAGAATTTTGCCGTTCATGTACATGGCGGCCATTAAAAAAAAAATGGCCGCCATGTTGAATTTTGAGTTGGCTATAATGGACTGGAGTATCTATATAAGAACACCACTACCAAGTTCCATACTTGTATCGTAATGTGAACTGTTTTTTGTGTTCGCCGCCTACCTAGTATGCCAGCACCGAAGTACAAAGTGCACCTGTGGAAGAACACAACCATGGGTGCACATCCAGTGACAACATCCAATATGGGCACAATAATCATGCAACGTGGGTTCCAGACTTCCAGTCCAGCACAATATCCAATGTAAAGGAAGCTAAGGGGTGAGGAATTGCTCTCTAGCAAGATCTGCTCACCACAAATACCTCGTCTGTCATTTCTTATGGCTTTATTGTACTTTCCAGCATCTTCAATCACGTCCTCTCCTCTACCCAGATCCACACTTGTCTTCTTTCACAGCTTGGACAATGCCTCAAAACCGGTGCTTGGAAGTTTCATTGGAGGTTTATAATTCCACTTACCTGCTCAGGTGCCAGATAGTCTGCATTGAAACTCTGGCACTGTTCCAGGAATCCTCAGAAGTTAGTTCATATATTACATCAAATGTTTATGGCACCATTCCAGGAGTTCAATGACAAAGACAGACACTATACTTACACAGTGAAGCAGATTGACAAGAGTACTACTCCTACCACTACTACTTCTTCTTTTAATGGCCCCAATTATTGCCACCATCTTCTGGGGTCAGCCGGGGAACGTTTTTGACTCAAGTCTTTCACAAGCCTGCTGATCAGGCCTGACGTTTAACTGAATGCGACAGGAATTTGGAATTTGTCCAGGCGACAACTCCCCTATTCTTCGCAAAGGACACCATGGGATCTTTAATGGCCGACAATAATGCCAGCAGAGGGGACACCTCGTTTAACGTCAATCCAATGGAGGGTGCACACACATTGATGAATCATTCTCCTTGTGAAACACTGGGATGACAGTTCATCGCTGGGCCAGGATTGGAACCCTGGCTAGACAGCTCAGAGGCAAGTGTGCACATACCTGAAGAATATCCTGCCAGCACAAGCATCATGAGAAGACTACTGTCATGAAAAGAGAACATCAAATTCAAATTTGGCAAACATCATGTACCCTCCATCCTGTCCTGCTGCACCCACCTCGAGCTCATCACACACATAAAATCACTTGAGTACAGTGTTTTTGCCCGAACATATCATGACTTAAAACACACAGTTAAGTGCCACCCATAAAGCTGGAAAAACTTTGTACACCTCTGAAAGTTTATCATGATCTTCGTGCCGACCAGTCTTGTGTAAAAAGTAAACAGCCTGGTACTGTAGGTTTGAACACCTGTTTAAACAACTTTATATGGCAGTTGCAGCATTTAGGCCGCTAATTATATAAGCTTAGAAGCAGTCAAACCTGATTTGGTAAAGGAAACAATAACCTCCTGATGAAATTGACTCCATTTTAGTGGTAAAACTTGATGGAATTATACAAGAAACATCTGTTGTTTCTAATATCACTTTCTGCGCTTACTCAATTCCTGTGGTGCCCACTCACTTTCCTGGCTTTACTGCTTCTGAACAAACGTCAAAACACACACCCACTGGTTTATACATTACTAGCAGAGGTACCCGGCGTTGCCGGGCGGGGGAGGGGAGGAGGAGGAAGGGAGGGGTGGAAGGGGAGGGGAGGGGAGGGGGGGAAGGGGACGGGAGAGGAGGGGGGAGGGAGGGGAGGAGGAGAAAGGGGAGGGAGGGGAGGGTGGACGAGGAGGGGGAGGGGGAAGAGGAGGGGAATGGAGGGGGAAGGGGAGGGGGCGGGGGGAATGGGGGGGAGGAGGGTAATTGGCGGAGGGGGCAAGGGGAGGGGAGGAGGGGGAAGGGGAGGGGAGGAGGAGGAAGGGGAGGGGGAGGGGGAAGGAGGGGGAAGGAGGGTGGAAGTGGAGGGGAGGGGGGGAAGGGGACAGGAGGGGAGGGGGAGGGGGGAAGGGAGGGGAGGGGGAGGGTGAGGGGGGAAGAGGAGGGGAAGGGAGGGGGGAAGGGAGGGGGGAAGGGGAGGGGGGCAGGGGGGATTCTTCTCAAATGCGCTAAGTTAAATATGAATAAAAAATATGAATCTCGTCATCAGAGGTCATTTTTAGGTAGGCCATGTCCTTCCCAGGCCCAATGGCCATGTCTATGCCAAAAATCAAGTACGTGAGCCTCTCCGTTTAGGAGTCCATAGGTAACACACACACACACACACACACACACACACACACACAAATTGTGTTTTATTTATATAGATTACATTCATATAAGCATAACATAAAATCTTTATTTTCATTCATTCGTTGTCCCCCACCCATCCAACAGGGTCAGGGACGTTGGACATTAAAATGAGCTCCGTCCGACTGACCAATCATCCGTGTCCATGTTCTTTTGTGTATGCGGTATTTCTGGTATTTCAAAAACCGTTGAACATTTCCAGTTCATATTGTAGATATCTATTCCTCATGACATTTTTTCAACCTCTTTAGATCATGGCTGAGATGAGATGAATTATGTTGCCATGGTAACCATCTAGGCAACTTGGCTTGAGTACGCGATATTTCAAAAACCGTTCAAGATTTAGCTTTCATCTCACTTCAATCTATTCCTCATACAGCCCAAAAGGTGGAGGACCAGAGTATCAGATCCATGGTTTTTATTTCATGTAGTTATGGGTTCAGCGTGTGCGTGGTCGCAAGGGGGGGCCGACAATATATGCACACATATATACATACACCCCATACACACACGGGTGGGAGGTTCTCGGACCCACTTCCTGGCCAATGACCTTGAAGCCAACGAGCCGCAGACAACAAAGCAGCATGACAGGTTTCTAAGCAA